>NC_000079.6:99482546-99787546 GCF_000001635.26 Mus musculus | reverse complement strand
TGGTGAGAAACCAAGTTTCTCAGTGTTTTCAAATCCTTGGCAAGTTACCTCTCATGGAGATTCAGGGACAATACATTAACATTCCCAGGAATTCTCAGAGACTTCAAAGTTCTCACTTTAAACAAACTTTTGAAAATCCTCACACTCAAGTATTATTTGGACAGCTAAATTTCACGTTAACGTTTAGAAAGGAGAACTTAGTACAAGTTCTTGGAATGAGTCCTTATGGTATATCACATTATCAGTACAAACTAAGGCCTTAACTGGGCAGTGCTCACGTGGGGTTCCACGAGAGGCTGTTATGCTATGGGGAGACCTAGATTTTAACGTCTGGTTTTTATCATTTGAAAATTCCTGTAGGCTGCAGTTCTTTGTCAGTACCACTTCAGAATGTATGGTTTATAAGTACTCAAAATATTTGGTATGTTTGAAGAAACATGCCATGGGACCATGTGGATAGAACAGTGCAGATGTGCTTCTTTGGATGTGGGGGCACATATATGTAATCCTAACACTCCGGAGGATGGTGAACTCAAGGCCAGCCTGGGCTAAATAGTAAGACTAGCCTGAGCTATATTTGGAAACTCTGTCTAAAGAAACAACAAATAAAAAACTAACACCCCAGTCCCACAATTCTTTTAGTCACTAAGACCCTCCAGGAACAACGTTTGGTTAAATCTCACCTATGCTTCTTATTTGGGTAAGTTTTTGTACTTCTCTGACCTTGATTTATCCATCTGTGAGTTGGGAGCAATACTTACTCCTTAGTAGCTGATATGCTCATACAGCTCTTAAGGCACGACAGCTCCATTGGTTATGTTTGTATAACTCCTCAGAGCTGTGGCCACGCAGGTAGGTACATCCTAAATGGCTTGCATTTGCATGTGTGTAGAGTCAGAATGAGCCGGTTGACATCTTTTTTATTTTTATTTTCAGTTTTTAATTAGAAATTTTCTTTATTTACATTTCAAATTTTATCCCCTTTCCTCATTTCCCTTCTGAAAATCCCCCTATCCCATCTCCTCTCCCTGCTCACTAACCCACCCACTCCTGCTTCCCTGTCCTGGCATTCCCCTACACCGGGGCATTGAGCCTTCACAAGGCCAAGGGCCTCTCCTCTCATTGAGGTCCCACAAGGCCATTCTCTGCTACATATGTGGCTAAAGCCTTGAGTCCCTCCTTGTGTACTCTTTGGTTGGTGGCTTAGTCCCTGGGAGCTCTGGGGGTACTGGTTGGTTCATATTGTTGTTCCTCCTATGGGTCTGCAAACCCCTTTAGCTCCTTGGGTCCTTTCTCTAGCTCCTCCATTGACATCTTGACATCTCCAGTTGACATCTTGAGATGCCTTTGTGCCTTCTGATTCTTCACAACTGTGAAGATTCTGTAACAATTAGTCAGCTTCGTGTAACGGTAAAAGCCAGGCTGTCTCCTGGGTTGTCTGGAAGGAGGCTGAGATAGGAAATGCTTGCAAACAGCTCCTAATCGTATTAGATCACTTGACAGTTTTGCATGAGCCATAAGTTGATAAACGAGGAAGGCCGGTCACTGTCGCAGTTATTAATGAGAAAAGCTACCGTCTTTATGGTAATGCATTTTGATGAGGGAGAAAAAAAATCACCTCCGGCAGAACCCATAAATGTGCAGTTGCTGCCTGGTTACTGCCTCTGCCCTTTTCTGGGCTTGTGTCAGAGAGGAGACACAGGCACAGAAATACAACGATGAGCCCTGAAGCCACACCTTCTGAGAAGCAGGCTTAGGGCAGACCATGTCACACATTGAACTCAAGGCTACTCTGCCTTTCTCGGCCAGGCCTCCTGAGACAGCTTGAAGTGGGTTTAAAAAAAAAAAAGATCATGTGCTTGGCCTTGCAAGACTTCAGTAGAGAAATTCAGCATCTGATAGGCTTACCTCTCTGCCAGTCTTTGACATGAGGCGATATCATTGGAAGAGGCAGTGAGGTTTTGACTGGGAGGGAGGGACATGTGCCGTAGGAGGGAGTGCTGGCCAGCATGCAGACTTTCTTACTGCTAAAGATGAAAGAGAAGTGATTATTATTACTCAACATATGTCCTAGTTACCATGGAAGGAGCCATGGGTTAGAAGTTCGATTGCCCTACCACTAAGTGGGTTTGCCTTTGGACACTAAGTGGGTTTGCCTTTGGACACTAAGTGGGTTTGCCTTTGGACACTAAGTGGGTGGGCCTTTGGACACTAAGTGGGTGGGCCTTTGGACACTAAGTGGGTGGGCCTTTGGACCAGGCCAAACTGACAGCTGTAGTACCGATTCTCTCTGATGTCCGAATCAAAATGGCTCTAGCTTAGGCTCTGATGGCTTACTGTGCTTTGCTATTCTAAAATTCACTTTCTTGGAGAAATGTTGCTAATGATGAAATGAACAAACAGACTGTTGGTTCCAGCTCAGGAGCCTGGGTTTCTTTAGCACCAGGGTTTTAAAACCCCTAGTACTTTAGCTGGGGCCATACACACAGCTCAGTGTTAGAAGTTACTGTGCAAGCATCAGACCATATCTTCAATTCTCAGATACAGTAAAGCTCACAGTACTTGTAGAAACCATCGCTTTACTTTATATACCCTTCCACATGCCCAGAAAAACACCATCTCTTTTTGCCTACTTACCCACTCCTAAGCCTTTCTGTTGGATGTTAGGAACCCATTGTAAGACAAGGATGACCCTTGAAGCAAAAACCAGGCCCAAATATTCTGGGTAGGAGCTAAGTGGACCAAAATAGCTCACAGACCCACAAGTTGCAGAAAAGATGAGACGGAAGATGCAGGCTCTTCTTTCCCCCACCCATGACCCAAGAACACTGTGAACTTGGTAATAGGATATGCTTTTAGGAGGCAGCCTCGCTATTTTAGAAATGGGTTTTGTAGCTGCTATGTAAAATCAGCATAGCTATTCACCAAGCAAATCAATGAAAAAAATACCATGTGCCAATTTGTGCTGGAGAACCACAGCTCCTCAAGCAATTACCAAGGCTGGCAAGATTGCACACTTTCCACCCACACCTGGAGAGTCCTGGTTTATTTTTAGGTAGTTGTGTCTGGGTTGGGCAACGGCTGTGCTGGAAGAGTTTCAACCTGTGCTGACTGACCTGTTCACATGAAACCACCTTTCTTCTACACTTGGAAGAAACCCATAACCCATAGTTATTCATCTCTTCATTTTCCTACTCTTTCTTCTGAAACACATTCTTACTTGCAACAGCATCTTACCAGGGCACTAGGCTACAAAAGATAGTGTGTGTGTGATGTGTGTGTGTGTGTGTGTGTGTGTGTGTGTGTGTGTGTGCTGGTGTGCATGCATGTGGTGGTAGTAAAGCAGTTTCTCAGGGCTGTTATGAGAATCTGCCATATACTGGTGGCTTAAAACAACTGGTAGTTATTGTTTCAAAGTTCAGGAAGCTGCACACCTGAAAACAAGATGTCAATAGGGCCGTGCTCACTCCGAAGGCTCTAAAAGAGAACCCTTTCTTGATTGGCCAGTTTCTGGTGTTTGTTTCTGATCTTTAGCATTTGGGGCCCTGGAGATGAATCACCCAACTCTTGTCTGTGTCCACACTTAACATTTTCTTCTGGGTCTATGCTTGGACTTTTTTTTTTTTTCATATAACAGCACCAATCACTGGCTCAGAGTCCACCCCAAATCACTAACTTCTTTTAAACTTGATTGTATCTTCAAAATGCGTCTTTCCAAATAAGATTGAATTCACAGTGCTTAGGATATTGAACATGTCCTCTGGGAGGACATAATTCAACTGGAAATAGGAATTATTGTTTTGGCAGTCATTTCACCCCAAGGTCCATATGGCTTCCTCCCGCACTATAGAGACTGGAAACCTTGGAATTATGTTCCCCAGAATCCCTCAGCATCAGAGCTCTGTTTTATAGTCTCCCAATGACAGAAAGTCATGCAATGAAGGAAGAAGAGAATAGAAGTTCTTGCTCCTGAGGGAGCATCACCAAGCAAACATGGTTGATCAATGGCAGATGTGGGATTACTGCAATAACTTCCATGTGCCCTCCTCAAGTTGCCTCTCTTGTTGTTGAAGAAAGCTGAGATCATTGCTGGTCACTGTGCAATCCCAGACTTCTTGGAAGCATTTGGTTTCTCTCTGTGGCCTTTGCCTCCTCGGTCCTCCTAACAGTTTTAACAGCTTCCTCCTTCCTCTGAAACCCCTCGAGTGGTGCCTGCTTTTCTGAGTAGGTATTGCGGTATCTTCTTGAAGTGATATCTGAGAACTTCCACAGTTTAAATTCCAACCTGCCTGAGAGCCCTCTCAGACTACTGGGCAGTTGGGAAATGTCTTACCCCTCAGTGACCGGTGAGCCTGCAGAGTGACTCGCGGCTGTCATAATCCGCCCAACCAAAGAGTCGGAATGAGGTTTCTCTGGAAAAGTTTACAATCATCAGGGGTCAGTACACACGAGGCTAGGTTACAGTGGAAAAAGCAAATGATGGTGCTCTTCGGTTGCCATGGAAACTGCAAAGGCAAGCATATGTGTCAGTTCTTTGGTTCAAAACCTTCTCTGGCTCCCCGTTGCCTGATGAATTAAGCACCAACCCTGGTACTCAGGATGCGTGTGGTAGATGCACTAGAATAAGAGGCTCGTGCTGACAAGGCTTTCATCGCTCCATCTTTGCTGCTGTACCTCTGGCAAGTTTTAATACTTCTTAGCAAGTGTGTGAGTGTCTGTGTCTACACTGCTGTGAAGCTAGCTGCTTGTCTGTTCCAGCTACCTTTCCCTGGCTTTCGCTACCCATTTGTCTGTACTGCCTCTCTTTGAACCGCTTTCCTCTCTCACCTCTTTCTCGTGACAAATCCTATCTTTTAAGGCTGATTTTGTAAACCCTTCTCTCTGTGAATCATTTTCTGGCTTTTGGCTTTCGTTCTCCATGGGTGGCCTGGTTGGGTTCTTAGGTATGCTTGAAGAAAAGTTGATAACCTTATTTTAGGGGACCAGTTTTAGGTTAACAGTGAAATGGAGTGGCCAGCCTGAGAGAGTCCCTGTATTCTCTCTTCCTGACATCTCTCCTCTTCCCTTCACATCACATGGCCTTCCTGTTCTCCTCTCCTCTTTTGGCATCAAGGGCATATGAAGAACTGCTCATTTGTTGTTGTCATTGCCTTAAATAGCTTTTTATAAATATGAGTGCATGTATACTTGCATGACAGAAGAGAGCATCAGATCTCGTTACAGGCTGTGAGCTACTATGTGGTGTGGGGACATCTGTGCTCTTAACCACTGAGTCAGCTGTCCAGCCCATTTTTTTTTTTTTACTTTTATTTTATGCACATTGGTGTTTTGCTGCATGCATGTCTGTGTGAGGGTGTCAGATCTTGGAATTACAGATAATTGTGAGCTGCCACGTGTGTACCATGTAGGTGCTGTGTGGGTGCTGGGAATTGAACCCAGGTCCTCTGGAAGAGCAATCAATGCACTTAACCACTGAGCCATCTCTCCAGACCCCAACTTTTGCTATTTTTAAGAGACAAAATCTTGCTCCATCTCCCAAGCAGAAGTTCCACTCCTACATGCAGTTCTCCTTGCTGCATCTTCCCAGGAAACAAGAGACCCTAGGCATGCGCTATCTCTAACACACACGACTCAAGCCAAATTTTGTATCAGTTCGTCCTATAGTCTCAAGAGGCTCCACAATAGACACAGACAGCAGGAAAAAGTTTCCCAGGCTCTTGCAAAAGGCACTGGCCATGAGAGGTCTTGGAACTCATCATGTATTCTACTGGGAGAAGGCTAGGGATCAGGTTAGGGTAGAAACCAGACACAAGTGGAGATCAAGCATATGGCCAAGACAAGCCAAAAGTGGAGTTAAAAATGTTGCAGAGGCCTTCCCTAGCCTGCAGGCGAAGAAACTAGGATCCTGCTAGTCCCAGGAACCTCTGTGGACATTATCATCTTCCTGTTTGAGATAGGAGGGGGTACTAGGACTCAGTTTTCTCATTCCTGACACTTGCTTTTACAGACAATTCTCTAGCTTTATTTATTTTTTGTGCTTAACGCAGCAGAATCCTGAAATGTAAAAGAAATCAAAGCAAGGCTGCTCCCATTGTAATGGAAATGAAAACCAGAGTGACCCCACCTCCACCCACTCCCCTCCCCCGCCCACCTCCCACCTTTCAAAATTTCCCTCAAACACATCTCAGGAAGCAACTCATAAACCACAGCACAGGGATGTGTTACATCTCCTAGCCACACCTTGAACTTGTTACTATAAATAAAACAGGATGTTACCATGGCAACCTGACAGTCTGTTGAAATTGCCCCTTATGGACCAAATTAGCCTGGATCGATAGTGCTTCCTGAATGCGGAATTACTTTCCTTTTGTTAAAAAAAAAAAAAAAGTTTGAACAAATTATAGAATAAAGCACTAGGGAAATGAGGTTGGAGTCGATGTTAGCTGCATCGCGCGGCAACGCCCACACAGGGTGTTCTTAGACACCTTAGAGTCGCTGAGCTGGTGCTCTCCAGGCCACCGCAGCTTTATTCACTGCTCTCTTCCGTGGCCTCTTCCCCAAAGGCAAGCCTTCCCCGCTGCTCGCATGTGTCATGAGAAAGGACACTTCTGTCTTTAACATCCTGCTTCCCCAGGCTCAGCTGTCCAGCGAGGAGATGCTGTCTTCAGAGATGGACAGGTTTTAAATGGCACTCCCCAAGCGGGCCGGGCAGAGTGGACCTCAGAGCAGATGTGGACCCAGACCTCACTCCAGGGAGGATTAGTGCTAGGGAAGCCATTAGTGAGCCCTGGAGCCTGAGACCTTCTGCAATTGTTCCTGTGAATTCTTACCCCAGGCAAAAGCCAAGGAAACTAGTGCTGAGCTTGGCTGAATTTTGGGTGTGTATATTTGAGCGTCTACACAAAGCCCCGAGCCTCAAACAGTCTTCCAATTGACTCGGTACCTGAAATTGTGTGCCTTTTATTTAAAATAAAGGAGCATACTCCCGGGGAAGGCAGTGATTTAAGTAAATACTAGGAATTTGTCAGGATAGATTGTTGATGGGCATTATGGGTGTGGGAGGACAGAGGGCACTCACCTACCTTTTATAACATCCTGGCCTTTGTAACATTCATATTACAGTGTTGTAAGGTTTTATCTGTGTCTTTATGTTTTTTTCTCATGACTTCTTTCCCACATCTTCCTCTGCCTTCCTCAGTAATACCAATCCAGCATTTTCTATATTGTATGTAGTTCCAGGCTGTGAACCGTGGGCTTCAAGTTAGGTAGTTCTCTTTTAGCTTTATTTAAGCAAACTAGTCATCTCTCTGAACTATGTCATCACAGAGCATTCAAGAATTTCACAGTTAGGGTGGTTTCAAAGGGTCAGTTAGGGACTCCCAGTTCACAGAAGCTCTGGGGATCAGAGTGGAGAAAAAATGTCTGTGGGACTGGGCGGGTTGTGGAGATGCTAAGCAACTAGCTTATAGGAATCACATGCTATTCATATCTGGTCTGAGTGCATCTAGAACACTGTCAGAATTAGTCTTTCAATGTCATACTTTCTAGTGAGTAACAACAGACTTATGCCAGCCACTTAACTATTTTAAAATAATGCTTGAATTTGTAATTGTGATAAATAGCACATAACACAAAGTTAATCATTGTGGATGGTTTTAAGTGCACACTTAGCTAGTGCTGAGTCTGATTGCAACAGGGATGGGGTCAGTAACAGAGAATCTGTCTTGCAGCCACACTGTGGGACCTGCGCACTCCTTGGCTGCTGAGAGAGAGGAGAGTGGAGAGTCTGTCTTCATTTCCTTCAGACAGACTGAGCACTGGCTTCTACAGTTCGTCTTTCATTGGGCAGACTCCATCTTAGGACCCATGATTTCAGGGAGGTCAAACAATGCCTTTTCCTGTGTGACTAGGACCAGGAGCGAGGAACCAGCTACTGGACTGTGTACGCTCTTCATATTCAGAACCTACACCCCATAGATACCCAAATCCCCACACTCCTGTGTCTAACCTGGAACAGCATTTACATATAGCCTACACACATCTTCCTGGACCTTTGAAATCTTTGCTAGATTACTGCTCATAGAGCAGAAGAGCACTCTATATTCCAGTGTGAACAAGCTAACTAGTTACAGATCCACGTTGTTTAGTGAACAGTGCAAGAGAAACCCTGTGTTGTGTTCAGCACAGATACACTTTTTCAAAGGGGTGTTTCTACTCAACACTTGGACACAGAACCTGTGAATCCCAAGGACAGGTCTATGGGTTTCTTTGTCAACATGTTGTTCAAGAAAACATGCCAGAACCTTAGGAGTTATTTGTTTGAAATTATTTGCCTCTTAATTCACAATTGATCAAGACAATGTATTGTATTACTTTAGTAATTTTCTTGAAAAATTTCTACTCTAAATCTTGGTTAAGAGGAAAAGGAATTCCCGGGAGTTGATGATTTTGAAAATAATGTTTAAAAAAAACAAGAATTTAGGATGCAGTGGGGAATTACATTGGTGTAGGAAAGTGAAAATAGTAGATTTTTCTTCTGAGTCTGTGATCTCACTGTTTACAGCACAATCCTGAGCCCAGGGCTCAGGGAACAGAGTTGAAGGCCGGGTGGGGAGATAAGAGATAGAGAACCAGGATGTCTGCTGGGAGTTGCACACATGAAAGCTCAACAGTATGGCTGCCTGAACAATACCTGCACATCAACAGCACCAATTGACATGCCAATGTGGTTGGGGCAGTTTCACCAGGTCCCACACCTAGGTGAAGAGCTGTAGGTAATGAGTGGTTACTAAGAGAAGGAGAATCAGTCTTTTCCAGAGAGGAGCCCTCTGGCAGGATATACAATCCCCAAATGTACACATATAAGCAACACTAAGTAGACGCAGCAGGTTGTATTTATATTACATGTAATATGTATTTATATGTAATATAATATAATATAAATTAAATTACATATAAATACAGGTTGTATTTTTATACATAATATAAATATATATGTGTATATATATATATATATATATATATATATATATATATATATATGAGGTTATAAGCTTTAGAGGGGTTAGTGGAGTTTTAGTGGAGGCAGGAAATGACACACAGGAGAAGAGCTGGATACTGGAGAGGATAGAGCACGGATGACATAAACACATTATAAATTCTACAAAAGGAGATTTTAAAAGTTAAAAAGATACCAATTAATTTTTTTTGAAAAAGAGAAAAGAATTTCTGACACCTGTTAAAATAATAAAGAAGACTGTACACATGACTTCATTTTACCCACACAATTTTGGTGCCTTGTAGAATTGTTCAAAACCCTAGGGTCCCAGCTCTACAGCTAGACTACTAGGTGCACTTACTAGATTTGGTGAAGCACCTTCTGATTTTAACTTGAGGGAAGTAGATTGTAGCTCCTTTGAGTTTGGGGTTTGCTATTCTCCATGTAGCACCTCGATTTCTAGGTTCTCGGGTCTTGATAATTTCAATCTGTCAAGATTTTGAAGCGTAGCATCATAATTATAGACATCCCCTTCAGTGTTTTATGATAAGAACTGGATGGAAGTGGTATGTTATTTTTGGGAGCACGGATTGCATTACACAGAGAGGCAGATGACAAAGCTGTCAAGAGAGGGAATACATAGATAGCAAAGAGGAAGTGCATTCACAGAGCGAGGAAGCAAGGCACGGAGGAGACGGTTGCCGTGTTGGAAGGGTTTCTTTTGCTTCATCTGATGACAGATGAAACACTAATAAGTTTGATCTTACCACAGATGGTGCCAATGGCGATAGAAAGATTACTACTTCTGAGCAAAGGTTGCGTGCATTCATACACTGGATTTACGACATGATGGTGTGTGTGTGTGTGTGTGTGTGTGTGTGTGTGTGTGTGTGTGTCTAGATGCATGTGTGTTGTACACCCATGTGGTTAACTTTGAATGTCCACTTTTGTGTTGTTCATATTTTTTTTATTTTGACACAGAATCTCTTGCTGGGACCTGGGGTTCTCTGATTAGGGGCAGCTGGCTGACCAACAAGCCCATGGTCTTTGCCTTTGAAGCACTGGGCTAATGTGTGTGTGCTGTCATGAATGGCTTGCTAGATGACCCCCAGATGCTATAGTCATATCAGTGTAGCTTTAAATTTTAATTGATTGATTGGTTGGTTGAGTGATTTTCTGATACATCATGCAACTCTGGCTGGCTTGGAACTTGTTGAAGGCCTCCAATTTATGGAGTCTTGCCTGCTTCTGCCTCCTGAGTGCTGGGATTAAAGGTATGTACCACCACACCCAGCCCACTTATCTCTTTAAATCCCCTCCACATTAGAGGAAATCTCACAGGAGACTGTTTTCAAGCTGAGTCTCAAGTTCTCTAGTCTGTAACTAGACTTTTAATTTCTGTAACAGCAACTTTTTCTATAATGCATTCGTTGAATGTGTGGTTTCCCAAAATTACAGTCATAGCATTTATTTTGTCATTATAAATTAGACTTCATTTCTCTGGGCCAGCTGCATAATGTTGGGACCCAGGGTAAAATAAAACGTGAGACTCTTTGTTCAAAGAGCAGAAGAACCATATCTCCAAGGGTAGACTCTAAAAATTCAAGTTTTCTCCTTTGTTCACCAGCCTGTCCCATGACTTGTCACGAGGCTTTGAGAAAATGCTGCTTAATGTCATTCTAAGAAAGATGTAAAACTTTCAGTTGTTGGCATGAACTGTATGGCTCATCTTTATGTAGTGCAATGCTAGTTATAAATGAAAATACAAGAGCCTTTGCTTCACATGCAGAGGCAGTAAAATCACACGTATTCTATTTCATACTTCATCTAAATTTATGAGTATTTTTTTGTGCTCTGGAACAATGGAGCTACACCACAAAACAAATTTCACCATTTTATCTTCTTAGTATGTGCACATCCTGCCTCCACATGCTTCGGACTGTCTGTTGAGCGAGGAAAGTTTGAAAAGAATATAACTGCACGTCATTTCATCTTTGGTTTCTTTCCTTGCCTTGCCTTGCCTTGCCTTTCCCTTTTTCTCCCTCCCTTCCTCCCTCCATCTCCTCCCCTCCCTTCCCCTCCCCTCCCCTCGCTTTCCTTTCCCTCCCTTCCTTCCTTCCTTCCTTCCTTCCTTCCTTCCTTCCTTCCTTCCTTCCTTCCTTCCTTCCTTCCTTCCTTCCTTCCTCCTTTTCTTTCTTTTTGAGACAGGATCTGGCTGTGTAGCCTTGGCCTGCCTGGAACTCTTAACACAGAAAAAGCCAACATCACTCTTACAGAGATCCACCTGCCTCTGCCTCTGCCTCTGCCTCTGCCTCTGCCTCTGCCTCTGCCTCTGCCTCTGCCTCTGCCTCTGCCTCTGCCTCTGCCTCTGCCTCTGCCTCTGCCTCTGCCTCTGCCTCTGCCTCTGCCTCTGCCTCTGCCTCTGCCTCTGCCTCTGCCTCTGCCTCTCTGCCTCTGCCTCTGCCTCTCTGCCTCTGCCTCTGCCTCTCTGCCTCTGCCTCTGCCTCTCTGCCTCTGCCTCTGCCTCTGCCTCTGCCTCTGCCTCTGCCTCTGCCTCTGCCTCTCTGCCTCTCTGCCTCTCTGCCTCTCTGCCTCTCTGCCTCTCTGCCTCTCTGCCTCTGCCTCTCTGCCTCTGCCTCTGCCTCTGCCTCTGCCTCTGCCTCTGCCTCTGCCTCTGCCTCTGCCTCTGCCTCTGCCTCTGCCTCTGCCTCTGCCTCTGCCTCTGCCTCTGCCTCTGCCTCTCAAGGCTGGTTTGAATGATGTATGTATTGACCAGATCACCTTATCTTTGAAAATTTCTCATATGTACTCGCAGCATAACAAATTGACTAATACAAGGATATAACCCTAGTTAAGTGTGGTAGGTTGAATAGGTACGGCCACCATTAACTCATGTGTTTAAATGCTTGGCCCATAGGGAGTAAGAGTGGCAGTATCAGAAGGTGTGGCCTTATTGGAGTAGGTGTGGCCTTGTTGGAGGAAGTGTGTCACTGTGGGAATGGACCTTAAGATCTCTTATGTACCTGTGTGACACACAGTCTCCTTCTGCTGCCTTCAGATCAGGACATAGAACTCTCAGCTCCTTCTCCAGCACCATGTCTGCCTGCACTCTGTCACGCTTCCCACCATGATGATAATGGACTAAATCTCTGAAACTGTAAGCCAGTCCTGATTAAATGTTTTTCTTTGTAAGAGTTGCTGTGGTCATGGTGTCTTGTCACAGCAATAAACCCTAACTAGGACAGTAAGGACAAGAGTGAGAGCGGGTTGTCTGGTAATATGTGTTTTTCAGAACGCCAGCACATGCTTTTTTAAAAATTTTATTATTTTTTATTAGATATTTTCTTTATATACATTTCAAATTTCAAATGCTATCCCGAAAGTTCCCCATACCCTCCCCCCCCCCACTCCCCTACCCACCCACTCCCACTTCTTGGCCCTGTCATTCGCCTGTACTGGGGCATATAAAGTTTGCAAGACCAAGGGGCCTCTCTTCCCAGTGATGGCCGACTAGGCCATCTTCTGATACATATGCAGCTAGAGACACAAGCTCCAGGGGGTACTGGTTAGTTTATATTGTTGTTCCACCTATAGGATTGCAGATCCCTTTAGCTCATTGGGTACTTTCTCTAGCTCCTCCATTGGGGGCCCTGTGATCCATCCAATAGCTGACTGTGAGCATCCACTTCTGTGCTTGCTAGGCCCCGGCATAGCCTCACAAGAGACAGCTATATCAAGGTCCTTTCAGCAAAATCTTGCTAGTGTATGCAATGGTGTCAGTGTTTGGAGGCTGATTATGGGATGGATCACCAGGTATGGCAGTCTCTAGATGGTCCATTCTTTCCTCTCAGCTCCAAACTTTGTCTCTGTAACTCCTTCCATGGGTGTTTTGTTCCCAATTCTAAGAAGGGGCAAAGTGTCCACACTTTGGTCTTCATTCTTCTTGAGTTTCGTGTGTTTTGCAAATTGCATCATATATCTTGGGTATTCTAAGTTTCTGGAATACCGAATGGCTGAGAAGCACCTGAAAAAATGTTCAGCATCCTTAATCATCAGGGAAATGCAAATCAAAACAACCCTGAGATTCCACTTCACACCAGTCAGAATGGCTAAGATCAAAAATTCAGGTGACAGCAGATGCTGGCGAGGATGTGTAGAAAGAGGAACAGTCATCCATTGTTGGTGGGATTGCAAGCTTGTACAACCACTCTGGAAATCAGTCTGGCGGTTCCTCAGAAAGTTGGACATAGTACTACCGGAGGATCCCGCAATACCTCTCCTGGGCATATATCCAGAAGATGTTCCAACCAGTAAGAAGGACACATGCTCCACTATGTTCATAGCAGCCTTATTTATAATAGCCAGAAGCTGGAAAGAACCCAGATGCCCCTCAACAGAGGAATGGATACAGAAAATGTGGTACATTTAAACAATGGAGTACTACTCAGCTATTAAAAAGAATGAATGCATGAAATTCCTAGGCAAATGGATGGACCTGGAGGGCATCATCCTGAGTGAGGTAACCCAATCACAAAAGAACTCAAGTGATATGTACTCACTGATAAGTGGATATCAGCACACACTTTCTATATTTGCAGCAAATCCCCATTTGAAAGGAAGGATTAGCCCTGGGTCTGTAAGTGCCTTCCTGCATTGTGTGGTCCAGATAATACACTTATGGAGAACCTACCTTAAGTCTTGCTTGAATCTTGGGCTCCACTAAGGTTTCTGTGTTAAAAGGGTGTCAACCGTGACATCTGTGGATGGGGTGGCAAGAAGTGGTGACAGATGGGCATGGCAGAATCATTAGAGTAAATGAATGCACAGGCTGGCAGCCCAGGACACTGGCTCTGGTGTCTGAAGTGCAATGATAACTGTGCTAGGACTACACATAGCATGTATTTGCTAGGAACCAGGGACAGCAGCAATGGCTTATGCATTTGCTATTCTTTAATATACCCACTGTTTGGAATCAGGAGAAAGTCACTTGTCCCCAGAGTGAGAAGGCACCGTTTGGATTTAAACCCAGGCAGTCTTATCACACCATGGTCTTGTAGCCTGGTGTTTAAAGAAAGGAGTTAGAGAACATTACTACAAAAAGAAAAAAAAATCCAGTTTTAGTTATATAAGGGATTCAGTCAGGAAACACTGAGGGACAATTACTTCAGACTCTTTTTTTTCTGCTTCTGTTTCCCACTTATTCATTTGTTTCCTTACTGTGTTTTAGTCTATGTGCTAGGAATTTATGCAGTGTAAATTATTAGAGTAGTAGAGAGCATGGCTGGAGTTATCCATTATGGAGTCACAAACTGTCACCCTGAGGGACCCTAAGGGGTTTTCCAGTCCCACACCTTCCTTATAACTTCCCCCTCCCACCTTGAGTCAAGGCTAGGCCAAGTTCCATTCTCCACCCACAGGAACATTCTTGAGTAAAAAATTCTCAGAATGTACTAACTGCTAGTTACCTGACCCTCTGTAAAGTCCCAGGTAGAGTTCAAATTCATGCCATGTTTGCTACCCAATAGATTTCAAGGTCAATATGCTTAGCCAATACGTTTGGACTATAACTTTGCTGATGTAACCTATGCCCCTAAAAAGTATAAAAACTGCTTATAATAGCCATTTGGGGTTGTCTTCTTAGTAACTCACCTTGAGAGACTAAATGAAGGTTGACCCCAATGCTCTGGAAAATAAACCTCTTGCTTTTGCATCGCTCTGTGTCTCCATGTCTCACTTGGTGCATCTCAAACCTTAAGTACCACTGACTGAGGGTTGGGGTCTTACAACTCCAGAACTCAATGGCTTAACCCAATAGCATTGTGACTGTGCTGAGGGAAGAGTATAATAGGTGTCTTAGGGTGTCTGTTGCCATGATGAAACATCATGACCAAAATTGACTTGGGGAGAAAAGGGTTTATTTTGTTTACACTTCTGCATCACAGTTCATCATCAAAGGAAGTCAATCAAGGCAGAAATTCAACTGGCAGAAGCCTGCAGGCTGGAGCTGGTGCAGAGGCCACAAAGAATGTTGCTCACTTACGTGCCTTATAGCACACAGGACCGACAGCCCAGGGGTAGCACCGCCCACAGTGGACTTGGCTACATCAATCAGTAGTAAAGAAAATGCTGGACAGGTCAATCTAGCAGGGGCATTTTCTCCGTTGAGACTCCTTCTTCCCAAATGACTCCATTAGCCAGCCCAGGGGGCATAGCACATTTGTTTGGTAGGGGTGGTATCTTTTATGCCACACTCAGTGTCAGGTGCTCCACTGGCCAAGGACTGGTCCTGTTCATTATTGTGTGCCACAGATGACAATGGCTATTGGCTGGAACCTCAGTGGAACTGGCCATACCACCTCCATCTGGTCTTCAAGAGTCATCTTTCCTTTCCAACTAGACTCACTGCAAACAGTCCAGTCCCTCCTTTTATGGCCTGTCTGAAACTTACCCTCCCTGAAGGGCTGATCTCCCCAGATTACTTTGATGATAAAAATAGTGTAAGGGTCCATGCTTCACTGAAGAATGAATACCCCAGACTCAAATCGTATGCAAAAGCAAAGAGCATTGTGTTCTGTATAAGTACAGGATGCTGGGGTCTAAGATGGAGGCACCACAGAGAGATTTGCAGGCCCGATTTAAAGTCCAGTATGGGAATTCCAAGGAGGAGTGGGTGACCTCTATCTTAATCTGTTGGTTTTATCTCTAGGGACATTTCAGAGCCATTCCAAGGGCGTGGGTGGCCGGGGAGCTGGAAACTGCTGCTGAGGAAGTCTAGAAACTGTGGCTGACCCATTGTCCTTGTCTCAGGCCAGGTGGCAGGGTCTGGACTTGCCTGGACTTGCTCAGTTCTTGGAAACAGAGATTTAGGCCTAGTCTCCTGAACTGCCAGTTTGAAGCCTGTCATGGAGTCAGCCTGTCCTTCTCACTGGAAGCTCTGGTTTTCTTGTTCTTTTTGAGCATAGTTGTATTAACAGCATCCTCTTACAATTTGTTTTCGTTTACAGTAGATTTCTGTGTCTACTCCCTTTTTCCCTTTCCTTCCTTTTGACCCCTTCCTGCTTGCTTCCTTCCTTCTCCAACTAGCCAATCCCAACCTTTTGGGTTTTTTGTTTGTTTGTTTGTTTGTTTTTTGGTTTTTGGTTTTTCGAGACAGGGTTTCTCTATATAGCTCTGGCTGTCCTGGAACTCACTCTGTAGACCAGGCTGGCCTCGAACTCAGAAATCCGCCTGCCTCTGTCTCCTGAGAGCTGGGATTAAAGGCGTGTGCCACCACACCCGGCCAATCTCAACCTTTTAATTAATGTATTTGCATCATTTATATTTAATAAGAGCTATTTATACAGTTGACTTTAAAGCTTTCATTTGTTTGTTGTTTTCTTGCTTATTTGAAATTAAAATTTTTTCTTCTCTTTTAACTCCCCCCTTTGCCCTTCCTACTTCACCTTCTTTTTCTCTCTCTCCCTTCCTTCCTCCCTCCATCCTTCCCTTCCCCCCTCTTTCTGTCCATCCCTCTCTCCCTTTTGAGACAGAGTCTCACCATGTAGTCCAAGTTAGCCTTACGCCTTCGATGCTCCTGCTTCTGCCTCAGGATGCTACTAAGTGTGCACCACCACTCAGGTCTTCTTTACTTTTATTTACTTTATCTTCTATAGGTTTCTTCTCTTCTTTTTCCTCCCTCACTTCCATGCAGTTTTTGTTTATTCTCTTCTACTTGTTTCGTTGACTTAGTATTTAAAATCCCACCACCCTGTCTGTGTGCATGTGAATATACATATGTAATTAATTTAGTTATTATAGTTTTTATGGTCCCTCACCTTAGCACTACCTTCCAGAGACAGTGTGACACTTCATTACATGTACTGACCTTACCTCAGCACACAGTTTCTCTCCCTCCGGACTCCATTGTATAATAGGGATACTTTTGTAAACCCCACACATTTGCCTACTATTTTGTTGTCAAATAGAAGATCATGGGCTGTGAGGTGGCCCAGGGTAGAGGCACTTGTCACCAGGTTCTACAACCTGAGTTTGATCTGTGAGATCCACATAGCAGAAGGAGAGAATCAGCTCCTGCAAGTTGTCCTCTGATCCTCACGCCTGTGCTGTGCTGCACACACCCACACTATGAAATACTATTCTGTTACAGAGAAAACAGAGTCTGAGGCCACAGTATAACATGAATCTGAGAAACAGATAAGCTAAAGAAACCACTTATAAAGGATCATATTGAAAAAAAGAGATTGTCTTGTGCATTTCTATTTATAGAAAATCCCCAGAGCAAGAAAACCTCTCCTCCATCTGTCTTTATCTTTCTCTCTTTCACTCTTTTCAATAAGTAAGGATAAAAAATATAGCAAATCATCTTTTGAAATGGCCAAGGTAATAAGCAAAAAGCTTTCAATTAGCTACATTGTTACATTTCTGGTGATGTCCATTCCATTCCATAGTTGGAGAGTTACACTTTTTTTTTTTCTCAAGAACTCCCTTTATCAGTTACTATGGTGATCTACTGCTGGCCCTTTTTACAGCTTTGTTATATCTGGAGCTTTGTTGCTTTTCCTGTTTTACGACTTTGATGAAACTTTCATCTGCTCTGTAATTCACTTTTGTTCTCTCTTCCTTTTGCTCCTCCTCCTTGCCTTTAAAAACATACAGTTCTGCACTTTTAGGATATTCACCATGTTTAGTCACCACCGCAATTTCTTCTAAAACATTTTCACCATCTCCAAAGAAACTCTTTTTCCCATTACTACCCCTCTCTTGTTCTCTGAAAGGTTTCCGAGATTCACCACATTGACATGTACATTAGCACTTCATCTTTTTCTGGGACTGAAGGGATTTCATGGTATAAATATGTTGGGTTTTGCTTGTTACTCAGTGTGGAAATTTGGGGTAGCCTTAGTGGTAATGCTGCTAAGAACATCTATGTCCAAATTTTGGGTTAAGTGTTCTCTTTGGTATGATTCTAAGAAGAATCCAAGGAATCTAAGAAATTTCTGGATTGCTTTACAACTAGTCTTATTCACCTTCATTGGAAGAGTGTTTTGTTGGGTATAAAACAGTAAGTTGATTTTTTTTTTTCTTTTACTATTCTGTTTTTGCCTTCTTGGGTTCACCTCTTGACTGAAACATGGCTGTCCTTACTTCTCTTCTGCCTTTTTTCCCTCTAGATCTTCTTAAGATTTTTATTCTTTCCACTGGTTTGATTTACTTGCATGTGTCTTTTGTAAAGTTTCTTGTGCTTGGATTCATTGAACTTCATGAGTGGATTCATAGTTTTCATCGATTTTGAAAGATTTTTGTTATCATTTTTCTTTTTTTAGCTCCTGTTTATTACTCCCTCTCTTCAGGTTTATAGTGAGTTGCTTAAAGTAGGTTCATTGATTGTTTAAAAACTGCCTCTGGATATTTTTAGCCCCTTTCCGGACACTGTCCACTAACTCTTTATTCTGTATATATTCTGTGCCGTCTGTAGCTCAATGACTTCCTTTGAATGCACTGTTTTTCATTTTGTTCTGAGCTGTGCTTATTTGGAAACACCTTGGTTCCTCAAGTTTTATGACTGAGAGTATTTTTTTTAAATGGGACTTGGACAACGTTTAGTGGGAGTTAATTTTGCTCAACAGTTGAAACAAATCCATTGCAAGCATTCTATATTGTATGAACTATGACATTATCCCAAGTCTGATTGTTGGAAGCAGGAACTGTTCCTAGTCTTGTGTGGATTCTCCTTCTAGAAACTCTCCTGCTTTAAGTGTTTTGTTGTACACAGGCCCTGTCAAAATGCAGTTCAAAACTCCAGAGAAACTCTCTCCATTTCTCTCACCCTCTCCTTCTTTAACTCTGTCATATATGGGACTGTACGACTTGATAACTCTGGGCAGTTGGGCCTAATTGGACTCACAGCTTGAGTTCTTCAACTTAGATGATTCCTGGTCTCCAACTTTATTTCTTAGGTCTCAGGGATCAGTTTCCTTCACTGTTTGACACCAGGTTCTTTTTTTGTACACTATGTCTATTGTTTAGGACATTCTGAGATATAAGGTAGACCCAGATCCTGTTCCTCCATTTCCTCAGATGTAAAAGGAGTATTCACTTAAGTGGGTAAACTTTCCTATACGTTTAATGCACAGATAATTTATGGATGTATTACATCATAAATAAGTAATGAGTGATGCTGGAAGGAGGGATGGCGATTGGGAGAACAGCTTTCACTCTGTAGAGCTTATTTCTGTTTTGCTTTTTATGACATTTTCCCCTATAACCTATGACATATGATGGTAGTTAATAAACTTTCCTATGAATGACTTTAGCTGTAAAGGACCTACTGAACACAGGGTGCTAGGGAAACTATTACCCTCAGGGACTTGGCTGACAGATACCGAGTTACAATCATCCTTCATCCTTTTTCTTAAGTCTTAGCTGATGCAGAGGGGCAGCTTTGCTTTTTGATTCCATCTTCTGGGAAGGGTGGTGCTAGATGCTTGTTTAGAACCGGAGTTTGACATGGGTCGTCACAAGTCTTTTAGAATAGCATATAAAACATACGCCAGGGTGCCAAACCCTTCAACTTCTCTGGTGTCTTTTTAGCAACTGACTCCCAGATTCTCCTGTGAAATGATCCTGAAGAAGGATAAGAAAAAGCATGCGAAGACTTACAGCCTAGGATGTTCATGGCACCCTTTTACATGACAGTGAGATGCTGAAAAGTCACAAATATCTAATACTGAATTGCTAAGTTGAATTTGGGCCATAATGAAGATGGAAGGTATTTACTGACTTTTGAAATACTAAGCACTAATAAACATTCAAATGTTAGCTCTGTTAAGTGAATAACCAGCTGTCTGCTGAAGGTATATACAGGAGGATTTTGAATTAAGAAATACATATAGAAAGGATATATATTAAAGTGGTTATATTATCCATTTTGTTATTATTATCCATACATATATGGATAATATATACATGGTCTAAAGGCTATGTATTAAAATGATAATCATGTTTATTCCTCAGTGGCAGGATAATAAGTAGTCATTATTCCAGCTCATATGTATAAAATATTTACAGGAATCTTACTATTTTCATAATAAGAGTTTTGGTTGACATCACAGATTGTAATATCTTGTCTGAAGAGCCACCTCTTGGTTCATGCATCTTCTTTTATTCCATTTTCCCTGGTTACTTGTAGACAAAGAATAGCGGACTCCCGAGATCTGTTTGGTTTTTCTCGTAACTGGTGTCATGCTGATCTAGGGTTACTGGTGCTGCATCCTTTTTCATAAGCTATTTCTGGCTGTCCCTTTTCATGTGTAGCCCTTATCCTCCATTTTTAATTGCAGTCTAATGTACAAGTTCCTACTTTCTTCACTCCACCCCTCCCTCTTCTCTTTCTGGGCCACAACTCTATTGCTCCTTTGCCAAAGCCCACCAGCTCTGCTTTTGCTAAGTCACAGTCAGTACTTTGAGCCTCTGAGATGTGTCCGAACTCCTGCTTCACCCAGTGCTCTGTTTATTGATGATTTCCTTTTAGTATTTTCTAATCTTTAATTAGCTTTGAGGTGTGGTAGCCGAAGAGGACTTGGGGAGAAAAGTCTAATACGGAGCTGTAAAGTTAGTGAGCTGGTTAGGTCATTCCCAGTCTCGACTACTGCAGTCTATATATAGAGGTGCACATCCACACTTAATGCGTGGAACTCTGTGTCCCTCCCAACTGGGCAGGGTCAGTGTATTCTCTGTCACACCGAAGCTGGAATCCAGATGCTTTGATCAAAGGAGGAGTCATGACAAGAGGATCTTTGCATATGTTTCATTGTTGGACATGTCTCCCTGGTCTTCTGCAATCATCCATGTAAAAAACATTCTAGAAACTTTTCAGGAATGCAGAAAGATTGAGGCCCAGAGAGTAGACCTAAAACCAACCTGTGGCTTAAGGATCAGGTGAGGAACAAATGCTGATGATACAGGTATGGACAATAGCACTGTCCCTGAATCATGGTCACTGCATTATGGCCACCAGAGAGAGAGAAGCTTCTCAATTAGATACAAAATATTTCATAGCACCCTCATCTTCCTTTGATTTTCTAAAAGGATTTTGAAAGACAAATCTTTCTTTCTTTTCTTTTTCTTTTTTTAAAGATTTAAAGTACTTAAAAAACACAAACCAAACATGCAGTCTTTGGCACCATGTCACAAATCTTAAAGGTCAAATTTCCCTTGTCTACATTTAATGTGATGAGGGAATGTGTTGGAACCAGGCTACCTCTCCTCTCCCTATCCTGCTCTGTCGACCGACCTCTGTGCTGGTAAACACCCAAGAGCACAGAGCACAAGAGCACAGAGCCAGGGTAAGGAGCCTGTTGTCTGCACTCTCACAGCCCAGGGAACACTAAGTAAGTGTTAAAATCCACTCGGTGGTGGCACTGATCCAGCCTGTGTTACGGGGAGTCTTGAGAGCACAGTGGTTCAGATTTCAGCCAACCCCTGTGCTCAGGGTTTGAAGCAGAGATTTGTTACATAAAAACTAAGGCTCTGGGTAACCACTTACCTCCGTGTCCTTGTGTGTAAGATGATGACAAGAAGAGACTCTTTCTCAGAGGTTTGATATGAGGGTCAGATGAATTCCTCATGTCTGCTGCTTATGCTTTGGGCACAGTGGTGGTAAATAGTATACTATTGTGTTTGGTGCGGCAGGAACTCAATTGTTAAATTTTCTTCTTGAAGAATCTTACACATGCATGTAATGAGGTTTGGAAGAAAGGGGGAAATCAGGATTAACAGCGCCACAGACTGTGTTCTGCACAATAGTAATTTTCAGCAGATGGCATCCTCGATGAAAAGTGATTTCATTAAGGAAAGGGTTTACCCTGTGCTAGGTGAGGCTCCTCTTTCCAGCCTCAGGAGTAAAATTTCATCAGAAGGCCCAGCCTGGAGATCAGCACGGCTGATGGCAGTGTCTCTGTGGGGCAGAAATGGGACTCAGTGGATCCTGAAAGACGAATTGAAGCTAAGGGGTATGCTTTTTGCAGATGGGACTGGACGGCAGAGCCCAGGTTAAAGTTTTCTGATTCCTTCTGTTGCTCATACCTCTGCTTCTAGCCTACTGCTGAAGACTTGGTAGTGGGTGGCTTTCTCCTCCTTTAGCTGATTGTGAGGAGGGAGGCCCTTTAACCAGGGCTATACTTTACATAGCACTCTCCAGATGATAGAGTTGGTGCCGAGATAGAGTTTAGAGAGTAAAGCAGGGTGAACAATCTACGGACACGGTACCGGTTACAAAGTGGATGGATGAAATGGACAGGGGAGCCACTAGGAAAACAAACTTCCTTTAGCTCTCAAATCCCTACTGCGTTACTGTTTCCTCTGTGAGGTCCATGGACAAGCCGCCCACCGAAGCCCAGACAGGATCTACCATTCCCAAGTCTTCCATTTTTAAAGTGAAAGTGCAGGTCCCTGCTGGGTACTTGTGTCATCTGGAGAATGAATTTATTCATTATCATGATTTTACAAGATGGGAGAAGCCATAGGCTCTTGCGAGGGTGGGGTTGGTAGTTGCCCAAGGCTCTGTTAACCACAAAAAGTGTTTCTTCATGATGGGTGGATCATCTGTGGTCGCCTCTGCTCTCCTAGTGTCTGCTGCCTTGGAGCCAGGGCTGGAAACAGGAGCTTGCTAGAAGGTGTTGGAGGCTGGGTGGGAGGGGTAGGCAAATGTCTCTGTGTACACCCAAGAGGACTTCAGAACTGGGGGACAATGACTTTTGGGTGAACCCTTAAATCCTGGCTTCATTCTTTTTTCTGTTTATACAGAATAAAAGTTAATGGTGTAATCTTATGTCACAAGGTTGAAGGGAGATAGAGAGGGAGGGGTTGCTTTCAGGATGCACTTTGGGATGTGAAAGAGAAGTGAGAAGGAAGTGGGGGGGGGTAAGAGGAGAGGGGAAGCATCTAAAGCTCGGGCCTCCTCTCCTCTGTGGAATTGAGAGAGACACTGGAGCCCCTGGAGCCTGCCCTCTCCTGCACCACCTGGGCCTCGCACAGTGCTTGGCAGCCAGCTTGGCTCATTAGCATTTCACAGCCAAGGGGCAGCTCACAGGATGTTCTCTACAGATATTTCGATTGCTGGATTAAAAATGGTCCCAGGGCATGGATTAAAATAATCCCAGGGCATTCCTGGCCCCTATTCTTCCATATGGCCAGGCAGAGGCCTGACTTCTTCATTCTGAAGAGGGTTTTGTCAAGGTCAGATGCCGATGCAACACCGGAAACGCTTTCATCATACCTGTCCCTCCCCTGCCTTTCCTGCCTATTTTCCCTTTCTTCCTCTTTCCCTACAGGCTTTGCTTTGTTCTATTTTTCAAATATACTGATTGCTGGAAGAGAAACAGAGCCCAGGGACCAGAAACAGTGCACCTCTGCAGGCCAGACTCTGCCATTCTGAGACCAGATGCAAGAGATGTCCCTGAACGATGAGCTTCTCGTGCTAATGGAATGCGGTTGTCAGGGACATCTGTGCATCCATTTTCTCTTGCTGCTCCACAAATTTAGTGATTTAAACCAGCTCCAAGTAATTTCCTCTCCGTTCTGTAAGTCAGAAGTCTGGTCACAGCATCATAGACGGATCCTCTGTGGTGTCTCTCTGATGTGGGCAGGCAGTATTTTCTTTCTGGGAGCTCTGGAGCTGCTCTGTTTCTTAGAGAATCCAGGCTCTTGGCTGAGTTTATTTCTTTGTGACTTGGGTTCCTAGTTTTGTAAGACTCTGGGGAGCCTTAGCTTACCGGGGACCCCTTGGAGTGAAACACGTGGAGCTGGAATCGATGCAAAAAGCAAGAGGAATTTATTGTTCCAGTGCACTGGGGTCATCCCAGACCTGAAGGAGAGGTGACACCCCCCAACACCCTTTCGGTGAGTTTTCATATGGTTTCCAGGGGCAGAATAGAGCATCAGCAACTAGGCACAATATGATTGGCCAAACAGTGCACCCTTTAAACTGATTGGTCTTTAGGGAATGAGGTGACAAGGACTTCCATTGTCTGAAGGTGAACAACACAGAGTCCTGGAATGTGTTCCATCCAGCTGGTTGGTTCTGCCCTGTTTTCTGAGAAATGATCATTAGCCTCAGAGGGGCAAGTGTTTCATGACCTTCCCCAAGTTCCTGAGCTGACCTTTTCAGTTTCTTGATGGCTGCAGACTCTCGGCTTGCTAAGACTTTGGTCTTAAAGTCTCCCCTTTCCAGGTCAAGCTTTCCATGTAGCCCCTCCCGCAACAACAATGAACGCCCTCTCGTGCTTCCAACCTCTGACTTTACATTCCTGCCGAATCTCTCAGGCCTCTAACTAGAGGAAGTTCTCTGCTTTGAAAAATGTTCATAATTAGAGAATCTAGGGTAATTTTCCATTTTAAGGCACGGATTGATAGCTGCATTCCACCTTAAAAGGCCCTCTTATTACTGTAGCAGATGCACATGCTGAATCTATGGATTCAGGTTAGACGTCTGGGAGGGGGAATTTATTTTGTCATTCAAGACATTATAAATAATTCACCAACTGCCTTAAAGCCCAGAGGTGGCACATTGCTGCAACCTTTTCTGAGGAAGCCTTACATTTCCACTCATTGATGGACAGGGCCAGCTAGAGAAGAAAGGATTCTGAAGCCATAGGCAAGGGTGGGCCAGGGAGAGCTTTGACCCTCAGAGAATCAATGTCTTCTTCTGAAGCCCAGAACTTCTAGATCTACCTTTTCACTCAAGATGGCCACAGGGACATGGAGAAGTGACGTGAGTTGGCCAATGTTGATGGGCCCCAGAGATAAATGTGAAGTCTGAAGGGGGCTTTTCAGAATGTGAAAACGGTTGGCCTGTTTGCACTGAAGAAATAAATAACTGTTTTTCTTGGCATTGTGTGTTGACAATGATGATGGTCTTTCTATAGAAATTTATAAGTGGTGGCCAGCAAGAAACACTCCACCTTATTCTTTTTTTTTTTTTTTAAATATTTATTTATTATTATATGTAAGTACATTGTAGCTGTCTTCAGACACACCAGAAGAGGGAGTCAGATCTCGTTACGGATGGTTGTGAGCCACCATGTGGTTGCTGGGATTTGAACTCTGGACCTTCGGAAGAGCAGTCGGGTGCTCTTACCCACTGAGCCATCTCACCAGCCCCACCTTATTCTTTCAGTGCTTGGGTGTCATCATAATCAGATTTCATTATCATTCCTTGACTTGACCACAATCCTTGCTTCAGGGTCAGAAGAAAATGTGGAGCTCACAAACCAACTGTTCTGGAGCTCCAAGGTAAGAAATCTGGCTAGGAATTCCACATCCCTGCGCCTCCTCCACTCCGAGTGGAGGCAGACATTCTCCGTGGCTCTATTCAGATGTTCAGGCAGTGAGCCTGGTCCACAGGGAGACTGGCTCACTATTCAGGGGCCCCCTTCGCTTGCCAACTCTTCTCACCCTGGTCTCCTCTTTTTCACAGTCTAGAGACACCTACCTCCGTGGGATTTACATAAGCCTGAGCAAAGAGCGCTCCAGCTAAGAATATATCCACCCCTCTCCCTGGGCAACGTGCCTGAGAGGTGTGAAAACTGACTCACTGCACCTCTGACTCAATGAACAGACAAATGTATGAAGAAACTCCTGGATTGATGCTGCGGGGAGAGCCCAGTCTTTTTAGCACAGGAAGAAAGAGATGGCTGTTACGAAGTCAAGTCCTAGAGGGTAGAAGCTTTTATTTAAGCACTCTCTCTCTTGCTCTCTCTCTCTCTTTCTTGAATGCTTCAGACAGCTTTAGCAAGTGAAGGTTTTCAAGTATCGAGTGAGGCACAGAGAGGATGGGAGACTGAAATAGGAAATGCTCAGCATAATCTTATCAGCAGCAGTGCACGCTGGCTGTGGGATTTGTCTGGGCAGTTCAGGCTTGGATGGTTTTCCCACACACCAGAGACTCCCTGATTGCCAGAGCGTGAAATGCTAAGACCTGTAACTCTAGGACCAGTTCTTCTGGGCAGAAAGCCATAGCCTACAGGAGAACCATGGTATGTGGCAGCCCCGTGAGCAGCCTGAGGTCTTCAAGATCTCTAGATGCCTGTTGTAGTGTTGTCCATGGAAGGAACCATGTCCATTTCTTGGCCCTCATGACAATGTCCCTGATAGGTATGGTCATTACCAGTTTAGTTTTCTCTAGGTTGAGTTTCTCCTGCCTTTGCCTGCAGAAAGGTCTCAGGTATTGATCAGTTTTTTTCTTATACTTGACAACTGAGACACAGGTCTAGCAAGGACATGGAGAAGTGTGTACAAACAGCCAGTGTCCATCAGTGATAGCTTGCTCTTTGCTAGTTGATAGCTGCAGCTTGGACCATTTAGTTCTAAGGGAGGCACTTCTGGTTACACATCCAATAGCCAATCTTACTGATCTTAGCTTTCCTGTTTCCATGGTGAACAATGCCACCTAAAGCAACTTGGGGGGATGGGTGGGGGGACATTATTTGGCTTACATTCCAGGTCATAGTTCATCACCAAACTCTAGCAGGAAATGAAGAATCGTTGCTTAGTGGCCCACTCCCTCTGACTCTTGTCAGTCAGTTTTATTATACAACCCAGGGCCACCTGGGACTCTGGCACTGCTCAGAGTATTGAGTAGCATACCATTTCTCTACCAATCAACAGTTACAACAGTACCCCACAGGTGTGGTCACGGGCCATTCTGATCTGGGCAATCCTTCAACTGACACTATCCATCCAGGTGATTTCTGGTTGTGCCAAATTGGGCATAAAAACAACCAGGACACCTCCTTCTTCCTTGCTGAAGGACTCAACCTCCTGCCAACATTGAAGTTGGATTGTAAAACCCTAGGCGCTTCCTGGGATCGCTGACTTTGTGAACCTCAGCTTCAGGTCTTACTAACTGTGACCTCTGGCAAGTCATTGAACTTCTCTGTATCCCACTTCCTCATCTGTGATTGGATGTAACACTTCCTGACGACTGCACTCTGCTCCATATTACTCCTTAGGTAGAGTTTCTGACCTACTGCAATCACAAGCCAGTCCCTACTGCGGCTCAGGTACAGACACGTCAGGTGCTACTGACCCCGTGGATGGAGGAGAATGTCTGTTGAGGAGCTTCTGTCCATCTCCAGTGCTTTGTCTGCCTCTTTGTGATGTCTGAAACTGCAGAGGCTATTCCAATCCAGAACAATTTGATTTGGGGATGCTTTGTTTATGGGATAATAAGCTGTAACTCTTTTAGCAGCTATGTTCAAAACCATTCTAAGTGGTAGACCTAGTAATGACATAGAAAAGCAGTGCATTTAAGCCACACAAGGATTCATATGATATTTTGCTTTAAATTTTTCTAAAACTCAAATTGTTTTACATTCACAAATATATATGTATATATGAAAAGCTTATAGTGAAAAAAGGGGGCATTCATGTTCCCAGTTCTCAGGTTAGCTAGCTAACTACCACTTTCAGTCTTTTATTTGCCTTCCCAGAGATTTCTGAAAATAAACACAAAGTAAATGTAAGCAAGATACAAAATTGCTTACCCTCGTGGTAATATAAACATTACAAAGCTATACATCATCTTGTTCCTGACTTTATTCACTTATGATATTTTGGTAATAATCAGATATTCCTGAGTAACATAGAAAGAATCACTGTCTTCGGGTGATGAGGAAATGGCTCTGCAGTCAAGAGCATCGGTGGCTGTTGCAGGGAACAGAGGTTTGTTGCCACATCCCATGTAAGGCAGCTCACAACTGGCTGTAAACACCACACACACACACACACACACACACACACACACACACACACACAAATACATCTTTAGTAACTTAAAAAAAAGGTGTTATTACAAAATGCTGCACTGAGTTAAACTAGCTCCTTTCAGCGAGTATCCAGGTTCCCTCCCATCTTGATTGCACTGTTGCAATTAATAAATGGTATGCTCACTGTTCTGTGGATATGCAAATATGTCTGTAGAGAGAATTCCCCAAAGTGGAATTACTGCATCCCAGAGCACATCCATCTGCAGCTTTGGTAGCTATTGCTAAATTACTGTCCATATGGGCCATGCACATTTATACTCCCGCCAGCAAGGTACGAGAGCGTCCGTCTCCCACAGCCCTGGCAACAGGATATCAGATTTGGGAAGGTTGCCAATTTTATGGTGAAAAAAATGGCTTTTAGAGTAGTTTAATTTGCATGCATCTCATTCTGCGTGCAAAAGAGCACTTTAAACATATTAAGAGCGATTTATTTATTCTTTGCATTGTCTTTATAACATTTCTCTGCTTTGCGAGTGAGTTATGGGTCTTTTTCTTACCTTCTCCGGGGCTTTTTACATACTAACAAGGTTATCATTACTGTCTGCAATGAGTTATATCTTCTAGTTTGTCCTTTGTGGTTTATTTTAATTATATGAGGACTTAATTTTTTTAAGTGGAGGCTTTAAAATTTCCTTTCGTTATAGAGGTGGATTTATCAGTTTTATTTTCGAACTTCATGTTCTGTGAAATTATGAAATATTTCAGCCTATTCATCTATTACCTTTGATTGATTGGTTTTTATTAAAGATTTCATCCATTTGGAAATTACCAAGAGGTGTGGGATGATATTAGAGTTTAAGATGAACATTTCTGAGATAGCTACCAGTTGGCCACCATTACTCAAGTCTGTTGTCTTCACTAGGACACTGCTGCTTTCTTTCTCTCGCTCCCTTGTTACTCCTGCATTATTCCTGAGCCAGCGTGGTGTGACTTGATTTACCTTTGAAGAATCTTGTTTGCTTAGTCGTCAGTGTGACCTTTGGAATTCCTTTAACTTCATGTGTCTTCTTTGGTTGCTTCCCACTTTATTTTTTGAGACAAGGTCTCTCATTGAGCCTAGAGCTCCGTGACTGGCTCCACATGTTGGCCAGTGAGCTCCAGACACCTTCTGGTCTGGCCCTGCAGTGCTGATTGTAGGTACACAGTACCATGCCATGCTTTTTCATGGGTACTGGGGAACCCAGACTCACATTTTCAAACTTGCAGGTCACTTCACCAACCAACTAAGCCATTTCCTCAGCTCCAAGATGAACACAGCTTGACACAAGAGAGGAAAAGGACATTGACAAGTCTTGTCAAAAGGTCTGGCGTCCTTTTCCATGTTTGTTTGTTTTAACATCCGTATGCTACTATTTATTTAATGTGTGTATTTTTTCATAAATTTATTTACTCACTTTACATTTTAGTCACAGTCCCCTCTCCCTCCTCTCCTCTCACTCTCCCACAAATCTCTCCCCCCTCATTGCTCCCTCCCATTCTCCTCAGAGAAAGGAAAGCTGAGAAGCCTCCCCCTTGGGTACCACCTGGCCCTGGGACATCAAGTCACAGAAGGACTAAGTGCATCCTCTCCGACTGAGGCCCAACCAGACAGTCCAGTTAGGGTCAGGGGATCCAGTGGCAGGCAACACTGTCAGAGAAAGCCCCCATTCCAATTGTTAGGGGTCCCACATGAAGACCAAGCATCTGCTACAAATGTGTAGGGGGCCTAGGTCCAGCCCTTGCATGGTCTTCGGTTGGCGGTTCAGTCTTTGGCTGTGGGTCTCTGCATCTGTTTCCATCAGCTGCTGGATGAAGCCTCTCAAGAGACAGTTATGTTAGGCTCCTGCCTGCGATCTCAGCAGAGTATCATTAATAGTGTCAGGGGTTGGCCCTCTCCCATGGGGTGGGTCTCAAATAGGGCGGTCATTGTTTGGCAGTTTCTCTCTGTCTTTATTCCTGCACACAAAGTTTGGGGCAAAGGTTTTGTGTGGGAGTTGATGTCCTCCTTCCACTGGAAGTCCTGACTGCTTGAATCTCACTCAGAACGGGGAAATAAGATCATCGTTGTAGGTGAAAGGAGGGAGGGAGGGAGGGAGGGAGGGAGGGAGGGAGGGAGGGAGGGAGGGAGGGAGGGAGGGAGCTGGGTGGCAGAGGTGGTGAGGAGCCATGGCTGTCACTTTACTCATTTCTAAGCATGTTCTGTTGCATTCTGGAATACTTTAAAGATTTCTTTTCAAGGTATATATCTTGTATCTTTACTGTTAAGTTTACTCCTAAGAAAGTTATCTTTTTAATTGTAGTTCTTGCTGATGTAAAGAAAAACTTGTAACTCCTGACTCCTACCCATTAGTTTTCTGTCCTCCAATAGTATTGATAATAAATTTGGCAGCTTGGGTTTTTTTTTTTTTAGCAGCCTTTAAAAACATCAATTTCCTTGGGGTTTCTAGGTAAATATATCATCAGCATATAATTAGCAAATAGTTTTGTCTCTCCCTCTGTATTGTTATACCTTAAAGTTCCCTCCTGCACACTTTATTGGCTAGAATGCCAGTAAAAATTAACAAAAACAGTAGTAGAGGGGGTGTGTATGTAGCTCAGTGGTGAAGGGCTTGCCTGGCATGCACAAAGCCTTGGGCTTGATTCCAGCTCCACAAGAAGCTAGATGATGATGATGGTGATGATGGTGATGATGTTGATGATGGTGATGATGGTGATGATGGTGATGATGGTGATGATGGTGATGATGATGATGATGATGAATCTAGATAAATTCACACTGGGAAATTTTTACTGTCTTTCTCACTGACAAATAGAATAAGCATACAGAAAATAGTGAACCCTGCTAGTTGTGAAACTGACTTCATTGGTGTTCATAAGAACTAAGGAACTCCAAGGCATAACCACAAAACCTTCTGCACATAAACTATTGACATTATTAAGTGACAAGCTATAGGAGCAATGTGCAAAAATCAATACAGTCTCTACTTCTGGACTATACAATTAGAAAGTTAATTTTAAGAAGTTTTCATTTCATTTACTGTAACATCAAGGTAAAAATCAAACAGCCAGCAAAGATCTAATAAAAGATATCTAAGACTTAGACACTGAAAACTACAAATATTGTTGAGAGAAATTAATTAAAACCTAAGGGAGGGATTTTTTATGGACTAAATAACTCAGTTTAGTGAAGATGCCAATTATCTGTAAACGGATCTGTAAATTCAATATACTCTCGTGCAAAACCCCCCGGCAGCTGTCTAGTAGGAACAGACAAGCTGGGTATAAAATTTATATGGAATTATAATTGGTCATGAATAAATAAAATACAATCTTGAGCAAAAAAGTTGGAGGGCTTATTTTCCTGGTTCTCAAGTCAGTTTTGGCAGAAAAAAAAAAAGGTCCATTCATGCAAGGATAACATTCTTTTCCTTAAATATATGTGGGTGGGTGGGGGGCTAGGGTACAGCTCAGACACAGCTCTTCATGTCTAGAAGCATGAAGGCAGCTTACAGCAAAACTGGGACTCCAGACCAAGAGGAACAAAGGCTGTGTTGATCAAGTGGTGCTGGGCCAATTACACAGACATCTATTTACAAAACAGAACAAAGTAAGACTTAACCGCTACGTACCATAAGTGAGTTCCAGGTGGGCGATAGCCTGAGTGTAGAAAGAACCTTCTAGATCTTCTACAACATCTGCTTGGTTTGCTATGGCTTTGGGTAAGCAAAGATAAACGGAACATTGAACAGTGTGCACCTTAGCGAAGGTTGAGAAGTTGAACAGCATAGACATTAACATCTCGTGTTCATCCAAAGAACTGAGAAGGCACGGCACCACATGAGAGGATGCTCTCAGCACACACAGCAAAGAGCTCATTTCAGAAACAGCCTTGCACTAAGAGGAAAGCGAATTGTTGTTGTTGTTGGTTTTTTGTTGCTGTTTGCTTGTTTTGGCTTTCGAGACAGGGTTTCTTGGTATAGATCTGGCTGCCTCAGAGCTTGCTCTGTAGAGCAGACCGCCTTGGAGCTCACAGAGATCCACCTGCCTCTGCCTCCCCAATGCTGGATTAAAGATGTGTGCCACCACACCCAGCAAATAAAAAGACTTTTAAAAAAATGAATGAGAGGGGCCTGGAAAGATAGCGCAGCAGATAAGAGCACTAGCTGATCTTTCAGAGGACCCAGGTTCCAGTCCCAGCACCTACATGGTGACGTACAAACCGACTAACTCTATTCCCAAGGGGTCCAACACTCTTTTCTGGCCTCATCAGGAACCAGGCACGCACACGATGCACAAACCTTCACTCAGGCAAAACACTCATACATGTAAGAACAAATGAATGAAGTAATAAAAAAACAAATAAGACAACTGGACATTCAATATACATTAATTGTAAAGAGCTGTTCTAGTTTTTTACTGGTCTGGGATGCTTAAAGGCACCAAGAAATGAGCCCCATATTGCCAGAAAGGTGATAGGAAGAGATCAGATCTCCATATACCAGTTTTGAGAAAATCCCACAGCTGCTAATAAAGTTAAAAGGCACATGTGACTTAGACGCTAGCAATTCATCTCTATATAGCTAACAGAAGCACAAACACCACCAGATGCAAAGAAAAAAGAGAATATTCATCGCCGCGTTGCTAAAATAGATCAGAGTTGGAGAGACTCCAAGTAGCTGTCAAAAGAAAAATATTGGGGTGAATCATGATATATGTGTACAATAAAAAGCAGGAGTTGAAAAAAAATGAATCTATTTGGATCCTGCTTCATCACAGATAGCACATGTACTGTACCACTCCATATGAATACAGTTCAAAATGAGGCAACTCACGATTACACTGTTAGGCTAAACATATGTTGTCCCCCATGTGTGAGGTGCTCTGACTAAAACAGAGTGGGTCACGGGTTAGAACTTAGGGTAGCGCTTATGTAGGGGAGAAGGAGAAGGCTCTAGAAAGGCTTCTGGGTTGCTGACCATGTTGTTGATCTGGGATGCTCTTCGTTTGGGATTTCGTCTTCTGCAAGTAGCTGGAGCAGTCACCATTTATTAATCATCTGATGTGTGTGTGTAATAGCAGCTCAAGGGTCGGCACAGACCATGAACGCATGGACACTTTGCAAGTCCCTCTCAAGAGTGCAGAGGAGGGCTCAGGTGTGCCAAAGCCATATGTCCTTTCAGTTGATTGACAAAGTCCACTTCAGGGCTTCCCAGTTCAAGGCAGCTTTGCTGTGCCACGTTTACATTTCTGCAGATAAGGGCACCAGCCATGAGGGGCGGGCCTCAGCTCCAACGCTGGAGTGCCTGTCCTTCATTCCCATATCTGACTCCACCATCTGGATGCTGCAGTTGGCAGGGAGTTAGAGAAAGATATCTGCTGGGACCACAGTATGCTGAGCGGGTAGGAGGCAAATTCCAGTCTGAACCAGTAGAGGACTGTGCTCTGGCAGTACACTAACTACTTTATTCATTGTAGATGCTGAAACTGGAAAAATGGTAATACACCTGTTTGTGTTTGAGGAGGGCTCGTTTGCATAATTAAATTGTCAGCGCCATCAGTGTGTGAGCGCCTCGCCCAGCTCCAGATGGAAGCCCTCATCATTATAAAGTTAAGAAATAAAAACATTTTGATTTGTAGAGGCAGTAAAATTGTGAGAAAACTCTTATTTAAAAAAAACTATTATTATGTTTTCATGTATGTAATCAATAATAAGAATAAACATTAAAATAAAAACCTGGGGCTAGAGAGATGGCTCAGCACTTAAGAGCACCTGTTGGTTTTGCAGAGGACCCACACAGTGGCTCACAACCATGCATAACTTTAGTTTCAGGGGTCCTGACAGCCTCTTGACCTCCTTGTTAACCAGATATGCATGTGCTAAATATACATTTTACATATATCCATGCAGGCAAAATATTTATGCACATAATAGTGTTTAAAAGTCTTAAAAAGTCAAACCCTACAAGCCAGAGCTCTAGCTCAGTGGGTAAAGCACCTACTGTGCACGGGGCCCCAGAGTTCAGTGTCAGCACCGAGTGAACTGGGTGCGGTGACACATACCTGTGATTCCAGTACTCAAGAGTCAGCCACAGCCTGAGCAGGAGTGCAAGATCATCCTTGGTTACAAAGAGAATTTGAGGAGAGCTTGAGATACAAGAGGCTCTACTCCCTAAATCCATTAAGGCAATGTGGTTCACTGACTGGCTACTCAGACAAAATATAGTGAAACCCACTGTCTTTTTACACAAATTACATGGAGACAATTATTAAGTCACTTGAAAATCCTCCCAGGGACTGTGGTCAAACCTGAATGTGATGTTTGTGGATTTTCATGTGTCAGTAGCAGAAAAAAACAACCTTTCATTTGTAAATATGAATCTGATAGAGACCAAGTTCATTGTCTTGTCTGCCTTGGATATGAAAAGCCCACAGTACTGGTGAAAATATTTCTTGGGATTTATTTAACATATGACCTCCAGCTCCTGAGGTTTTTGTTCTTGTTATGGAGTTGGTTTCTGAGTTGATGGGTGAGTGTTTTAATCAGTCTGCTGTAAGTCTGACCTCTGCAAGGGTCAAAATATGTGTGGTTTGTTTCCCGGTGAGAGACTATAATTTAAATGGAAGAAGGTCAACGTTTTTATTTATTTCCACCAAACGAATGTTTTCAAGTCTTACTGGGAACACTGCAACCCAGAAACTACATCTACTACCTGGAATTAGAAACTCATTATTTAAAAAGTGCTAATCACAGCGGTAGATTTCAGAGAGAAATTTAATGTTGCTAGGTATGTGCTGTTCTAAGTACCAGCTAGCTCACTGGGAGGGAGAAGAGAGCCTTGGTAGAGGTGAGCAGGGTATCCAAGGACAGGGGAAGGAGAGGTGGGGATGAGAGGAGAGGCAGGGGAGACGATAGAGGGGGAGGAGGGGGGAGAAGAAGAGGAGGAAGAGGAGGAGGAGGAAGAGGAAGAGGAGGAGGAAGAGGAGGAAAAAGAGGAGGGAGAAGAGGAGGAAGAGGAATAGGAAGAGGAGGAGGAGGAAAAGGAGGAGGGAGAGGAATAGGAAGAGGAGGAGGAGGAGGGAAAGGAGGAGGGAGAGGAGGGAGAAGTGGAGGAAGAGGAATAGGAAGAGGAGGAGGAAGAGGAGGAGGGAGAGGAGGAAGGAGAGGAGGGAGAAGAGGAGGAAGAGGAATAGGAAGAGGAGGAGGAAGAGGAGGAGGGAGAGGAGGAAGGAGAGGAGGGAGAAGAGGAGGAAGAGGAATAGGAAGAGGAGGAGGAGGAGGGAAAGGAGGAGGGAGCGGAGGAAGGAGAGGAGGATGAGGATGAGGAGGAGAAAGTGGAAAAGCGAAAAAAGAAACTGAAAGAAGAAAATAAGAAAGAGTTGAGGGAGGAAAAAGGTATCCATGTAACCAGGGACGATTCCTGGGAGCAGCCTTTCCCTGACCTACCCCGCCTCTATTTTCTGGCCATCCTTCCCCCACATCCCCCACCCCGGTTTGTTCAAAGTTTTCCCCAAGCTCCCAAGTCATGCCTTGCTCACTGTAATGGAGGTAGCAGATCCAGCAGGAGCTGTTCCTAAACTAACATCTTTCTTTCGTTTCTGAAAGATCTTGACCTCATTGTTGATCCCAGATGCTGATGAGACCAAAACTCTCTCTGTAAGAAGTGAGCGACCAACAGTGTTTGAGTGCTGGTGGCCAGCACTCCAGAGAGAGCATGGGGCTCACAGGACAGCCCGAGCTGTCAGTTCCCATCTTCCACCTCGTTCCAGACAGGGGACAAGAGTTCACTGCTGCACAAGCCAGGCTTCTTGGCATCCTAGGATTCTCCTAGAGTCTCTGCCTCTCACCTCTTGCAGGTGGTGCGCTTGGATTACAGACGCGGGCTACCAATCCTGCCTTTCTGTGGGTCCTGAACTCAGATCTCCATACTGTGTGCCGAATGCTTTACCCACTGAGCCATCTCTCCAGACCTGTTTCGGCTTTTAAACGAAAAGCCACAGAAATGGTAATTTTGTTAGGGAACCTTTTGGAATTGAGGGTTGAGACTTTTAGTCAGGGAAGATCTCTACAGAGGAGCCAGGCTTGTGACACAGCTTCGTTTCTACTGCGTGTTAGATCTTTGCTCCCCCCTCCTTCCTTTCTCTCTCCATCCCTCTTCCTTCCATCCCCCTTCTCTTTCTCTCCTCCCTCCCCCTCCTTCTCCTGTGCTCTCTAAAAATTCTGTGATAGAATCGAGGCCCTGAGCATATTTATCTTCATAAGTTGCCTTTGACTAGTTTGTAATGACCTGAACATATACTTTGCAAATTAAAATGAGGATACTTGCGGCTTAAGGATCACAGCCTTAGGTTTTAGCATAAGGAATATATGCATGTAGTTCTTTTGGTCTGGGCCTGCTCTGCCCAGCGCATGTCAGTCATTTGCCCATGTGGCCATTGTTCATTTGAAATGGGATAGATATGAATGTGTAACTTACTATTTAAATGTATTCAACTTTACTTGATTTAGATATAAAAAACTGATAGACAATTCATTCGTTGAAAGACTTGTGGCATATGCTTGGAACCTCTTAGGCATGTATCTTGCAAGAATCTAATTAAAAAAAAAACCTGTTTAATGAAATCCAAATATACAGCAGTGGCTATTTTGTACAAAAAGGCCAGGCATCCTGGACTTCAGCGGTAACCAATTGTACTGTAGGTAGAGAAAGCAAATGTAAACCAGAAATGAGAGTCTATTCCAATGAGAACAAAGCACCACCCTTCACACGACAGACACATTCCAAAACACCACCCTGCCACATGGAGTCCATCTGGCCCTCTCTAGGCACCACGTTGGAGTTCCAGGGCTGTGCTCCCAGCTCTGGCACAGCAAAGTGGCCAGCTTTATGAATGAAAGTGATTCCAATTATGTGCCATTAACAAGGCCTTTGCTCCGGGCGTGGTGGTGCACACCTTTAATCCCAGCACTCGGGAGGCAGAGATAGGCGGATTTCTGAGTTCGAGGCCAACCTGGTCTACAAAGTGAGTTCTAGGACAGCCAGGGCTACACAGAGAAACCCTGTCTTGAAAAACCAAAAAAAAAAGAAGGCCTTTGCCTTAGGTGAGCAGCCTCATGGGACACAAAGATTCCCTCAAACTTTGTTCATGCTGAGAAGCCAATATCTGTTATCTCCCCCCCCCCCCCTCTCTCTCTCTCTCTCTCTCTCTCTCTCTCTCTATCTCTATCTCTATCTCCACACACACACACACATACACACACCACCATCACATCACCACCGCCACCACCTCCCCACAACCTCCTCTTCCTCTTCCTGTCTTCTAGTCTTGCTATTTTGTTTCTTTAATCACGGCCCTTCTGGTACTATCATCCATGAAACAGTGACCTTTCCTTCCTTAGGTTTTCTCTTATTGTGTTAATGTACAATGAGATACACCAATAAAACTTGGCCACTCGGAGCACCTGTCTTCCCCAGTGTCCTTTGTGTAGCTCTTGTACAGCCCGCAGACCAACCCACATTTGTCTAACTGAGAATACCAAGTCCTACTTGACTGTCTTTCATTTTGACTCTTGGCTCAACTTCTTTCCCTCCATCTCTGGACCTCAAAGAAAGACTTTTACCATTTTTAGTTTCACATCTAGTTCCTAGCTGTGAGAAACATGGATTTCCTCTTTCAGATATGCGTATATAGTCTTATGATACAAATACACTTTTAATGGCCTGGGAAATACTTTAGAGTTCACGAGCTTCAGCCTTGCCCTGGCGAGTCTTTCCTTCTCTTATAACATGGCTAACTGGCTTCCACAGGATGCCAAGTTAGTGAATGATACTCTATATGTTTAAGGTGACAGAGACTCTAGGTATTTGTTGAATTACTTTAGAGAAAACACATGTAGGTTGAGAGTATCTTTAGGCAGTGTATTCTGAGATGGATGTGAGTGGGCAGAAGGTCTGTCAGGGCCAGCCTTGGAATCATCACTTCTGGGAGGGAAAGATACAGGATGGAGATGAGAGAGTAGGGACTGTGGTGTGGGACCGGTGATGGAGTCAGGGACTTTCAGAGCTGTCCTCAGCCTGCTGTGCATGTTGTCCACGCAGTAAGGGGTGGGGGTGTCTTATGGTGGGTAAGTACAATCACTTTCATTCATAAAGCCGGCCACTTGCCATGCCGGAGCTGAGAACACAGCCCTGGAACTCCAACGTGGTGCCTAGAGAGGGCCAGATGGACTCCATGTGGCAGGGTGGTGCTTTGTTCTCACTGGAATAGACTCTCATTTCTGGTTTACATTTGCTTTGCCTACTTACTGTATGATTGCTACCCTTTCCAGTGGAGGAGGAGAAAAGTTCACATGGGGCCTTGTGACCAGAAGGCCAGAAATGAAAACAAACGTGTGCTCAAACTTCTTGTTCTTGCTGTGATGTATGATGAATGAATGTGTGTGTATGTGTTAGTATGTGTGTGTTAGTGTGTGTGTGTGTGTTAGGGTTTTGTTGCTGTGAAGAGTTGACCATGGCAACTCTTTAAAGAAAAGATTTAATTGGGTCTGGCCTATAGTTTCAAAGGTTTGGTCTATTATCACCATGGTGGGAAGCGTGGCAGCATGCAGGCAGACGTGGTGCTGGAGAGGTAGTTGAGAGGCTTGCATCCAGATCTGTAAGCTGCAGGAAAAGGGAGTGAGCCACTGGCCACGGCTTGTGCTTCTGAAACCTCAAAGCCTGCCCCCAGTGACCCTCTTTTCCAATAAGGCCACACCCACTCCAACAATGCCACACCTCCTAATAGTGCTACTCCCTATGGGCCTATCTGACCATTTTCATTCAAACCACCACAGTGTTTGTGTGCATCTATAATGTAAATACATGATTTTTCCTTCCTCACTATCCAATTGTTGCACAGAGCACATGTTAGTTTATAAGCTGCATAAAATAAGCATGGTATTACACTAAAGCCAAAGTGGGTAAAAATAGATATTACCTAGAGATTCTTGAGTTGTTGAGAGTCTATTGTTCCCAGGGGGACAAGTAGCATATGATAGGTATAAACACTTGAATGTGTGTTTCAGATCAGTGAACACGAGGGTGGTGGAGATTCAGGGGAGTAGGATGTAGTGACCTAATAACCAATTACTACATTGGCATTGGAAGTCTAAATAATCCACCTTTGGGTAAGCGATGGTGAGTGGAAGGGGTCCACCTCTCTCCCAGAGGGTCAGATGGTTCGGTAGTGGTATGTGCCTAAGTTTAGTCAGTTCAGTGCGTCATGTGGTATTCTGAGTCTGGAGTGGGTAGCTCAAAAATTAACCCTCCCCGCTTCACCATAGAGTTCAGTTGCAACAGGTCAACGGTAGTGTTGAGTGTTATATGCACAGCCCAGCAACAGGGACAGCTGTGCTTGGGCGGAACTGGGCGGAGCTGTTTCTGCAGAATCTCGACTCCGCTCCTGTTTATCTCACACCTCTTTTCTCTGCCTGTTTCCCAAGCCTTAGAGAAGGCACTTGTCCATCAGGAAGTGGTGAGTCACTGTCTTCCCAGGGCATTTCTGTCCAGGGGACACGTGCTCTTCAATTTATATAGGGTCATATCCTAAAAAAACAAAACAAAACAAAACAAAACAGAAAAAACAACCAAAACCCATTATGCAATGAAACTATCAGTAGTTGGATGTGTTCAGTACACCCAACCTACTGTGCACCATGGCTTATTTGAAAGGTGTGTAGAACATTTATATTAACTACAATCAGGCAAAACCATCTGACAATAGACCGTCTTTCTTATAATGAGGTGTTGAATAATGTATTGGAAGTGAGAAAAAAAATAGAGCAGTTGTCTGGATACAGATGGGCATGATTTATGCTGAGTGTGTGTGTTGGCTCGTACCGACCTGAAGTTAAGAAAGCATAGTCAATCAGAAATGCTCTCCCCCGTCACATTGCGTGTGCAGACGCATCTGCCCCTGTCCAGCCACAACCCACTTTTCTTTTCTCTGGGTGAATTTTGGGTTGGGTGTTTGTTCTTGGCCATGTTATAGTGGTTGGTGTGCTCAAACAGAAGCTCGTCGAATGGAATGCTCTGACTCTTCGGAGATATGTCTACCCTGAAGTGTGTCTCCTTCCGCCCTGGGGACTGAGCTCATTTTCCCAATGTCACCAGCCTGCTTCCAGTCCTTCCGTGCATCTTTCTGGGAAGTCTTCCTGGTGAAATCACTCCTATGTACCAATCCTCCTTCTATCACTTTCCCTTCTTGGTCTTAAGGGTGTATGTTTTGGCATGTTTTTAAGAATACAGACTTTTTTCTTTTTAACTTTTTACTGATTCTTTGTCAATTTCACATTATGTACCCCAATCCCACTCATCTCCCCATCCCTTTGTATCTGCCCTCCACTCTTGCAACCTCCCCACCAGAAGAAATAAAAATATCACTGTGGAAGCTGTAGTGTGCCACAGTGTGTCGCACAGTACACCACTTTTTCACTCACACCGCAGTGAGTCATTGGTCTGGTTTGAGGCCTCTGTCCTCTACTGCACTGTCAATACTGGAACCTCACAGAGACTCCTCTCAGATATCCTGCTGTTGCCCTGTGACATGGAGATCCTACAGCTTTGGATCTGCATGACCGGTCCCTTCATGTGCTCCAGTGGTTCATAGATGAGGTAGATAGGCCAACTCAAAGCCCTGGACCTGGGCCTGGGTGGTAGCTGAGCTGGTCAGCTCGGTGGCTCTCACACTCGCATCACCCAGCACTGTCCTGGCTAGACCAGGCAATGCTCCAGCAAGTGAGGGGCAGGGAAAACTTCCCTGCTCTCATCTCCCCAGGGCCAGCTCTGCTGTGCAGCCCAGGTGAGGTGCAGGGCCTGCTCTCCCAAGTGCTGCAGCCCAGACCTATGATCTAAAAACCGAGTGGTGACAGCCTTACTTTCAAAGTAAGGCTTACTAACCTCTCCCTTTCTGGGACGATTTGTTTTCGGTATTTTGATTTCTGCAGGCAGCTTCACATCTCCCAAGATGCACCGGTGCAGCCTCTCCACCTGCTCTCCTCTGGTCTTTACTCTTCCTTCAAGATCATTTTACCTTTTACTCTTTGGGTCTTTTTCTGTTTTGTTTTTTAGGCTTTCTTACAAGCCAAGGGGGGTGGGGGGCTTGGATATTTGTGAATAAGCTCCTAGGTAGGCTGTTGAGGAGCCCATGTTAGTGGGTGAATTTGTTGACTAGAGTGGGGGCCTTGGCTCTAAGTGAGAGGCAGTCACTTTGAAGGTCTTTACCAGTTGGAGAAGTTTTCACTCTGCTGAACCAGAACCCCACACCCAGCTCTTGCAAAAGATCATTGAATTTACATTTCCAGTAAATGTAAAGACAAGGATGGTCAAGTAATGTGAAGACAAGTGAAACTCCAGGGTTTTTGTTTTTTTGTTTTTTGTTTTTGTTTTGTTTTGTTTTTTCGAGACAGGCTTTCTCTGTATAGCCCTGGCTGTCCTGGAACTCACTTTGTAGACCAGGCTGGCCTCTAACTCAGAAATCTGCCTGCCTCTGCCTCTCGAGTGCTGGGATTAAAGGCGTGTGCCACCACTGCCTGGCGAAAGTCCAGTTTTACTTTAAGACTTTCCTTTTCAAGACTCGGGAGTAGCCATCCGACCAGGTGTTTGTCAAGCTGGGATGTTGAAGGGCAATGTCAGGGAGATGGCTTTACACAATAATTTTTGATTACTGACCGTCTCCACTCTCATCTCGACACTCTCTGTCCTCTGTGGTTTTCTCTGTTGTCTCCTCCACTCAGCCCCTACTTAATGCTCTTCCATCTGCTTATGATTTTAAAATGTTATCTTTTTTTTTTCTTTCCAGAATTCTCTGGGGAAGAGATAAAATTGTCTGTGGTGTCTGCCACTTTGCGTGGCTCTGTAATGTAGTCAGTGTGTAGAGAAAACCATGACATTTGTCACTTCTCTAGAAGGTAGAGTCCCTGCCACGTCTAGTGACTGTACTTCCTCATTTAGCCTGTGCTGCCCTGGGCACTGTGGGGAGGGAGGCTGGAGAGAAAAGTGCGAAGAAGTAAGCTTCATTGTGACTTTGGCTCCTGAGTGCAGTGTCAGAACGGGTGTCTACCCTTCTCAGACTGTTAAGAGAAGACATTCCAGGCTCAGGTAAGGCCTTGGAGGAGGAAGCAGGTGAGCCGGGCAAGCAGCTGTTGCTAAAAGTTTGCGTTGGTAAGAGGGAAAGAAGAGACAAGCTAAGTGACAGTCAGTGTGGAGTTCAAGGAGTATATAAGATGGGATCTGCGAGCAACTTGAAGCATGAGTCCTGTCAATGAGGGTACGTTTGAATGCAGAAAACTATACTGTCCTCAGTGTCAGCGGCACACCGAGGGCAGTGATAGCTGGCGCGGGCACATCCCTCCCCCCACCTCACATGTCTGTAATGGTAGTGACCCCAGCTTGGATGAAGGAAAGCCACACCTTGACCATTAGTTTCAACTTCCTTCCCCAAAGATGTTCCCCTGGAACTTGCAGCCTGTGCAGTTGGCCTCTTTGTCCTTTCTTTTCCAACAGAAGACTAACAAAGCAAAGACGCATGCCTTGGAAAGAGGGGAAAAGAAAGAGACACCCCCTTTTCGAGCCCCCACTCTCTACTTCAAGGTGTCCTTTGCTTGCCAGAGACAAAGACTACTGTTTTGAGCAGTTCTATTCCCGACCTAAAACTTGCATGGAGGCATGCATGCATCAAGGGGATCTTGCCATCTCTCCTGGCCTCGGCTCTAGCACAGGTGGTCACATAGCGCTAATAAACAGGTCTGTAGGGAAGTGTGCCAGGCTGAACTGCCCTTCATTGTGGAGCTCCTACCACAGCATCCAGGCTCAGCTGCTGAAGGCAAAGGAAACACGCCCCGCTGAGTAGAGGCAGCCCAGCGGCTCCTAGGGGTTTGCGTAGTTGCTATTTCACTATCTCTTTCTGGTTGCTCCTGAGAAGGCTATTTTGAATTCATGTTTTGTTTCTCCTGGCTGACTCCTGACATCAGCCCCCCCCCCCCCCCCTCTGGCTCTGTCTTCCCTTCCGGCACGAGTAGGGTAGGCCTCTTTCTCACTCTTTGTCCCTATTCCGTCGTCCACAAGCTGTCTCTGAGCTACAGCACCCCGGGGGGCTTTCACCGCCAAGGCTCTAAACACAAACAAATAATAAAACTTTGAGTTGCCATAAGTGCTCATTATTCCCATTTGATCATCATATGCTTATATCAGTTTAGTGCACTGTACCCCATAACTATGCATAATTACTAGGTCTCAGCAACTCAAAATGCAGTCTTTCAACAGCAAAATTAAACTGGTGAAATTAATCCTAACAATACATGTATTTTATATTCAACATGTATTCACACTAAAACTAACAGCCCCCAGTACATTTCTGTGCAAGGCTCATAATGCTCAGCTCCACCCGGTCCCAGCCCTGTACAAATTAGAGCTTCCACACTCTCCTGGTCCTCAAAGTAAAAATACCCATAACTGCTCTCCTCTGACTGCCATTGCCAGCAAGAGGCCCCTATCCCAGTCAGGGTCCCTGTCTCTTCAGGATATAACCCAAAGCAGGCAGACAATCATTCATTTATGGAAATGAGTCATAAGGGACTCTGCTGGGCCAGCATAGCATAGGCAGGTTCTGATCCTGCTTTAATTTAATTAAGCTTTGTTTATTTAATCAGCCAGGAGATATGTGTCCTTAGGCAGGAATTTGCCGCTGCCCCTCAGCTGTGGTTTTGTTTGTGGGAGGAGAGCTGGGTTCTGCTTCATATTTTTGAAAGGTTTTGGGGTTAACGGTCTGGTTGCAAGCAAGGCACTATGGGGACCTGAATTTAGCAGCTGCACACAAGCATGTATGCAGACCTGAATGGGTGTGGACACAGTGCGTGCTGGTGGGTGTGCTGCTCACGCACAGGGTCTGGTTCTGACTCTTAGGCAACGATGTCCAAAGGGCTGGACCTATTAGTTTGCTTTCTTGGTCTCGCACGTCACTTAAGAGAGAAGAGCCATTCCTATAGTGTAGAAAACAAAGACATGGCCCTGTTACTGCTTTGGACTTCAGTTTAGTCTTTCAGGAGGAGCTGTGTCAAACCTATTTGCTCATGGATTATACAACACGCTACAGCTGAGATCTCCCACCCTAGCGTTCTCCCAGCTTTGAGTGCAAGGACAGAGAGGCAGAGGCAAATAGGACCTGTCCATTGGTGCAAAATAACTGTTCTTACTGGGGAGGAATAGCAGAGAGCAAGTGCTAGAACTTGCTTGCAGTTTTGGAACTGACAGTTTATACACATTTGTGGGGGGTGCAGGTATTTCTGTAGGATACACACACACACACACACACACACACACACACACACACAGAGAGAGAGAGAGAGAGAGAGAGAGAGAGAGAGACTTAACACATTTTCTCTTGTATTAGTTCTGTAATGTCTCCAAACACTGTGATATTGGTGTAATCAGCCCCATTCAGTAGTGGAGGAAACCAAAGGTCAGACTCTCATGGAGACTGGTGCCAGCCTTGAGCACTGTATTGAACTGGTCCATGAGTAGACAGTGGTGAGCTCTACCTTTTCCTCTAGACTTATACTCTCCAGTATGATACCTACCAGCCGCGTAATGAACTTCAGCATACTTGGTATTTGAACTTACATGTGTCTAGCAGACATTTAGAACTTACTCCTGGTCCGTAAGTACTGGAAACATGGTTGCTCTGAGTTGTTAAGTACAAAATATTTAGAATGGAAAACAGATGCAAGGAGATCATTTTTGTTATTTTCAAGGCGATTGAATGAAATTCCCAAACAGAAAATAATATTATTACAATTGGTTTCAAAGATTTCATTCTGATTTTGTAAAAAAGCTTGAAGTTTTTAATTGAGATACAATAATTATACATAACCATGGAGTACAGTGCAGTAAACTGACACACACATAGCACGGTCAAATAGGGATAATTAGCATTTCTAGCTTCATTTACCATTTCTTTGCATTTGGAGCCTGTGCAATGCTTTCTTTTAGTCCTGTGTAAAATGCATACGCTGTTGTAACCATGGTTACCTCTGGTGCTGTTGTCTGGGTCTAACTGTAGCTAGTTATCCTGTAGTCTTCCTCTGCCCCTCCCCCACCCCTTTCCTGCCTTCTGTGGCCACCATTTGACTTTCTTCTTCCAAAAGGTCAGGATTTTTTTTTTTTCTAGTATCCACATATGAATAAGGAAGTGCAATGTTTATCTTTTCCATGGTTGGCTTATTTCATTTAACATAAAATCTTCTAGTTCTGTTTATTTGCTTTTTAAATGTGATGTGGCAGCCATAAAATTTAAGATTATAACAGCGCTCCAGTATATATTTCTATCAGATGGCAACAACTCTAAACCAAGGTAGATTTTTTTTTTTTAAACTCAGGGTCATACATCACCCCAAGTCAGCCCTCAGAGTGCCTTTCTGGGCAGATTGCATAGTTGATAATCTGGGTTTTCATGTTTGGATATTTCGCCATGAAAGGGGAGAAACAGAGCACCATGGTGATGACCTAAAGAAGGACCAGATGCCATGTGACATCCCAGAAGACTCTCAATTCTGGCGTTGGTTCAAAGGCATTCTCAAACTTAGCTCAGTGTTCAAAGCACTGAGAAAAAGCCAGGAAAACTTTACTTTAAGATCAAGGCAGTGAGTTCTTAGAGATCTATTGATGGGGTCCTACTACCTGGGAGCAATGGCTGGGAGCAAGCACAGCCTGGGCAGGAGCTCAGTCAATGAAAACACACAATTCACTTCTGCTTTTGTATCTCCAGTCACACAGCAGCGAATCTGAATGGTCTGATTCATTCTTATTGCTTGCTGTATCTGTGTTGTATACCAAGGTCCCTGCCCTTTTAGAACTTGCATTCTGGGGGCAATAGAAAACAATATACAATAAACAAATAAATATGGTAATTTCAGATTCTATTAGGTTACAGGTTGGCTGCTATTACAGGGAATCAGATGATCATGGCTTAAGCAAGAGAGAATCTAATTTCTTTCTCATATAACAATCTGGAGGTGAATAGTCTAGGGTTGGACTGGCAGCTGTCTGGTGTTAGGAATCCGGGGTCCTTCTACCTTGCTGCTCTATTGTAGGTCTGGGGGGGTGGTCAGCAAGGTCGAAGGTGGATTACCACATCTTCGGCTTTACATTAAGATAAGAGAGGAAAGGATGGGGATGTGGATACGTCCCCTGCTCCCTTTCTTCTCAGGATACAATTTGGGGGTTCATTACTCCATTCATATTCCATTGACTGGTACATAGTCACATGACTATTCTAGAAGTAAAGGGGTTGAAAAAGGTAGCCTTTTCATAAGAAACCAGAAACAAACAAACAACAAAATAAAAAACCCCATAGAAAAACTCGAACCCAGCTATTGTTTAAATAACACTTATTGTGTTTGTTCTCTGATAGTTTCAAAGAGGATATCCTGATTACCGTAACCCTCACTCTTTCTTCCACGCCGTCATCCATCCTCCTCCCCACACCCTCACTCTCTCTTCCACCCCATCATCCATGCTCCTCCCCACAAGTCCCTTTACTACATTTGCTCCTTGCTTTGTTGTTTGTTCGGGGACCCATTGAGTTATGTGAGCATAGCTTTGGAAACATTCACTGTAGGTTCATGGACTCCTTCAGAACTGAAGACAGTGATTACCCTCAAAATCCAGCTGTTTCTAATAGCTCAGCAGAGAAGAGTAGGGCCCTATGAGCCCCTTTCTGATCCATGATTCTCTGATGATAGGGCCTAGACTTATTGAGACCCGTTGCAAGTCCCCACCGATGCTGTGAGGTCGTTCCCAGGAGAGCACCGTTTCACAGCCCCGTTTGTTATCCTCCTGCACTTACATTTTCTTTCTGCTTCATCTCCCATGAGAGCCTCAAACTTTAGAGGCGTCTTAGTTTGGGTTTTATTGCTGTGAGGAGATACCATGACCAAGGCAACTCTTATAAAGGAAAACGTTTGATTGGTTCTGGCTTATAGTCTCAGAGATTTAGTCCATTAACTCATGGCATGAGATTTAATCATGGCAAGAAGCAAGGCAGCATGAAGGCAGACATGGTATTGGAAGAGCCAAGAGTTCTATATCTTGATCTGAAGGTAGCCAGGAGAAGACTGGCTTCCACAGGCAGCTAGGAGGAGGCTCACTTCCTCACTGGGCAGAGATTGAATATAGAGACCTCAAACTCCACCCCCACAGTGACACACCTCCTCTAACAAGGCCACAGCTCCTCCAATAATGCCTTACCTCCTAATAGTGCCAATTTCTATAGGCCAAGCATATGCAAACCGCTACAGGACATCTTGGTTAGGGTTTGGGATGCAATTATTTTTAGCATCTTGACCAGCCCTATGTCTCTGAGTTCACCACCTATGTTTATTACAGAGTTTCTAATTATCTGGAAGGGTAGCTTGTTTGTTTATTTGTTTGTTTGTTTGTTTGTTTGTTTTGAAATAAAGCAAGAAGAAAACAGCTTCTGAGAGGGCAACCAATGCTCCTAGCACAACTACAGCTGCTGTCCTCACAGTGTCAACAGGAGCACCGTACAACCATAGAGATTGGAAAAGGGTTTCCTTGTGATACAGAGGCACACCACTGCTGTCAGGCAAGACTCTCTCGGCAGAGAGATCAGTGTCAGTTTCTTTAAACATAAAATCCTAAGAAAATATCCAGTTGCAGATGATAGAATGTGAGAGCTGTGTGGTGACTTAGCTTTCTGTGGCTGGAGAAAACAAACAGCTCAGAAAGAGGAAACAGGTTTGCTCTGGCCCACAGTCTGGGAAGACTCACTCATGGTTGTTTGGCCTCTTTCCTTCGGGACCTGCCATGGGTGAAGCAGCAGATGGTGAGGGCAGCATGTGGCAAAGTTCTTTACTTTATGGCACAAAAAAGAAGAAACTGAGGTCCTGCAGTCCCCTTTAAGCACATGCCCCAGTGATGGAGCACCCTCTTGCCAGGCCCCACTACCTTCCAATGGTGCCATGGGCTGGGGACTGCCATGGGCTTTTGAGGAACATTGAACACTATAGCAAGTGAGATTTTCAGAAGCCCAACGTATTCCCTTTCTGACTCATCCTTCAGACACAAAATGAGGAGGTGGTGTGCAAAGAGTGTGGGTGGTAAGTGTTGGGCAACTTATCACAAGTGTGCCAGAGGGTGTTGTGAGCTAGTGTTGGAACAGAAGCCAGAAGTTAGACACAACTCCTCATGGAAAGTCTTCCAGACCCAGGTAACAGCAGATGGAAAGACCTAATACTAAGACTGGTCCTCATGGCTCTAGAAATGAAGTTTCCCAGGGCAGATGACTGGTCATGAGCAGAAGAGGAAAAGAGGAGGGAGAGCTTTCACACTCAGCCCTGTAGGGAGCTGCAGAGTCTGTCTTCTTCCTCTAGCCTCCAGTGGTTGCCTCTGGCAGCTTTTCTGAGTTGCTCCAAGCTAGAGCAGTGAACAGGGACCTGGCGTCAGCTTCTCAGTTCATGATCTCCTCCTTTGTATCCACTCATTTTCTTTATCTGCTTATGGGATAAAACTCTTGGGCTCCCTCGCACACCTTCCTCCAAGGGCTGTCATCAGGATGAGATGAAAGAGGAAGCATGGGGATGTGTGTCACAGTCAAGGTTAAGTTCTGGAAGAGGAGGCACAATGCCTGAGCCAGTAGGATCTGGACTGTCATTCCCATGGTTGTGTTTGCAGCTTGTGAGTTTCCTTAGCATCCAGGTCTCAGCAGAGATCTTGACTTTTAATTTTGAACACCTTTTTGTTTCTCAAAATATTGACTAATCATGGCTTTGTTTGTTCTTGTCAAAATAGGTTGCTTAAAGCTGGGCATGGCACCGTACCCCTGATCAGCACTTGGGAGACAGCAGGAAAATCAGGTCAAGTTCATCCATCCTTGGTAACACAGCCAGTTGTAGACCAGTTTGGGTTACATGAGAGTCTAGTTCAAAAAACCTAAGCCACCAAACAACCAAACAACTAAACCACCACCAACAAAGCAAGTTCTTAGGTATTTTTAGACGACTCTTGTTAGAGATTCTGCTCCTTGGTCTGGAGTATGAGTTGGTTAAAAACTTAGGCCTTCTGCTTCTTTTTTGAATATGAATACAGAAACAGCTTCACCCAGAAGCCACCATTTGCTGAATTTTTCACACCAACCTGAACATACCTACTGTTCGTGCAGTATGCTCTCTCCTGGTCGCATGCAGAATTTTGTTTAGCTGAGGTTCTCTGGGACCATTTTGCATGAATATTATTTCCATTCCAGGAGTAATTGGGAGTGGTCAGACAACTTCCTTAATGACTCCAATTGCAACCCAGTTTTCAATTATTTGCATATTCACTTGCATCGTCCTATCCACTCACTCCTCTCCACCCATTCTTTCATTGAGTGTGACCTCCCTGCCCATGGGGGGCATTGTTGGCCAATATTGGCCCATGCGGGCAAATGGAACAGAGATCGTGGATGGGAGGAGGGGGTGCCAGAAGTCCTGTGAGCATGTATAGTAATGAAGACACCCCGGGACTAGCTGTGGGGAGGCAGATCAACTTTACTTGAAGTGATTCAAGGTTATATAGTTTTGGGTTAAGGGGGTAGGAATATCCAAGGTGGGCAAATGTCATTGGCTGAAAGCTTAAGGTATCGAGATGCCTCGTTAGCATAGTGAGGCATTTCAGGAAATCTCAGGTGTTACCTGAACAGGTTCTTACTGGGAGAAAGGAAGCTTAACCTGCAATCTAAACTAAGGTTATAGGACACTCTGCAGGTAGAGGTGTTATGGGTGAAGGTCAGAGAAGAGGCCCCTGATAGTAAAGGGAGACCTCCATTTTATATTGAGCCCTGAAGGCTATACAGACACTGGGAAACTTCAACCTTAATTAGCAGGGCTTTTTCCACTGTTGAATTTTTGTCCTTTGAGATAGAATCTTCTGTAGCTCATGCTGATGTCAAGAATGACGTCACCATACTTACGCTTGCACTTTCCATTGTGCTGGAGTTAGAGGAGGGCCCTGTCAGCATGAGATCCATTGAGCATCTTCTATAGCCAAGTTTCATGGAAGTATGAGGCACACTACAACTACAAAGATGATGAAAAGCTTGTCTTTGGTCCCCTGAGGTCTGGTCCATGTGATATCATAGAGCAGGGCTCTGGTGGCCATGAGAATGAAAGGGAAGGATGGCTGCCCAGAGGACACTCTGTACTCAGGACTGGGGCAGAGGGAATTCTTCTTATAAGCTAATTTATCAGAATTGAAGCCTGAAGCATAAAGGGGTGAGAGGGAAAGCTTTCTGAGTCGAGGGAACATCGAGTACAAAGCTGTTTCAGGGTAGAGAATTTGGCAGGCTATGGGAACTGCAATCTGTTTTAATAGATTTAGAGCACAGAACACAAAAGGGGGCAGAGAGTGAAAGAAATGATGCCCGTAGGAGGGAATGTGGATAGAGAATCCTATCAGTCATGGCCATGAGTTTGGGTTCAGAGAGTTTAAAGCAGAAGAGGGGCAATCAGAGACTCAGAGTTTGGAAGCTTCTTCCAGCCTTGGGGGAGAAGCCAGGCTGAGGGAGGCAAGACTCCCTGAAGTAAGAGAGCAACTGGGGATCACAATGAAGCCCTGCAATTAAGTGGAGGTCATGACAAGGAAGCAGGCAAGTCAACACTGAGGAAGAGACACAATGGCAGCCTGTGCTAGGTCAAACGTGATGAAGCTGAGGTTGAAGGAGGTTTCCATGTCCTGGGTGTTTGTTACCCAGGAAGGGTGACGGATTTGTAGGAGGAACCACTGACTTCTCACTAAGTCTCACCAAGTGACAAGTCTAGGTAGAAGTAGAACTTTGGGAAAACTGGGGGAGTGAGCTACTTGGGAGAATGAAAAGAGAAAGGCAAGAAGAGAGAGGACCACAGAACCCTGGGCAATCTACATTCACTGAGGATCAATGGCAGAGTGACTGAAAAGGAACCGTGTTGTCAGGCATGGTGTCACATGCCTATAATCCCAGAACTCAGGAGGCAGAGACAGGAAGCCTGGGTGTTCAAGACCAGCCTGGGCTACCAGGGAGAGAGCCTCTTTAAAAAATGACCTAACAGAGGAAACCAAAGGAAACAGCCAGAAAAAAACAAAAGAAAACCTCGAGTCCTGTTGCCACACCGACAGGATTCAAGGCTTTACACACTTCTAGAAGGAGGGGTGCCCACTAGACCATGATGGAGAAGCTCCTGTCTTACAGGGGACTTTCCTGGTGGAATAAGGAGTAGAAGGTGTGTCAGGAAGCTGATGGAAGAGTCTGTAGTTGATGCTTTAAAAATCTGGTTCAGAGAGAGAGGGAGAGGGGGGGGGAACTGGAGAGGAAGCCAAGAAAGGTTAATTGTTCAATGGCTCTCAGTAGATTAATGTTAAATCATCCACAGATGGTGTTCTAAGCACTAGACATGAAGAAATTTAAGACAATCCTTTTGAGTGCTACAATTTAGCCAATAAAACTTCAGAAATACATGGTCCACAGACCTTGTGTTTGCTAATAAATGATACCTGGAAAAAAAGTGTACAGGGATTGAGGTTAAACTAGCTCTGGGTTTAGTCTTGCATCTGTTCCTTCCTGGTTGTATGACCTTGGGCCTGTTATTTCATCTCTTTAAACTTCAGCCTCCTCATCTGTACATGGGGGAAACTTACGTTTCTTGGAGGTAAGGTTTATTAACTCCACCAGGGTAAAGGGTTCGTCTATACCAGCAGTTCTCAGCCTGTGGGGGTCAATCAACCCTTTCACAGGGCTGGCCGAGACCATTGAAAAGTGCAGATATTTACATTATAATTTATAACAGTAGCATAATTATAGTTATGAGGTAGCAATGAAAATAATTTTATGGTTGTGCGTCACCACCACATGAGGAACTGTATTAAAGGGTGGCAGCACTAGAAAGTTGAGAACCACTGGTTTATATTATTTAGCACTCTATCTTCAGCAATAAGCATAGCATGCCAAAACACCTGGCCCACAGAGAAAGCCATGAGGCATCTAATGAATGAATCCATGATTGAAGGTATGCGGAAAAACCCGGCATGGAAGGGTACCCTCTAGAGGGTTGTCATTCTTCCTTGCTTCTCTGAGACTTGTTACTCAATTCATGAAGATGGAATAAGAAATTATCAAACAAAATACTCTTGTGGGCCATAAACCACTAGGCAGGTATCCTGTCCCAACCATGTATCCCTTGATGAGTGAATTCGGGGGCTGGAGAGTGGAGGCTAGCACTGACCAGGGCAGGCCATGGGCTTTCCTGTGCAGGATGTGGGGAGCAGCAGGAAAGTTTATCAGTGAGACTGATAGGCTATCTCAGGTGAGAGATATGGGCCAGCAACTTCTAGCTCTGGCCTGTGAGTCAGTGGTCTGGGTCTACTAGGTCTTGTCTGTCCTCGGGAGCTGGACTTTCCCTGTCCATGATTAGATTCAAAGGGCAGCAAAAACAATTTAAAAAGAAGAAAGGAGGCCCTTTACTTCCTTGTTAACTCTTGCATGGCTAAGTTTTTTTTTAAAGGTTCAGTACATTTTCTATTTGAAAAAGTAGTTAATTCTCATTTTCTCCCCCTCCCCCACCCCTTTCTTCCTAGAACAGCACAGAAAAAGATAAATAAATCACAACTCAGAGATAGTTAATTTAAATCTTTTGGGATGTTTTTGGTTATGGGTGTCTCCCTTTTGAAGCTTTCTCCTGAACTAGTTTTAAAACAAACTCTCCCTAGCATCTTTGTGGAGCTGAGTTTAGAGGAAGGTCAGGCCTACCTTTCCTGGAAAAACAGTATTGCATACTAGCAAGACCACTAAGTGAGAATCGGGGACACCATGAGAAGTCGGAGCTTGTTAGGGTCTATTTATCATCTGGCAGTGTTGGGGGGCTTTCTCTGATACAGAGATTTGGTAGTCTCCATTTTATACCAAGCTAAATTTTCAGAAAGAACTTCTGGCTCAAATGTTCCAGAAGAGTCTATGCCACAACATCTCTGTGTATGTATGCTCCATTGGTCCCAACCTCAGCTAAGAGCACAGCAGCCAATGAACTCTGATAGATTGGCCTTGATTAAGTGGTGGTCTGGCTGAGACACTGGATCTGCAGGCTCTTCTTGGTGGAGCAGCATCTGAGAGAGCTGGTCTTTTGGCTCCCAAAGAGTGACTGAGACAGCTGGTAGTCTGACTCTTGCAGAGGAAGTAGTTGAGGCACCTGGCCCACAGGCTGCACTTGGGAGAGTGACTGAGACATTTGACTTGCTCCTGACTCCCAGGCTCAGGGCAGACGTTTCTTATTAACAGCTTCTCTGTACTCTTTTCATCCACTCTCCTGTGTCTTAGTGGCAGGCTGTAAGTCCGTTTGCCATTGCCAGGTCCGTTTTTTGGTTATGCTCTGTTGTTTATTCTTTGGTTTCATACTGTATTTTGAAATTGTGGGACAGTCACCACCTAGCTCACCCCTAGACCTTGTTTTCCAACATTTCAAGGATTTCCAAAGGAAAGCCCAGGAATCCTGTCATCCCTAGGAAGATCTACACCCTCTGCCTTCTTGAGTGGCAACCCTTGGAGAGGATTGGCCCCCCTAGGGCACCTTTAACTTGTCTGTTTCATTGTAGTCTGAGCCAAGATCCTAGAACTGAGAGACCACCCAGACCAGATACCCTGTATCGTGACCTGGGCCCTCCTATTGCGGGACCTCCAAAAGAGCTCTGCCCTCACCTCCAGAACCAACAGGATGTAGCCCCTATCTTTTACTCTGTCAAATCTTGGGCACTAGTCCTACCCACTCTGAGGAAGAAACCTTTAAGCTCTGCCGCCACCCTTGGCAGATGCAGGAGGCCCATCCCCTCTCTTACCGCCTCTCTTTATCCTAAAATTTCTCTGGGGGCTACAACAACTCTCTGCTGCTGCTAAAGCCCCCAAACTTGCCTCCTCCAATCCCTTGTTTTCTCTCCCTCATACCTGTTCTGCCTCAACTTGTCATCCCGATGCAGGCCCTGCAGATCCTGCAGTTCTCAGCTGGGCTCTCCTGGTGCAAGGAAGAGGACCCGATCAGGGGGGAAAGTAGAACTGGGACCGCTATTGGGTTTACACCCCTTTAAGACATAAATAACTGGAAAAATCAGACTTCCACATTCTCTGAGAAGTCCCAAATCATTATTTCTCTTTGGAGACTAGTTTTCACACCCACCAGCCCACCTGGGACAATTGCCAACAGTCTTTACAGATTCTCTTTACAAATGAAGGAAGAGGGTCCTGAGAGAGGCCAGGAAACTGGTGCTCGACAGAGGTGGACTTTTGACCACCCTTCTTCTTATCATTGAGGCCTGCTTCCCATTTCTCCAGCCCAATTGGAACCCCAATTTTGATGTAGGTAAGAAGTCCTAAGGGTCCATCACCAGACTCTATTGGGTGATCACTGGGATGCTACAAAGCATCCCACAAATTTGTTTAAGATTAGCCAGGTAATTCAGGAACTTAGAGAGTCCCCTACAGCCTTTCAGGAGTGACTGATGGATGAGTGTCTCACTTACTTGGCAGAAGAAAACAGAAGAGCCATTAATATTGCTTTTGTAACTCAGCTCCAGATATTAGAAAGATGCTCCAGAGAATTAAGGGGTTTTAAAGGTGAGAAGCTCTCTAAACGAAATGAGATTGCTGCCAAAGTATATAACAACAGGTAGGATCTGGAGGACAGACAGGCTAGAAAGACTTTCAAGGTCATAATGGCAGACCTTAATGAGAACTAAGCCCAAGGGAATCTGTCTATGTGCCCCCAAGGGCAAAGAAGGGAAGGACCACCTCTCTAAGTCCAATGTGCCTATTGCAAAGAATTTGGACATTGGCATAAAGATGGCCTTAAATAGGGAGGAACGGAACCCAAACCTAGGGTTTTCCACCTTGAGAGGAACTGAGGGTATAGAGGCTTGGTTTCTCTTTTGGGACCCAGGGTAACCTTAAGCGTGGAGAGAAACCCAGTTGACTTCTTGGTTGATACCAGAATTCAACTATCGGTCTTGCAAAAGTCAGATAGGCCACTGACTTCTCAACAGATTTTAATACAAGTGATCCCTGGGTTGAGGATCCTTTGGGTTGAGACCTGTTACACAAGCTATGGGCCCAAATAATCATCCAAGAAAAATAAGATTTCTGTAGGCTTTCCTCCTAAGGGGAAAAACAATCCAAGCCCAGACATTTATGTAACCTTATCTCTAGGGGAAGAGAACCTCCTTAATCCTGAGCCCAGAACAAAGAATAATAAAGAAAGCTCACTGTAAACAGAATTACAATCTAAGTTCCCACAAGTGTGGGCTGAACACAACCTGTCAGGTCTAACACAATGTCAAGCCCCAAACAAGACTGGGGGCTGAACCTGTTTAGGTCTTGAAGCCAGGGGGTTTCAAAATTCATGTCAACTGCCTCAGACACGCAGGAATCTTAATTCACTACCAATCTCCTTGGACTACCCCACTTCTGCCAGTGCAAAAGCCTGTAACCAACAACTTCAGACCAGTCCAAGACCTAAGGGAGGTAAATCTACTGGCTGAAAACATTCACCCAGACATGCCTAATGCTTACACCCTGCCTAACCAGTTACCCACTGAGAAACAGTTCTATACCATCTTGCACCTAACAGATGCTTTCTTTAGTGTCCCATTGGCCAAAGCCAGCTTTTGTTTGTTTTTGAAGGGACTGACCTGGGCACTGGATTTAATGGTCAATTGTCATGACCATGCCTACCCCAAGGGTTTAAGAATTCCCCAACCCTCTTTGATGAGGCCTTGCACATAGACCTGGATGAGTTCCACTTTAGCTTTCCCCAGGTCACCCTCCTACAATATGTAGATGACTTACTGATAGCAGAAGATGAAGCCACCTCCCGAGAAGCTACAAAAGGGTTGCTACAAACACTTTCAAACTTTGGGATATAGAATGTCCTCTAAGGAAGCCCAGTTATGAACCAAAACAACCATATATTTGGGCTTCAACTTCAGTGAAGGTAAGAGATCTTTGTCTTCCTCCTGCAAGCAAGCTATTATAGGGAGACCTATACACCTCACCAAGAGGTAGATCAGCAAATTCTTAGGAACTGTGGGTTATTGTTGGATTTGAATCCCTGTGTTTACAGAAATAGCCAAGCCCCTCTATCGACAACCAAGAGGCCTGAGGGTATGACCCCATGGACTGAGACAGAGGAAAAAAGCTTTCCAAGACATTAAAAAAGCTCTGTTCTCAGTGCCTGTATTGAAGAGGTCAGATATTTCTAAGTCCTTTCATTTGTTCATGGATGAAAAGAAGGGAATTACAAAGTGGGTGTTGACTCAGAGACTCGGGCCCTGGCATCATCCAGTGGCATACTTGTCAAAGAAGTTGGGCCCATTGACTTCTGGATAGACCACATGCTTGAGAGTCATAACTGCCACAGCTCTTCTAACAAAAGACTCTGATAAAATGACTTTGGGTGGAACAAAAGCTGATTATCATTGCCCCTCATGCAATGGAGAGCCTATTAAAAAAATCTACGTGATAGATTGCTGACTAATTCCCAGTAAACTCACTACCTGGCTCTTCTTCTAAACCAGTCTAAAATAACCGTTGCCCAGTCTGCAGCTCTTGACCCAGCATCCTTGCTGGAGGATGCCCTCCATGACTTCCTGGAGGTGTTATCCTGTTTCCAAAGTAAACAACAAGATTCAACAGACTACCCACTGATCTCCCAATACTTGGAGATGTACACTGATGTCATCAGTTTCACGGAAAGGAGAGAGGGCTCCTCACTGCAGAGGGAAAGACTATCAGAATCAAACAGGAAATTCTCAACCTATTAAAAGTTCTCTGGGATTCCAAACAAGTCTCTGTGATGCATTTCCCTGCACACCAAAAAGGAGGACTCTAGGAAGGGTTAGGAAATCAAAGAGTGGACCAAGCTGCCAAGGAGCTGACACATGATGGTTGTGCTGCCAGCTCCCACCCTGCCAGGGGCTCCACCTACTCACCTGAGGATGATGGCTTCTTCCTGAAACTATCCAATACCTTCATCAAGAAAGGATAGCAGTTCACAGCAGCTGACAACTGCATAATCCTGCCCCAAGTCCTGGAGAGGACTTTGGTAAGACAACTGCATCAGGGCTAATACCATTCTGATTCCCATGCTTATCAGAATCAGATCGACAGGGACTTAGATGCCTTGGAAAAATCCCTCAACCATCTGACCTCCTCCCTAGACTCACAGGCAGAAATTGTCTAACAAAACAGGAGGGGCCTGGACCTACTCTTTAGGCAACACAGTCTTCCTGAACCTGTGGGAAACAATGTTGTTTCTATGCCAACCAGACTAGCATCGTTAAGAGGAGCCTAAGTTTGGTTGAGGCAGAAGCTGAGAGAGAGAGAGAGAGAGAGAGAGAGAGAGAGAGAGAGAGAACAGGCAAAATTGGCTAAACAATGATGGTTTGAGTCCCTTTTTGACTGATCACCTTGTGTCACAACTTTGGTAGCTGGGCTGATAGGCCCTCTGGTAGTTATTCTTTTGTTAATGTTATGTATCCCTTGCCTATTAAATTTCATTTCCTGCGTTGTATGAGATAGAATAAATGTTGTTAAGCTCACAGTTCTAAGGACCCAATATGATGCTTTATATACTGACCAAGAGCTGTGACATCAAAGGCTTGATGATTTACAAGAAATAGGGGGGGGGGTGTTGGGGACCTCTTTAGCTACAGAGATTATTCCATCTTGTATATAGTCTCCATTTTCTACTAAGCTTAATTCCCAGAAAGAGCTTCTGGCCCAAATGTTCCAGATGCGTCTAAGCCACAACATCCCACTCTATGTTTCACTGGGTTAGCTCCCAGCTGTGGCCAAGACCACAGCTGCCAATGAGTTCTGATAAGATCCAGGCCAAGCTATCAAGTAAACCATCTGAGATGCTTGATATATAAAAAAACCACCTAGAATACCAGACGTGAGAGAACCAATGTATGAATGAGCCTGATTGGATGAACCTACCCCTACCCCACCTGATCTATGGTTTTTGTCTTAAAAAGATGTTCTTTTCTGCCTCTGATTGGCATGGTTTGGATCCTGAACCCAGCAGTCTCCTTGGTATATCAGCTTTTGGATAAAGAAGCCTTTTGCTGGCTGGAACTTGCTTGTCTTGGTGGATTATTCCCAAGTTCTCTGACCTTAACGACAGAACACTTAGAAGGAAGAACAGGAGTCTCATCTCCTGAAAGGGGCTCCCCAGGGGCTCCCCAACTCAGGATGTGTGTAATGAGCCAGACAGTCTGGGAGTCTCTTACTGGCCTGGGTCCCCTGGGCGGGCTCACCTTTCCCAGCTCCTTGGAGAGTGAGGAATTCTGGGTAGAGAGGGATGATTTATTATCTCCTGTTCCTGTGCTCAGCATGACTGCTCAGGGAAAAGGAGGCTTCGGTGCATGCGACACTCTGATGGGGGCTGGTGAAGACCGGCTGATCATCCTGTGAGTCTCCTAGCTAGCAGAGGGAGACAATGAGGTACTGGAAGAGGAATTGGCTTGGTGAGGGTTCACAGTTAGCCCTCACTGGAGCAGAGATTCTGGAAAAGCTTGAAGATGGCCTAACCTGCCCCTGCCACCCACACCCCTGTATCATGTGGTTCCTCAGTCTGTGTAGCTTCCAGAGAAATCACCTTTCTTGGTCATGAATTTTCCCACCTGGAAAACTCAGGTTGCCTGCCTCTTCTTGTCTCAAAGAAGAAAACTTTCATCCTGGGATATGAAAGAATATTGGCAAAGTTTGAAGTACTTGGCATGAATCCAAGTGTTCTGGGATCTTGGATAATTTACTTCAGCCGTCTGACCCTCACTTGACCCTTTGTAAGACAGAGAATTATAACAGGTATTACAGAATCCTCACCGGGCATCAAATAATGTGCTAAATGTTAAAGCTGTTGCATTAGAAACTTTGAAAGGGAAGGCCCTATTATCCCTTGTTTTCAAGGTGAAAAACAAACAAATAAACAACCTGAGCCAGGGAGGTGACTCAGTGGATGAAATGCTTTCACACAAGCATAGAGACCTGAGTCCAGTTCCTTACCCTCCTCCCTCATGAAAAGAAAGCAAAACAGAATAGAATCACTGCATAGAAAGCGGTGTGCAATGATACTGGTTTGTAATCCCAGTTCTGGGGAAGCAAAGATAGACCCCAGGGGCGTGATGGTTGCTCTCTAACCTCTCTATGCAGTTCCTGTGCACACACACACACAGGCATACATATAGATACATGCACCACACACACACACACACACACACACACACACACACACACACACATACACACACACACACACACCACACACACCACTTAAAAATAAGACAAAAGGATGAAGATAAGGAAACAGACTCAGTTTACTTAGCTTGCCCAAACTTAAAACTAGTGGTACATCTGTTTTTTTTTCTTCATAGCATTTATGTAAGAATTATAGGAACCACTGATGAGTGTGATTTCTAATTATGAAAAACACCCATAAACACTTATATTACTCCTTAATTTTTAATATAAAAATAGATTTATTTGAGATCAAAGTTCTGAATTCTAAGTTATTTTTATTTTATTTTATTCACTATACATTATTACACTGCTGCTAAATGTGGAGAACCGTGTTCAGTGCTAGAGAGGGACATGAAACTTGCTTTCATCGAAACCACAACTACAGACATCAGGTTGAACCAGGCATCCAAGGGATGGGAGCCCAGGGTAGGGAATAAACTTAGTCTGGCATTCCTAACCCTGGCCTCAGTTGACCAGCCCCAGGGACTCTGATTTGTGGAGGGAGAGAGAAGGGCCCAGGCAGTGCCGTTTTTATTGTAAAGCTCTTGGGTGTCCTTAACGGGCACCAGGGCCGAGAAGTGCTGATGTAAACCACGGAAGACACCTCCCCGAGGAGCTAACACTGAAGCTGGAGCTGCCAGAGTTTGAAGATGGTGTTTTCTAACTGCAGCTGACAGCCTTGCCAGGTGGACGCTTCTCTCTTCTGATAGGGAGGGCTGGAGACCACCCTCCAGAGAGGCCTCCGGGTGGGCTGTACCTCTTGAGAGAAATTTGGCCAGACTGCAAGCCTGCCCACCCCACCTGCACATGCATGCCCACCTCACCTATACATGCATGCCCACCCCACCTGCACATCCATGCCCACCCCACCTGCACATGCATGCCCACCCCACCTGCACATGCATGCCCAGCATCACCTGAGCAAAGGCTTTCTTAGAGAATTGTTATGGAGCAGCAATCAAGTGAGACATGGATTGTAACTCCTCAGAGGGTGTGTGTGTGTGTGTGTGTGTGTGTGTGTGAAGGTAGATATTAGGGGGTCTAAGGACCCAGGGCCTCCTACATTCTAGGCCAATGCTCTACCACTGAGCTATATCCTCAGCTGAAGAAGGCATTTTTGGTAGCAGGGTTTTCCCATTTCCCATCAGAATGCTGTGGGGAGGGAGGGGCTTCATCCCAGATGTGCTGTCTCACGCAACTCCCCCTTTCATATCTTACAGCCAGGCCACAAAGATACAACTCTGAGAAACCTAGTCTCCAACTGTTCATCTAATTTCCATGTGCAGTATGAACTATGAGGTGTTATTGCCCAGCTGTGAGAAGCTGGAAAAGTTGGTTAAACTCTGAGCTTCAGGGTCTTCACATAGAGAATGGGGATAACAATATACTTCAAGGCGGAGGCAGAGGGATCTCTGAGTTTGAGTCCAGCCTGGTCTACAGAGTGGGTTCCAAGACAGCCAGGACCACACAAAGAAACCTTGTCTCAGGAAAAAGAGGGAGAGAGAGAGAGAGAGAGAGAGAGAGAGAGAGAGAGAGAGAGAGATGAGAGGAGTCTCTTGGATGTGGTGTATGTGAGGTGAAGGCTCTTGTCCATCATAGAAGTCAGTTCTGCCAAGATAACTCTGAACTTGTGAAGTGACATCACATCCAGGCCAGGCTGAAGGATGTGTCTTTAGGACGGAGGCGTAGAGGGCTTCACAGTGCTGACCCCCTAGGTGACAAACACTGTCTTGTCCCTAGCAGTACCTGAAAGAGGTAGTCCTCCCTTATGGAGGGGCATCTATTCATGGGGCAAGACTAGACACCAACTGCCTGACTTACACTGGACAGGAAGAAGTTGAGCATGCCTGCGTATCTGCACCAGTTTGCCAGTTTGGTGTGTATGTCTGCAGCTGAAGGTGAAGAGAATCTAGAAGTGTCACACAGGTTCTCTTTTCCTCTGCAGTGAGTCATCATCAGCTGGAGTGAAACACTCTATCCTTCTCCATCCACCCTGCATTGGACTGGGGACCTTGAGTTTCAGAGTTGAAAGTATGTTAAAGATCGTCCAGAGATCATTTACAGCAGGGGCAACAGACTCAGACAGGGAGAATGGTGTGCCAAAGAGGCAGAGAAAGACCACAGCAGGGCTTCTGGTTCCTGGGCCCTTGCTGGTTTCCTATCTGGTTGTCCTGTCTGTTTCCAGGTCTGGCTCTTGTGCACAGTGGCCCATCCCAAGCAACACTTGGCTCAGCCTTACCAGTTTGTGTGGGTGCTGGGGATCCAAACTCAGTCCTCCTCATGTTGGAGTGGAAATTGTGTTTTACTCAGTGATCTATCTCTCTAGCCCTGAAAATCTTTAAATGCAACCAAATCTAGTATCAGATTCTAAGGCTGGAGCCTTCTGAGGTGAGCAAGCTCTGCAGGCTGGGTTTACCTGCTGTCCTGTTCCCTCCTTGTGTTCCAGCCCCAACACAGGACTGTCTGCTTTACAGAGGAACAAGTCCGTGCTAAGCAGTGAAGTCTCACAAGCCAGGGGACTTGGAGCTCATGTTCTAGGGTTTGCAAACATGCTGCTTATGACAAGTAAGGGATGCGCTTTTTAGTTTCCACTGATTGAAATTCTGATACTTTGGGCATTAAATGAATGACTAAGTTGTGTTTCTTCAGTTGACTTTTTAATTAGTCAGACATTTGCTAAGCACATGATTTTGACAGTTGCTGAAAAATTTCATGATCTGAATGAATGCAGACACCATAGAAATCAGCATCTGCTACTGATGCAAACCCGAGTATGCCTGTCATCTGGACCAGACTCCACAGTAAGGGACAGACACCCCAATGGCCATGGCTTACAGACAAGTGTGTGTCTCTCACTTAAGGCCTGGAGGCAGATAGTTCAGGGTTAACTTCCTAAAGTTCTCTGTCACTCCCCAGGTATGGTCCTCAACTTCCTGTGCCCAGAAGCTGACCGGAAGGCTACCTGTCATCTCTGCTGGACTGCAGGATGCAAGGAAGGATGAAAGTGGGGTATGGTAAGATGGAAGAGCAGCCGAATTTCAGGGTTTCCCCGCAAACATTTCCAAAAGAAACTCCTGTTCTCATTCTAATTTTTGGGCAAGACTCATGCCACCCTGACCTGTAACAAAGGCTGGAACACAGAGTCTATTCCAGACAGCCATGTGCCTGCCAAAGATCAGGGTTCTGTTGTTGATATAAAAAGAGAAGAATGAGTTCTAGAGGCTTCCATAGAATGTCCTTGTAGGATAATTTTTATTAATCTTTCATTCTCTGAAGTAGCATTTAAGGAGACCTAAAGCTATTGAGTATATGGGAGGCACAGAGATCAGGGAAATAAGAGAAGGAGGAGTTAACAATGGAGATTCTGGAACGAACACTGCGTTGCTGATTGAAGCAAGTGCTCATGTATTCTCATCCCTGGGATGAGTTATCTAGGAAAATTGTTTATTAATTAAAGAGGATAATGTTGTTGAGTAAAACTGAGCACTGTCTGACCTTAGATCCTGTTGGGGGAAGTGGAGGGAATGATGGCAAAAATATTAAGAAAATAAAACAGAAGGATTATGGAAATATCTGGGACTGGGTAGTCAAGGTATATCAAAGACTAAGCATACTTAGCACAGAAGCATGAAAATGTGGGGAAAGGAAAGCTAAGGTGACGGTAGGGTTTAGAAAACACTCTTACGTCACTTTGATTCTAATTTGTGCAGCTGTGGACAGGTCGATTTAAATAATAGATGATGACGATTGAAGTATATTATCAATAATGAAAGCAGTTCTCTTCAGTCTTAAGAGCAGGCTGCACAGCATTTTGGTCTCAGCTCCACGCACAATGCAGAAAACACAGACAGTTTCGCAGCTGCTAGGATACTCCAGCCCTGTGTCCAGAGAGGGACGCTTTTAGCAGACAGAATCAGTGCAGCTCGCTTGTGGGAAATTTCGATTTCTCTGCAAGTGATTTACATGGGAGCCCCAGCTTGAAGCCATAGCTCATATCTCTGTTGCTCTGGAGATGGCTTCTCTGTTGGAAAGGCAATTACGACCTGCAGGAGAAGCCTGCCTACCATTAGTCTCCAGTTTTGAATGTTGACAGGTGGAGATGGAGGTGGGGGCAGGGGTGATTAATAAAAGGCTTTGTCTTCCTCGTCTCTGGAAAGAGAAGGATTTATGCGTTACAATTTCCTGGTCTCCAAAGATATTTGTGTATTTGGATTTTGTTTTTGTTTTGTTTTGTTTTCTTGAACATTTTAAGCATTTGTTGGCGAGTAGAATACGAATCTTTTGTGCTTAGTGATTTTGGTTTTGTTGCATTCATAGGGACAAAGAAGTGTGTAAGACTGCCTCTTGATTTCCTAAGCCAGGGATTAGATGCCTAGGGAGAGCGTTATAATAATTTCTAGCCCCTGGATCTCTGGATGGCATATTGACCTCTATTGCACAGTTCTTGCCATGCTATGTTTATAGAGGAATAGGCTTAGATCCAACAGTGGCTGGTGAACCTTGGTGCCTGCCACCAGAGAGGACTGGTGGCGATGTCCTTGAGTTGGCATTCCCTTCACCTAATGTAGCACAACCGTAGCTGCAAATCAGATCACTGCTCAGCTAAACAAATGTGTGTTTTTCCAGTGACTTATTCTCTGTAAAGCTTGCCATAGCCCAGGGGCTTGTGTATTCAAATCAGTGGTTGGAGCTGAAACCTGCCAGTGTTTCCCCCTAATTGACTTGGGTGTGGGGACCCTTGATCCCTTCCCTTTCAATCCTCACCTTATAGTCAGGACTAAAAGGCTATAATTATTTGAAGTAGCTGAAATTTGAGTGACCTAGATAATTATCTCAGCAAGATGGGCTTAAAGTTTATTGACACAAATGCCAGTTTCATTAAAGGTTTGGTACAAAAGGCAAGTCCTGGAGACAGCTGGTTGACCGAGGTGCATTGACAATGAACAGCACCGAAGGCATAGGAATCACCAGGGACTTTGAGGTAATTACCGTCATTTCCATAATACAGTTAGCAGAGGATTATGGGAGACCAGAAAAGCCTTTGGAGTTATCATACTTTGCCCAAATGGAGGCTAAGCTGTCTAGAGTAAGACTTCTTCCAGAACCCCCTTCTCAGAGTGAACCCCACAGCACCCTGGCTCAGACTGCAACCAGGCACACAGTCAATCAAAGGGGGGAAAGTTGGCAAGTTAAAACAAATCAAAATTATACTGTCCCCTAAGCTGGAGGTAACCAAAGACAAGACCATGACAATGGTAACATTTGGGTTAGGAAGCCGGGCAAGGTATACACTTGTTTTTCCAGATACTCAGAGAGGCTGAGGCAGGAGGATCATACGTTGGAGGCTAGCCTTAGCAACTTAGGGAGACCCCATCTCAAAAAAAAAAAATTAAGATTAAAAAAACAAGGGCTGAGGATTTGGCTTGGTGATAGAGGGAAGACAAGGATGGATTCAGTCTTCAGAATTATCAAAAACAAGCAAGCAGGCAAGCAAGCAATAAAGAAGAAACTGCATAGATGTTTGTTTTTAAACCTTTATGCATCTTTCATATCTGTACGGCTGACTGGCTAGCACTGTGCTATACAAAGATAAAAACAAAATTTTAACCAGTATCATGTGAACCCAAATACATACAGCTGAGAGCCCAACAGGATCTTTTTGTGTTCATTAGGTATCGTGAAATAGTAAGAATTCCACATGTAGAGTAACTGCCAATCACGGGTTTCCATGAGTTTGCCAGGTGTGACATCGTCGCCAATCACGGGTTTCCATGCGATTGCCAGGTGTGACTTCGTACTGCTGGTAAACCAAGCTTCTCTGGAGTGTAAGCTGGCGCAGGCGCCTGCAGTAATCACACCCTATGCTCAGTGGTTTGCACAATGCACGTCTGTGGCCTCTTGCCTTCTCGGGTTAGGAATTCAGGCATGACTTCACTTGGAGCTGTGTCTCAAGGTTTCCCACGAGGCTGTCACGAGTGTGGCACCCAGAGCTGAAGTCACACCAGAATATAACACTCCCTGCCTTACATGTTTCCGTCCCCTCCTCTGTCACCGTGACCTTTGCAGGTAGCAGGCCCTTGTCAAGAGCAAATGGGGGTTTTGACTTCCATACACAGAAGCATCAGGGTTGGTGGCAGAGGGGGAGTGAAGGAGGCTGCTGTCCCGTGGAGTTCCGGTTCGTGGGAATGAAGGAGACAGAGAGTCAGGTGAACTGTAACTGACTATCTACAAACCTCTGGACTGATCACACCTTTGGATAAAGTGGTGTGGATGACAACACACTAACACCTATTTATAGAACACTTAATTAATTAATTTATACAGTTGTCTAAAGGGGAACTAAGAGGATTGCTTCTTTGATTAAGTGCTTGTCTTACAACTGTGAAGACCTAAGTCTGATTTCCAAAACTCATGTAAGCACTGCCGGGCATAGGAACACACATTTGTAACCCCAGTGCTGGTGAGACAGGGACCAGTGGATCCCTACAGCTGTCTGGCCAGCCAGCCATACCTACCTGACAAGTTCCCAGCCATCTCAAAGCATACAAAAATAATAAAATAAATTGAATGAATGAATAAAAGTGGCTGATATCTGAGGAATAACACATGGGGATGTTCTCTGGTTTCACATGAAAGTGTGTGCGTGTTTGCATACACATGTGCCCACATAGATGCACACACAACAGATAGCATTTTGGATAGGAACCAGAGCAATTTGGTTCTGCTAACAGCAAAGCATGCAACTCTCTAAATATCAAGGTTCTATTGTACAAACAAAAGGTACCAAGCACCAAAATCCTGCCCAGCAAGGTGCTGTTTAGATTGTCTCCCAGTTCAGCTCACACAGGCCCATTTTAACAGTAAGACAAACAGTGAGTGAAGGCTGAACCCTAGCGGAAGCTATGGCGGCCATGGGGCAGTGATCAGTCGCCTATCGGCAGTGTCTGGGGCAAGAGGGCAGAAGGCAGGATGGCAGTGGGCAGAGAAGAATGCAGTTGCATCCACACAAGCTCAGGTTGCTTCCTTGTCAGCTCTATTCGCAGTTCCCCTTGAGGAAGATTTTCTTCCTCAAGTCAGATTGTCATGCTCTTGTGACTTCAGGGTTTTTAGGTGCCACGCCACTAGCAGACTATGCATGTCTATCACCCTGGGCGTATTTTCCCAAGCATTCTCTGTGACTTATTACAAGGACAAATCAGAAATACTTGTAGCAGCCAGTTCAAGTCATTCAAAGTAATAAAAATTACAATTTGCTACTTCTGTATACTACACCCAGAGATACAGGGACTTATGTCCTCAAATACAGTCACTGAAAACTTAATAATCTCCCTACAATGGTTTATTCAGGGGAGGAGGAAGCCATGGCTTTCTCCAAAAATTTTCAGATGCCACACTTGGTGGCTGCAGTGTCGGTGTTTATGAAATGTCCTTCGATTGTGGGGCTCACTCTTGCATTTTCTACTCTGATAGTCTTGGTGTCTGATAATCTCTTTTGATACCTCAGGCAGTGCCACGATGTGTCACCCAATGGGTCAAAAATGCTGAATCTCACTCCAGATTTCTAGCCCCTGCATCCTTCCTCACAGAGTGCCCTTCTACAGCCCCGAGCGCCATTGGGTCAGAAAGCAGGAGTCACAGAGGCTGACTCACTCCTTTTCTGATGGTCATTATCTGGGACATTTATGGATGCCTGGGTCATCTCTGCTATTAATCAGGAACAGAGCCATAAAACAAAGTGACCTTTAGGAAACAGCCTGGCATGACCAAACTCTGGCAGTCCAGAGAATCATAAAAAAGTGGTTTTCCCAGTGACTCTAAGCATGCTGTATGTTAGAGACAACCAAGACATTAAAAAAAAAATTCTAATACCGGGTCCCAGCTCAGAGCACTTCAGTCAGAGTCTCTCGGGCTGTAACTGAGACAAGAGTATTCTTTCAGGATCTGGAGAGGTGGTTCAGTGGTTAGAAGCACTTGCTGCTCTGCCAGATCCAGGAGTTTAGTCCCCAGCACCCACCCCAAGCCACTCATAACCTCCTGTAACTCCAGTTCCATGGAAATGGTTTCTGCCTTCTGATGTCTCTAAGTATCTATTCTCACGCACACACTGCTCCCACACACACTGTGTACACATAACTAAAAATAAAATAAATACATTTTAAAATATTACCCTAAAAATGCCCCACAATGATGACTTAACAAAAGACTTTTGCCTATATGTGCATATAATCTATTTGTAAAGAATGTAAAATGTCTGGTAGTCAATACAGCCATAGCACACACAAAAAGATAAGAAAGACACAACCCCCTAGGAAGTGGTGGCGCACGCCTTTAATCCCAGCACTCAGGAGGCAGAGGCAGGAGGATTTCTGAGTTCAAGGCCAGCCTGGTCTACAGAGTGAGTTCCAGAACAGCCAGGGCTACACAGAGAAACCCTGTCAAAAAAAAAAAACAAAAAACAAAAAACAAAAAACAAAAAACCAAAAAGACACAACCAATTGTCAGTACACAAAGCAATTAAAGATGTTTCAGAGATGAGATAGATGTTGGAAAAATGCTCAGGAACTTTAAAACAAAACAACCAAGATTAATATGTGGAAGAATTGGAAGCAGAACAGGAAAACCATGAAAGAGAAGGAAAGTGTATCAAAGAATCAAATGGAAATGCTGATACATACATAAAAACAGGATCTGAAATGAAAATTCTGTTCAGAAGCTCAATAGTAGAATCAGCAAACTCGAAGACAGGACAATAGGAATTATCCACACTGAAGCACAAAGAAAAATAACCTACCCACCAGATCAGGGACCAACATCAAATAGAAGCACAGAGAACTCCAGGAAGGATAAATAACACACATGTGAGACCGATGGACACTGGACCACCATAAACCAGAGCTAATGAGAAAAATACCACAGCATCCAGGGTTGACACACAAAGAACAATGGCAAGAAATAAGGTATCGCCAGAGACTCTGTGAACTGAGAGACAGAGGGATGACGCCATAAATGCTGGGATTAGTTATCTTTGAGTGCCGAGCATCCGACTCAGAGGAGGTTCACTTCATATGTGAATATACAGTAAACCTTTCCCAGAAAACCTAGAATAATTATTGGCAGTGGACTTGTGTTACGAAGAAATTCTGCAAACACTGGGAACAGGACATCACAGAAGCTTTGAATCCTAAGACATGGAGAGAGTCAAAGTGATAAAATAAAGACTCGGCCAGAACACATTTGTCTTATTTTCATTGCTATAAAAGATAGGCCATGATTAGACCAAGGGGCTCAGAGCAGAAGTAAAAGTAAAACCTGTAGCCTGAGATAGGAGAGAGATCAGTGCTCTTTATATTAGGTAGTTTGCTAAATTCCAGAGAAAGCATGCAATATGTTTTTAGAAAATATGAGTAAGTTGTTAATTGTTGGCCTAGACAGAATTATACAAAGGAACAAAAGGGTAAGATGCAAGCAAAGATTAGGTGGAGTGAATGGGAAGGAGCTAGAAGAGCGGCACATCTGAGGATGAACACCCAATTCCAAGGCTGGGCATGGTGGCACTCACCTTTAATCCCAGCACTTGGATGACAGAGGCAGGAGGATCTGAGTTCAAGGCCAACCTAATCTACAGAGTGAGTTCCAGGACAGCCAGAAGCACACAGAAAAACCCTGTTTTGAAAAAGAAAAAGAAAAAGAAAAAAAACAAAAAACCAGCCAACCAACCAACCAAACAAACAAACAAACAAAACAACAAAAAAAAAGAAAAACCCAACCAAACAAAAAGAAAAGAAACAAGACAAAGAAAACACTTAGTCAGTGCTTGTGCAACTGCAGCTGCAGAATCCAGAAGGAGTTTCCCAAGTTCAAGTGCTCATTAGAGAAGAGACAGTTAAGACTCACCCTCTTAAGGAACTGGAGAAAGAAAAGTGAACCTAACTCAAGAAGAAAGTAAATAATGCAGATAACAGGAAGCAATAAAACTCAAAAGAGAAAGACAAGGAAGAAAAACCGACAAAATATAAAGCTGGCTCTCTGGAAAGGCCAAGGGTCTGCACGACCTATTCCAAGTAACCAAGACAAGACAGTGGACACAGCCTTCACTTGGAGCAAAAGAGCCTCACACAGAGGACAACCAAAGGATGCCAACAGAACTTTGGAATAACTCCACACCACTACCTGAAAACACACACAAAAAGCAAGTTCCTTAAAGGACATGAACAACCAGGCCTCAGCTGAGAAACAGATGAACTGAAGTTTGCATATATGGTGGAAAACTCTTGGCACCCACTGACTGGCAGGCAATCTCTAAAACAGTCCCCACTTCCTCCCACCTCTTGGCATGCCCAGAACTCTATACTACATCTCTCTCTCTCTCTCTCTCTCTCTCTCTCTCTCTCTCTCTCTCTCTCTCTCTCTGTGTGTGTGTGTGTGTGTGTGTGTGTGTGAGAGAGAGAGAGAGAGAGAGAGAGAGAGAGAGACAGAGAGAGACAGAGACAGAACAGAGACAGAGACAGAGAGAGGTGTAGAAGGAAGACTTTGGGGGACAAAAAGCCCAGCCAGAGGAGAACAGTGATGGGAAAGGCCATGTATCTTGAGTGTAATCAAGGTACCATGACACATAGGGGTAAGAAGCTCACAGAGAAACCCACTCCTTTTTCCACCAACTAAAAAATAAGTCAACAAGAAAACCATGGTAGGTTGAAGCAATGTCACAAATAAGTCTCGGGCATTCAAAACTTGGTTCCCAGTTTGGGGAAGATTAGGACGTGTGGCCTTGTTAGCAGAAGTGTGTCATAACTAATACAGAAGCAAAACCTCCAAAACCCAAAGTCCCACAAACCATGTTTTCTCTCTTGGGTTGTCTCCATCATTTCTTACTCTCGCCAAAGAAAGCCACGGGGCTATGAGGAATCTGGGGAGGGAGACTCACATAGTATGATAGGAAGAAGAGGCCAGAGGCCCAGAGGCCCAGCAGGAGCAGGAGATTTCCAGGAGCGTGAGGTGAACCTGGAGGGAGTCCTGAGCAGTGCTCAAATGCTGTGGTGACCACTGCTTGCCTGACAGCTTGACCCCAGTGGTCACTGCCCTGACTGTTTGACCTCAGTCTCATAGAAATTTCAGCCACCACACCAGCAAGGCTGCTTCTAAACCCTGACCCAATTGTAGAGGTTTTAACTCATTGAAATTGGTAAGGTGCAGTGTGGTATTTTCACACACATCTACAGTGTATAGTGATCATGTCCTGATAATTGACATAGTCACCAGTTCAAATGATGAGCATTTCCTAGTATTGAGAACACTCAAAAACTTTGCTATTCACTATTTAAAAGTATATAGTTAATTGATGTCAGCTACAGGTACCCTACTCTGCTAACAAACATTAGAAACTACCCTCTTTCCTATCTACACCCCTGAATGTATTAACTACCCAGTCTCTACTACCCATCCATCTAAGACTGGTAAAAATGATTCTATTCTCCACTGCTAAAAACAACTTTAAAAAATTGATACAGGCTTTCACTATGTATTCCTAGCTGTCCTAAACCTCACAGTGTAGACCAGGCTGGCCTCAAACTTTTGGGCTAATCTCCTAGCTTGGCCTCTTCAGTAGTGGTACCAAAGGTGCGCTCTACCATACTTTGTGAGAATGACCTTTGTTTTAGCTCCCACATAAATGAAAAATTAATGCAATGTCTGTCAGGCCCATTGATGCTCCCCAAAGGGTAGCATGCCATACTTTTCACCACCAACTTCTGACAATAGCATCAAGGGCATCCCTGGGAGAAGGAAGGATTATTTAACCAATATCTTGGGGAAAATGAGTAAGCACATGTACAATAATGAAAGTAGATTCTTCTATGTCACTAAGAAGACAATTCAGTAACCATAGCAAGCAGGAATGTATAAAGGAACCACGGGGTGAGAGAGGACCAGCAGTGTACAGGAGCTATGAAGTGGGAAACAGAATAATGGAAGCAAGAGCACCAACTGGGGAGGGGGGAGGAAGGTCAGGACAGAGGGAGGAGGGGTACATAACACCAAGGCTGTTTGAGAAAGCCTCAAGGTGGTTGTTCTCAACATGTGGAGCGTGACCCCTTTGGGGTTTGAGATATCCTACTTATCAGATATTTACATTAGAATTCATAACAGTAGCAAGATTACAGTTTTGGTGTAGCAACAAAAATAATTTTATGGTTGGGGGTCACCGCAACATGAGGAAGTGTTAAAGTGCTGTGGCATTAGGAAAGTTGAGAACCACTGACTCAAGGGATCATATTGTTTTATATTTACCTTAGTTACATAATATACATTGTGTGTGTGTGTGTGTGTGTGTGTGTGTAAAAGTTATGCCACTTGAGTTGACAATGTTCCCCACAAGAACCATACAGTAACAGAAAACCAAGACCAGAAATGAGAAACCTCCATTTGAAGGGATGTCCGGGGAACTCCAAGTCACTCCCAGAGCAATATAGCTTATTGCTGTTGCCCTCCATTGCTTCTTAGAGGTTAACAGTAAACCCCTATTGCTGAAGACAACACACTTAGGACACAGGACTTGGCTTATTCAGCCTGCATTCTAACCTGAAATTCTCTGTCCTTGTATTAGTCAGGGTTCTCTAGAGTCACAGAACTTATGAATAGTCTCTAAATAGTAAAGGAATTTATTGATGACTTACAGTCGGCAGCCCAATTCCCAACAATTGTTCAGTCGCAGCTGTGAATGGAAGTCCAAGGATCTAGCAGTTACTCAGTCTCACGCAGCAAGCAGGCGAAGGAGCAAGAGCTCGAGCTAGAGCTCCCTTCTTCCAATGTCCTTATATTGTCTCCAGCAGAAGGTGTAGCCCAGATTAAAGGTATGTTCCACCACACCTTTAATCCCAGATGAAAGGTGTAGCCCAGATTAAAGGTGTGTTCCTTAAACTCGGAGATTCAATCTTCTGGAATCCATAGCCACTGTGGCTCAAGATCTTCAAACCAAGATCCAGATAAGGATCTCCAAGCCTCCAGATAAGGGTCACTGGTGAGCCTTCCAATTCCGGATTGTAGTTCATTCCAAATATTGTCAAGTTGACAACCAGGAATAGCCACTACAATCCACCCCTTGTCAACTTGACACAAATAATATCTCATGTTCACATGAAACAATAACAAGGTTGTAAATACGCCTAACATGATATAACTATCCCTCGTACAATCGCAAACGCATTAGTAAATTTACAATGGGCATTCATATTACTTTATAATCCTCGTTTCTGCAACTGGTTACGTGGCCTTAATTGGTATTTATAACTACCTTCCTCTACTACCCACTCTGTATTTCCTTCTCCTTCAGCCAGCACCTCAGCAGGTCTTGGCTCTTTTCCTGGAGGATTGACCCATACCTTCATTCCTGATGGGTCTGTGTCCTTTGTCATCCTGCTTGGATTAGGCTGTTGTAGTTTCCCATTGACTTTAATCACAGGACATGGTAGTACTAAGAGACGCCCTAAGGGATCTCCTACACTCCAGACATAATCTTGCTTACCACCATTGTGAAGAGGTAATCCAATTTCCCCATGGTAATCTGGATCTATCACCCCTCCTAAAACTGTTATTCCTTTTTTAGCCTGTTGGTTTAAGGGCATTAGAAGCCCAAAATGACCAGGGGGAAGTCTGAGCTTCCAGTTCAATGGAATGTTTGTTGTAGCTCCTGGTAGGAGCACTCCCCTCTCTGGAGCCAAAACTTCTAGGCCAGCAGAACCTAGAGTTATGGGGACAGGAAGCAAAAATTTTCCTAGAGGGTCACTAGGAGTGATAGTAAGTGGAACTATTCCCTTTTCCACCCCTTGATTCCTGGACCCATGAATCCTGGCTATGGGTGAAACTGTACCATATATCGAGCGCTGATTCAAAGCATATACTGCCTTCTGAAGAACTCTACCCCAGCCTTCCAAGCTGTTACCACCTAATTGGCGCTGTAACTGCGTCTTCAAAAGGCCATTCCATCTTTCTATCAGACCAGCTGCTTCAGGATGATGGGGAATGTGGTAAGACCAGTGTATTCCATGATCGTGGGCCCACTGTCGTACTTCTCTGGCTGTGAAATGAGTTCCTTGGTCAGAAGCAATACTGTGTGGAATATTATGACGATAGATAAGGCATTCTGTCAATCCATGAATGGTGGTTTTAGCAGAGGCATTACGTGCAGGAAAGGCAAATCCATAACCAGAATAAGTATCTACTCCAGTAAGAACAAAACGCTGTCCTTTCCATGAAGGAAGTGGTCCAATGTAGTCAACCTGCCACCAGGTTGCTGGTTGGTCACCTCGAGGAATGGTGCCATATCTGGGGCTCAGTGTTGGTTTCTGCTGTTGGCAGATCTGGCAATCAGCAGCAGCTGTAGCCAGGTCAGCCTTGGTGAGTGGAAGCCCGTGTTGCTGAGCCCAAGCATAACCTCCATCTCGACCACCATGGCCACTTTGTTCATGTGCCCATTGAGCAATGACAGGGATGGCTGGGGAGAGAGGCTGACTGTCCACAGAACGGGTCATCTTATCCACTTGATTATTGAACTCCTCCTCTGCTGAAGTCACCTTTTGGTGAGCATTTACATGGGACACAAATATCTTCACATCCTTTGCCCATTTGGAGAGATCTATCCACATACTTCTTCCCCAGATGTCTTTCTCACCAATTTTCCAATTGTGATCTTTCCAAATCCCTGACCATCCAGCCAATCCATTGGCTACAGCCCATGAGTCAGTGAATAATCGTACATCTGGCCATTTCTTCTTGCAAACAAACTGTAATACCATGTGTACTGCCCGAAGTTCTGCCCACTGTGAAGATTTCCCTTCACCTGTGTCTTTCAGAGTTGTCCCAGAAAGGGGTTGTAATGCTGCAGCTGTCCACTTCTGGGTGGTGCCTGCATAACGTGCAGAGCTATCAGTAAACCAGGCTCTAGTCTTCTCCTCTTCGGTCAGTTGATCATAGGGAACACCCCATGAGGCTATAGGTGCATGCTTGGCAGCAGATGGCATTGTAACAGGAGTAGAAACCATAGGCATTTGAGCAACTTCTTCATGTAACTTGCTTGTGCCTTCAGGACCTGCTCTGGCCCGATCACGTATATACCACTTCCATTTGATAATAGACTGCTGCTGTGCGCGTCCCACTTTATGACTTGCAGGGTCTGATAGTACCCAGCTCATGATGGGTAGTTCAGGTCGCATAGTAACTTGGTGTCCTATTGTCAAACGTTCAGTTTCCACTAAGGCCCAATAGCAGGCCAAGAGCTGTTTTTCAAAGGGAGAATAGTTGTCTGCAGATGATGGTAGAGCTTTGCTCCAAAATCCCAAAGGTCTTTTCTGTGATTCACCTACAGGGGCCTGCCAGAGGCTCCAAACAGCATCTCTATCAGCCACAGACACCTCAAGTACCATCGGGTCTGCTGGGTCATATGGTCCAAGTGGTAGAGCAGCCTGCACAGCAGCCTGGACCTGTTGAAGGGCCTTCTCCTGTTCCAGGCCCCACACAAAGCTAGCAGCTTTCCGAGTCACTTGGTAAATAGGCCTAAGTAACACACCCAAGTGAGGGATGTGTTGTCTCCAAAATCCAAATAGACCCACTAAACGTTGTGCTTCTTTCTTGGTTGTAGGAGGGGCCAGGTGCAATAACTTATCTTTCACCTTAGAAGGAATATCTCTGCATGCCCCACACCACTGGACTCCTAAGAATTTCACTGAGGTAGATGGTCCTTGAATTTTGGTTGGATTTATTTCCCATCCTCTGATACGCATATGTGTTACCAATGAGTCCAAAGTGGTTGCTACTTCCTGCTCACTTGGTCCAATCAGCATAATGTCATCAATATAGTGCACCAATGTGATATTTTGTGGAAGATCCAAACGATCAAGATCCCTTCTAACTAAATTATGACACAGGGCAGGAGAGTTAATATATCCTTGAGGCAAAACTGTGAAGGTATACTGTTGGCCTTGCCAACTGAAAGCAAATTGCTTCTGGTGGTCCTTATGGACAGGTACTGAGAAGAAGGCATTTGCCAGATCAATAGCTGCATACCAGGTGCCAGGAGATGTGTTGATTTGCTCAAGTAACGAAACTACGTCTGGTACAGCAGCTGCAATTGGAGTTACCACCTGATTTAGTTTTCGATAATCAACTGTCATTCTCCATGATCCATCTGTTTTCTGCACTGGCCAGATAGGAGAGTTAAACGGAGATGTGGTGGGAACCACCACCCCTGCATCTTTCAAGTCCTTGATAGTGGCAGTAATTTCTGCAATGCCTCCAGGAATACGATACTGTTTTTGATTCACTATTTTCTTTGGCAGAGGCAACTCTAAAGGCTTCCATTTGGCCTTTCCAACCATAATAGCCCTCACTTTACAGTTCAGGGAACCAATATGAGAATTCTGCCAATTTCTGAGTATATCTATCCCAATTATACATTCTGGAACTGGGGAAATCACCACAGGATGTGTCCGGGGACCTACTGGACCTACTGTGAGTCGGACATCAGTCAAAACTCCATTAATCACCTGCCCTCCATAAGCCCCTACTTTAACTGGAGGGCCATAATGTTTCTTGGGATCCCCTGGGATCAGTGTCAACTCAGAACCAGTATCCAGCAGACCCCGAAAAGTCTGATTATTTCCTTTTCCCCAGTGTACAGTTACCCTTGTAAAAGGCCGTAGGTCCCTCTGGGGAAGAACTGGAGAAAGGGTAACAGCAAAACCTTTGAGTGTCTTATCAAGATCCTTCCTCAGTGGAACCTGGCCACCCCTTCATTCAAGGGGTTCTGGATCTGCAAACTGTCTCAAGTCTGGAAATTGATTCACTGGCCGAGATTGCTGTTTACCACGATCTAATGTAGCCTTTCTTTGATTTGGCTGTTTACCACGATCTAATGTAGCCTTTCTTTCATTTGTTTGAGAATTTTTCTGCTTATACAGATCAAACAAATATGCAGTAGGCTTCCTATGTATTTCATTCCTGGAAACACCATGATTGGTTAGCCAGTACCAAAGGTCCAACCGAGTCATGCCATTATAAATTTCACCTCTCCTGTGCTGACCATTACTGGGTATGTTATTATAAGCATTCTTTTGTCTACGCTGTCCATTATAATAACTAGAATCACCTTGTCTCCGGCGATTCAATGCTGCCACCTGGCCCTTGTTACCTCGGAATCCAACTAAACCCAGTGAATTTAATTCATCTAATTGAGCAGAAGCATCTCCAATGCTAAGATCTGGCACAAGGAAAAGGGAAAGAACAAAACCCTTCAAATGTGCTGGTGCCCCTCTCACCAATTTGCGTCTTATAGAGCTGGTGAAAGGCATATCTTCTGGACCTTCCCATTGTGGACAATTATGCTTTACACAATATATCCACTCTAGCATTGCAATTTCCCTAAGTCTTAAAATCCCTTCATCAACACTAAGCCATGGAATATCAGGCATCTCCAAGTCATTTCCAGTAGGCCATCTTTTGATAAACACCTCAGCCAACCATTCAAACAAACTTTTGACACCTTTTTTAACTATGCGAGCTTCCGTATTAAACCTAGAATCTCTACTCAGAGGACCCATGTCAATAAACTCAGCCTGCTCTAGTTTTATGTTCCTTCCACCCTTATCCCACACCCTTAAAATCCATTCCCACACATATTCACCAGGTTTCTGCTTGAATGAATTAGCAAACTCATTAAGCTCCTTAGTAGTGTAGCGAATTTCCTCATGGACTACACTTTCTACCTCCCCTCTAGGAGCCTGTTTTGCTTTGAGTCTGGTTACAGGTCTAGAAGAAACTATTGGTGGGCCGTGAGCAGACTCTGCAAAATTAATTTCCTCGTGTGGGGAAGGCATTATTTCAAGAGGTGGGGCTGAGGGTACTACTTCCTCAGGTGGGGCAAACCCTTGAGAATCTGAGGATTCAAAATTCTCAGCTTCAACATGGTCTTCCCACACATCCCCATCCCATGTTGTAGGATCCCATTCTTTGCCAATTAGAGCCCTTACTTTAACTGTCGACACACTCTGAGGCTGAGACTTGAATTTTCGTTGTAGTTCAGCCAACCTTACAATGAGAGTTTCTGTTTGATTTTCTGCAACTTGAGCTCTATTGCTACAAGAGAGAAGATTCTCCTCAAGGACACACTTAGCAACTTTTAGATCGTTTACTTGTGTCTGGAGACTTTCGATTTTATCACACAACTCCTTCCTTTCATTCATCATTCTTTCCACAGATACTAAGAGCAGCCAGCCAGTAAAATCATTTTCCGATTTTTTCCCCATCTTGTAGAAAGCTTTGTGCACTGAATCACCTAATTCATTAAGAAAATCAAGGTCATTAGCTTCTTTAAGTTCGGAATATAGTTTCAACCATGGGTCTTCAAAATTCTCTGAGCTCCCAGGAGGGAGAGAATCTGGAGAGGTTTCAATATTTGAAAGTGCTGGTGGATCAACAAGCCAATTCCAGTATTTTAAAAGATTCATCCTTGTACTTCTGTTACTCTAGAACCACTCCTGGTACCAACTTCTGTATTAGTCAGGGTTCTCTAGAGTCACAGAACTTATGAATAGTCTCTAAATAGTAAAGGAATTTATTGATGACTTACAGTCGGCAGCCCAATTCCCAACAATTGTTCAGTCGCAGCTGTGAATGGAAGTCCAAGGATCTAGCAGTTACTCAGTCTCACGCAGCAAGCAGGCGAAGGAGCAAGAGCTCGAGCTAGAGCTCCCTTCTTCCAATGTCCTTATATTGTCTCCAGCAGAAGGTGTAGCCCAGATTAAAGGTATGTTCCACCACACCTTTAATCCCAGATGAAAGGTGTAGCCCAGATTAAAGGTGTGTTCCTTAAACTCGGAGATTCAATCTTCTGGAATCCATAGCCACTGTGGCTCAAGATCTTCAAACCAAGATCCAGATAAGGATCTCCAAGCCTCTAGATAAGGGTCACTGGTGAGCCTTCCAATTCCGGATTGTAGTTCATTCCAAATATTGTCAAGTTGACAACCAGGAATAGCCACTACAGTCCTGCAGCCAGAAAATGCTGTGCACACTGCTAAGGGAGGGAAGCACTTAATAGTCCTACCTAGTGGTGACATCTGTGAATGATAATAACCTGCTGGACAAGAGATCCATAAAGGTGCAGTAGGTGGCATTTACATGGTGGTAACCAACAGCTCTCTATTGGACTTAAGGCTCTCTTAACAGGAGAGAAATGAAGCCTGGTACTGGAAGTCGAACCAACTTTCTGGATCTATGGAGGTCATGGATCTTAGAAGAGAATTTATTACTGACTTTGCTAGACCAGCATAATTCCTAATTACCTTCTAAATCTTATCTTTACATCCATAGAGAAGTGTAGCTACCATACCCTCATCAAAGAAGCTCTTCTTTAACATAAATGGAGGCCATCACAGAAAGCAACAAATGGATACAATGCAGAGATCAACCAAGTCTGGGAAGCCCAGCCGCAATGGACACATCTTCATCACAGCACCTACATCTAGGGTTCAGGGGACATCATAGAAGAGGGGTGGAAAGACTGTAAGAGCCAGAGTACCAGAAAGGGTGCTGTGAGACAGTCTTCCCCAGAAAAAGGTATATTTAAAAAAAATCAGAATAAAGTCTATCAATAGAGACATGCTAATAGGGAAGGGGCAGGGGAAATCTCCTACGGTTCTATCCTTAGACAAATAACCACAGGCAACTAATTAATGGCTGCTGAGAGAGGGAGAAGTAGCTTTTCCTAGGGTTAAGCCCTCTAACTGGCTATCCAGTACAAAGTGGTCAGCTCTGAAACCATGTACATATAAACAACAAAAACAAACTCAGCAGATGGTGTGTGTGTGTGTGTGTGTGTGTGTGTGTGTAAAACAATAATCAAAGACAAAGAGTCTACCAATTAAGAGTCAGAGGCGTTGGAAGGAGTTAGAGGGAGGGGACATGGGGGGGGGCTGGAAGGAAGAAGGGGCAAGGAGAAACTGATATAATTATATTTTAGTAAAAAGTGTGGGTTTTTTTTTAAATCAACACAAAACTAGTCAAAGCCTTAGATTGGGAAACTGCTAGAGAACAAGGAAGATGTGCTGATGTGCACTCAGATTGATCCCACATCTCGGCTGTGGGGACCCGTGCTGCAGCGAACAAGGGAGTATACACATTCCAATTTCACTGCCTTTGGATGCACATTGAGCTGTGGGATTGCCAGGTCCGTTCATCGTCCTGGGTCTGGTGTTATCAGAGCATCCTATCGATTTCCATGGTGGCTGAACTAGTTTATATTCTTGTCAACAATGTATGTGTTTATCCACCTCCTTGGCTACATTTGTTGCCTTTACTGTTTTTCGATGAGAGTCATGTTAAGCCGAGAGAAGTGACCCATCCTGCAGGTTTCATTGGTGTCCATCTCCATGATGATTAGTGTCATCTGCGTCCTTTGTGTCTGCGTTGGTTGTTTGTTTGCCCATGAGGAATTGTGTGTTTAGTTCTTTTTCCCACTTTAGCATTGCATTGTTATGACTAGTGTTGAACTATTGCACTGTTCGGATTCCTTTCTGTCTTCTGTAATAGTACCCCCTGGTTAGATGGATCATTAGTGAGTATTTTCTCTCATTCCACAGGACCAGGGCTCTAACCCCTGAGCTATAGAACCTCTTCCATTCTATAGATCATCTCTGGACTCTGTCAAATTCTCCTTCCACTCTTCTCAGTTGATATACTCTTCTCAATTTTCATCTTTGTTGCTGTGTTTTTAGTTATATACTTAAAAAAAAACCTAGACCAGTGTCTTAAAACATTTTCCATATGTTTTCTAGTAGTTTCATAGTTATTCATTTTGATTTCATTTTTTATACAACATATTTAATTTCATTCTTTTACATAGGTGGACCTGATAGTATTTCTTGAAAAGACATCTTTTCTCAAATGTAATCCTTGATGCTTTGTCTAAAGTCAGTGGTCTCCAAATATGTTTGTGTTTATTTAATTTCTCTGGCTGTCTTAGGGTTTTGTTGCTGTGAAGAGACACCATAACCAAGGCAACTCTTATAAAAAATATTTAATTGGGGCTGAATTACAGGTTCAGAAGTTCAGTCCATTATCATCATGGTGGGAGGTATGGCAGTGTGCAGGTAGACATGGTGTTGGAGGAGCTGAGAGTTCTATATCTTAATTCAAAGGCAGCCAGGAATGCCTCTTCCACCCTGGGCACAGTTTAAGCATAGAACCTCAAAGCTCACTCCCACAGTGATAAACTTCATCCAATAAGGCCACACCTCCTAATAGTGCCACTCCCTTGGCCAAGCATATTCAAACCACCACAGTAGCCTATATATTTCATGGTAACAGTGCCATGCTGTTTTAGCTACAAGAGGTTAGTAGTATGTTTTGGATTTAGATATGATGGTTCCAGCCTGTTGATTTTACTCTCTATATATTTGCAGTAACTTATTCCATATGAATTTCAGGATTGTCTTGCTGTACCCATAAAGAATGTTATAAACATTTCAACAGAGATTTCTTTAGGTAGTATAGACATTTTGACAAATTCAATTATTCTAATCCATAAGCAAAGTATTGAGAGGTGGGTCCCCTGGAGGGTTCATGGAACTTCTGCCCCCCCCCCCTTATTCTTTACCCTGTGAATCACATCTACCTTTCTGTTCTTCGGATATATCCTTTTTAAGATACAAGGTGGCTTCCTGAGTTTTGAGAGTTGTTGTAGCAAATAATTCAACCCAGGCAATGAATCATGGGAACTCTTGGTCAGATGCACTGGAGGCCTGAGCTTGGCCTTGACATGTATACTGAGGGCAATGTGGTATGAACTCTGACACTCACTCTGAGAGGTTAATTTAAGAATTTCTTTGAATTGCTTGATGCCATTTGGCATCTGGAGAGTTGAAGAATTGGGAATTAGTGTGGGAAAAGTCCACACATTTGATATCAGAAATGATCCATGGTCAGAAATAGATTCTAGAAACCGCAAAAGCCATGAGGCAATAGAATCCCCATACATTCTTTTCCCCAGAAAAAAAAATGTTCTAGAAAGAGCATCCAGTGAAACACATGGGCCAGGAGAACAGCTCACTGTTTAAGTAAGGTGTTTACCAGGCATAAGGATCTGAGGTCCCCCAGCACCCCCAAAACCCAAGAGAGGTGCTATGCTATGCATTGGCAGTTCACGAGGTGGTATGCATTTGTGTTTGCAGTCCTACCGTAAGGAGAGCAGATAGGCAGGTCCCGGGGGCTACCTCCAGCCACCATAGTCAGTGAGGCCCACATCCTATTGAGAGACCCTGTCTCACAAAACACATGAAATGAACCTAAGAAATGACACCCAACAGTGACCTTTAGTCTGTATACACAGGAGCACACTTGTATAACGCTGACACATAGTGTGCCTACATACATATGAATTCTCTCTCTCTCTCTCTCTCCCTCCCCATCACACACACACACACACACACACACACACACACACACACACACACACACACAAGCAAACAAAAACCCCAAATATAAATGCCTAATACTTGGAAAACCCTGGATTGAAACATAGAATCACCTCTTTGGAACTTGGGTCAGGAAAGGTTGCTTAATCAAAACAGAAAACACAAATCATAAAGGGCAAAGCTGATCAAATGATCCTTACCACAGACAGGGTGAAGACACTCGACACTGCAGAGGTGGAGTGTGGGGGCCGCTTGGAGAGCACAGCTAAGAACTCTGACTACTCACCAAGGACAAAGAGTCCTGTTGTCAAAAACAATCACGAGATTTAACAACTACTTCAATAAAGGAGAGATGGGGAGGCAACTAAGCTTCTTGTTTGCAGAAATAAAAATTAAAGTCACAAGGAAATGCCAGTATTTACCTACAAGAATGGATGGCATTTGTTAAAATCTGAAAATACCAAGCAAGTCCTGGCAAAGATACATAAGAACTGAAACTCTCCTCCATTGCCATTTTGCTGGTACGGCACTTTGGAAAGCATTTTGGCAACTTCTTCTAAAGTTAAATTTACATGGATGGTGTATCTCAGCAACCCTACTGCTAGGTATTTACTCAAAATAAATTTTGACATATGTCCACAAAAATCTTGTATATGAATATCTGCAGCAGATTTATTCATAGCTGGCCCAAACAGGAGACAACCCAAATGGCTGTAAACTGGTGAATAGATAACATTGAATCATGTTTCAGCCTTAAAATGAAATAGCACTCCGTTCCACAAAGTAATGAAACCTGGCATGCTGGTGCACACCTGTAATCCCAGACTTGGACGGAGTCACCTTTGCCTTCATAGTGACTTTGGAGCCAATCTAGGGTACATGAGACCTCAAAATAAAATAAAATCCAAAAACAATGAAGCCAAATATGGTACATACTTGTAATCCCACCACTCAGGAGGCAGAGGCAGGCAGATCTCTGAGTTCAAGGCCAGCCTGGTCTACAGAGTGAGTTCCAGGACAGCCAGGGCTACACAGAGAAACCCTGCCTCAGGAAAAAAAAATCTGTATATAAATCTATGAAAGATGAATCTTTCTGTGTATAAGTTAGTAAACTAGACCTCATTGTCCTAATTGTCACAATGCTGTGGAAGCTGGGCTGTAGTTTTGTTGCTTTCAGCCAGCTCTGTCCTAGAGCTCTGGGTTGGTACACTAAGACAGAGCGGAAATAAGAAGCTGCAGGATGACGTCATGGGCAGATAGCTTCATTTTCCTGGAGAGAAAGCCAAATTTGGCCAAAAAAAGTGTTATGGGTTAATAAAAGAGTTTGAGAAGTTTGAGGTTGTGAAAATCTGAATACAAAAGTCAAGTTTAGGGGTTGTGGAGATGGCTCAATGGATAAAAACACTTGGTCTTCAGACGTAATGACTGGAAGGCCCAAGGTTGAATCCCAAACGCTCACATGAAAAGCTGGGTGTGGCTACATGTGCCTGTAGCCCCAGTACTGAGGGTCAGAGAAAGGCAGAGAGCCCAAAAGCTCACTGGTCACCCTGCCTAGCTTCCAGGTCAGTCGAAGATCCTGCTTTAAGACATTATTAAGGAGAATAATAGAAGAAGATACCTGATGTCTTAGTGTGGGTCCGTGTGTGTATCACTGGACATACATATACCATACACAATAACACACACACACACAGTCAATTCAATTCTATTTTTATCAGAATATTCACTTTTATTTAAGGTATCACTTATAATGCTACCAAAATGGTCAACTGAAATGGAAACCTAAGGATTCTTTGGAAAGTCGGTTGGATGATGTTTTGCTGGGGCAAACAAGTGAAGGAGCATTTCATTAAAGTGGACACAGGTATGAAAGGCTAAGGCAGACTTGTGAAGGAATGCTTTGCTGAAACAGACACAGGAGGGAGGATGTTAAGCTAACGCAAACATATAAAAAGACATAATGAAAGATTCTTTGCTGATGACACGCATGTATTGCTCTGCCTTACATTGTGGAGTTGAGCTGCATTTGTTGGGACGCCATAGTGAGATACGCATCAAAAAACTTCTGGTGGTGTGCTGCAGTTTGTTTCCACTTCTGAGGACTCAGGCTGATTGGATGCATGTGCTAAGGCATGAGATGAGACCTATGCTAAAGTAAGACATATACTAAGGCAAGAGCCGTGCTGAGGCAAGACACGTAGAGGACATGAGATGTTTGGAGGGTATACATAGGACTCCACGGAGTGATGGAGACAGAGCTAGTCTTGCTGGTGTGGTCCAGATAGCTGTGCAATGCTTGTGGGTCTCGAGCACCGATCATTGCTTCCCTGAGAGAGGCATAGCTGAGAACTTCTCCTGGTGTTCCTCTTGGTCCCTCCTGCTGACTCAAGCCCAGGCTGAGATCTGACTGGCTCTGCTAGGCTGTGACACTGCTTTTGATAACCTGACTCTACCGAACCTGACTGCTGGTGTATCCATGATGTGTTTGTGAGCAGATCAAGCTGCTGCTGACTGCTAACCTGTAAACTAATTTCTTGATTTCCAGACGACACAGACAGGAGTTGCTCCAAAGGGGTTCACTCCACCCCACCCCCACCATAGCCTTTCTTTTCTACTACCCCTGGTGAGTGGTGGGTTACAAAAGAAGTTAAAATGTTTAAAAAACATCATTAAAACAAGATTTAAAAAAAAGTTACAGTTAACTCTGAATAATGCTAACAAAAGATGTAAATTATCTTCTCCAAAAAGTTGTAATATGAAGAAAGGAAAATGCCATCCCAGCTCAGTAACTGAACTACTGCTCTGTTAGACCACTTAGGAAAGAAGCAATAGGAAAAGGGTTACACGTGCTGCTAAACCACAATGGGAGCAGGAGGATAGATTGGAATACACACACACACACGCACACGCACACGCACACGCACACGGGCAGTATGGAGAAGGTATAACTTAAAGGAATATAACTCTGGGCAAGTAGCTGGTATCTGGGGAGCAGTTAGGTCTTCGTGTCCATCAGGAAAATGTCATCTTTACTTTCCAACAATTTTGGTCTCCTCTTGTCTTTGGGAAGAAATAGCATTGTGTTGTCCCAGTAGGCAACAGGGTAAGTTTGTTGTTACCTCTTTCCTTTCCATGTTTATTATAGGAGGTAAAGATTCCACTCATGGCTCAAGACCTATGGTAATCCAAGTTGACATGTGTTGCCTGAGAGGCTGTGTTCAAAGATTGAGAAGCAAAGGATGATGGTTCTGCCCCAGCCATGGGTGAGCAGAACACTTCAGTAGGAAAACAGATAACCCTAGAATTGGACTGTTAACCACAACAAATGAGAACTAAGGGCAGACCTGGCCCCAGGACCAGTGAGTGGGTCAGCAGAACTCATGAACTCAGTTCACTTTTGATTTCTAGTGGGTGTATCCACTCCTGGCTCCTGGAATTAGCCTAAGTGACTGTCTTAGTTAGGGCTTTACTGATGTGAACAGACCCCAAGACCAAGGCAACTCTTATGAGGACAACATTTAATTGGGGCTGGTTTACAGGTTCAGAGGTTCAGTCCATTATCATCAAGGCGGGAACACGGCAGCATCCTGGCAAACATGGTGCAGGAGGAGCTGAAAGTTCTACATCTTCATCTGAAGGCTGCTAGGAGAAGACTGACTTCCAGGCAGCTAGTTAAAGCCCCCACCCCCACCCCCCAGTGATAAACTTCCTCTAACAAGCCCACACTTCCTAATAGTGCCACTCCCTGGACTACAACCATCACAGTGACAAATGAGGCTTTGGAAGTCAATGTAGCTGCCGAGCCAGGTTCAACACACAAAGAGTGCTTACAGTTTGTCTCTCTTGTCTACTGGGGCTTCAGATTTAGAAGGGGTACTAGGAAACTCACAGGAACTTCAGATCCCAGACTTAGATCAGAGCATGTGAGGGTTTGAGGGGTTCCACCTTGCAGGAAGGACAGCCACAACAAACCCAGTGTGCTTGGGTATGTGTGCCCTCTTCCTGCTTCAATGGTAGACTCTGATTTTGTATGTTTTTGCCACATTTTAGCTATCTTTCTTTCCGTGTTAAAAAAAAAAAAAAAGGAACTTAGATCTAAACACCTCATAAGGATGTTCAAACCTTTCCACAGATCCAGGAAATGGTGCCTGTTAAGATCTAAAAATAGACCAGAAAGGCCCATGCTAGCTTTCAACAGCAGAATCCAAGGGTTTGAAGGATTTCTAAAGCCAGTCAAAGGCTTTCCTGCCTTTCTATTTTGAGTTCAGTCACTTGAGAATTTTCAAAATTTGAAGATCATTTCTTTCTTTTCCTGATATTGAATAGAGGAGAAGGCTGGCCTGCCTTGGGAGCACGCTGTGATCCTCTTGTTCGTTTTTTTCCTGTGCTGTGCTGATGGTTGCATAATGGTCAAGAATGTTGACCTAGGAATCAGAAAGCCTCTGCTCAAATTCCAGCTCTGACCAGGAAGCCAAGAGTAGGTGAGTTGAGCCTTCTCAGCCTTGTTTACCTCTGCAGAATCAGGGTTGGTAAAAGGTGTTGGGTTTGCTCATGTATTCAAATGCTAAATACTGGCTCCCAAGATCTGGTGGCCCCTCCCAGATGAGGAGATCCTCATGTACACCAAGTAATGCTATGTAAACCTTGCTCCCCAAGTTAGTTGGACAATAAGAGACTAAAGCTTGTGACTGGGCAATAGTAAGAGAAACCAGGACTTGAGGATCCAGTGGGGTCTCAGGAGAGACCAGGACAAAGGAAAAAGAGACAAAGAGAGGAAGCCACCATGAGAGGAGATGGATATAGCAAGAAACAAGGGACACATGGCTGGGATGTAAGTCAGAATAGCTCCAAAATACCTGGATTGTGTGTGTTTCATATGAGCTAGCTAGAACATTTAATTCATTTTACAACAAGGCTCAATGTTTAACAGTGGTAAAGGGGCAGAGGATTAGGTAAATGGTACCTCTTGACTTGCATCTCTTATAATAAATACAACTGTGTTAGCTACCGTCTCATTGCTATGAAAAAACAAACAAACGCACACAAATACAATCAAACAAAACCTGACAGAGGCAACTTGAGAAGGAAGGATTTGTCTGACCTATGGTTCCAGTCACAGTTTGCCAGGGCATGGGAGATTTAGAGGCAAGGACAGGGGCAGCAGGGCACAGGAAGAGATGAACGCTGGTGCTCAGATCACTTTCTCATTGTTGTTCAGTTTAGGACCCCAGCCCGTGTTGCCACCTATATTTAAGGAGGGTCTTCCCACCTCGGTGAACCTAACCAAAGAAAACCCCTCTGAGACACACCCACAGAAGTTTTTCTATCATGAGTCTAAATCCTGTAAAGTTAGCACAATTAAATACCACCATAGTGAACTCTTGACTGTCTATAACAACCAGGAAATGAAATATTGTTGTTCACGTGTGTGTGTGTGTGTGTGTGTGTGTGTGTGTGTGTGTGTGTGTGTGTGTGTGTTTGGATTCACTTATAAGAGAAACCTCTTAGGTTTAACTGGGAAGGGAAAATGCACCCTGGATGTGGGCAGAGTTATTCCACAGACCACTAAAAAGCAGGCAGAGCATCCAACTCTTCATCTCTCTTTACTTCCTGATTGTGGATTCTCTGTGCCTGGTACCCTGTGCCCCTTCAAGCACACCTTCCCCAGCATTATAGACTATATCCCTTCTTAAAGTCTGAAACAAAAGAAATTATTTCTTTTTTAATTCTCTCAGGTACTTTGATATAAGAGAGAGGAAAGTAACTAAGAATGATTGAACTTTTTCATGGAAACTAGGTACAATTTGCAACATGCAGCATGATTCAAAACCTGTGACGTCTACACAGTGAGTCTTGACATCAGTTACCATTCCTGCTCCCACAGAATAGTCAGTTACCCTCAACTAGCAAGACTGGGCAGTTTTATGTTCTAAGGTGATGTGTGTGGGCTCCTGGTGGCTGCTGTTCTCAGAACACTTGGTGCCAGAATCTTTCTTTGTGGATCAAATTTTACTAATTATTGTTTCTAGACAGAGTGACCTTTTCCCATGAGCCTAGCCAAATGTTGTTCTTTTATCTGTTAATAAAAATGACTGGTTGGTAACGAAAATGATTCCTTTGCCAATGCCCTCTGGCTGACCTTTCTCTGAACAGGGAAGTTTTAAGCTTCGAGAATCAGAGGAAAATGTTACTTCTTACTGAAGTTCTGGAAAAAAAAAGTGCCACCTTGGACAGCATTGTGACACATCTTTATAAGTTGCTATATTAACCATTCCATCAGCAGCAAAGGCTAAAATAGCCACACTCCAGGCTCATTCCTCAAACAAGAGGACTTAGTAAATTATCATCTGTGGGCATAAGAACTAAAGAGTCTGTAATGGGCTAAATATTGGTGACTACTCAAGATGCACATACTGGAAAACCAAATTCCAAATGATGGTCTTTGCAGGGGGACATTTGGGGGAATAATTTGGCTACAACGGTTGGGTCTCCATGAATAGGGACGGTCAGTGACCCAGTCATCTCTCACTCCTTTATGTGAGGCACAATCGGAAGCTGGATATCTTCAAACCATAAACTGCTCCCTACCAGGACACTGAATCTTTTAACACAGTGGCTCTCGACTTTCCTGATCTGCGACTCTTTAATACAGTTCCTCATGTTTGGTGACCCCTCAACCATAAATTATTTCATTGCTTCTTCATTGCTACAATTTTGCTACTGTTACGAATTGTAGTATAAATATCTGATATGCAGAATATCTGGTAGGTGATGGCACCATTCTCTGGGGCGAGGACCACACAAAAAGAAGAACGTAGGCTAGACAGCCATCTCCACCTTTCTCTGTTTCTTGGATGGATTCAATGTGACTAGCTGGGTTACACTTCCACCACCATGCCTTCTTCTCCATGATGGGACTTTCATCCCAGCCAGCCTAGCCTAGTGAGAGTTCCTGTGTCAACAAACGAGATAGCCAGCACCTGAAGGCTGAGATCTGACCTCCACATGCATGCCCGCTTCTGCACATTCTCTCACACATGCACACACATGCACACACATGCACACACAGAGAATCTCCATGGAATGGGGAAAATGGTTAGTACCTGAGTGTGCACCTGTCATGGGGAAGGACAGAAGGAATGTATTCGCTTGCTGTTTTCAAATGCCATGACTGGTATTGTTGTGTCAAGTTGGTTTGCATAGGGATTCAAGTCACATAAGATCATGTATAGTGAGGCAAGCTGAATGAGTAAGAGAAGGCTGAAGAGGAAGAGGCTTTACTCAGAGAGAGGTAGTGCTGCCTGGCTGTGAGATGCATGTCTACAGCCAAAGCTCCAATGTCTATCACAGTGTGTGTGACACACTCTCTAAAAAGTCCTAAGGCGACAAGTCATGCAGCACTGACTACTTTAGTGAGAAACTCTGGTTCTGCGTCTCAGGCAGGATTTTCTCACTAATATTTAAAGTCTCGTTTCTTCCAATGCTGGCCTCTGTTCTGACCAAGTCTGAAAGATTCATTTAAAATTGGGAGGGTTTTAGGACTGGAAAGATGGCTCAGCAGTTAGGAACACATACTTTTCTTCTAGAGGAGATGGGTTTGACTCCTAACGCCCGATGGCAGCTTAGAAACATCTGTAACTCCTGTCCCTGGGGATTTAATGTCCCCTTCCAGCCCCCCTGGGCACTCCATGCACTTAATACATAAGCATAGATGAAACATAGTGAAACACCTATACACACAAACTGTTAAAACAAATATTACTAAATTAGGAGGGCTTCAATTGACAGTGTTAAAATGGCCCAAGCAAACAGCTAGTCTTTGACTTTAGAATCCATTTTAGCCAGAAATCTTGCTGGTGCTTCTTTCTTCTGACTTCCATGGAAGTGGTTGTCTAGAATATCTTAAGATATCTCAGAAAAAGCTGATGACATTGCCAAAAATTAATGCTTTTAGCCAGGTATGGAATTGTCACAGAATTTTCCCTGTCCAGTTACATTAGGGCAAGAGGAGGCCTGTGATTGGACAGGGAAAAGGGAGACAGTGCTAAGAGTTGCAGGACAGAGAGCATCTCAGAGGGGAAAAGAGGAAGGCCAAGATGGAGGAGGACATGAACCAGTGTGGCTTTAACCAGCCACAGGTGATTATGGTATCATAAAGTTAGAATCATTGTGATAAAGCTTTTATCATTATCAATTGGTTCTGAAATTATTGTATTGGAATCTTGTAAATTGAGAATTTATTGATACATAAATCTGATTGGTTAATTTTAAGCTTCAAGAGTTTTGTTTCTACCGCATAGATAGGTGTTGTGGTGGCTGACCGTGGGGTGGATGGTCGTTGCATGGCAACGAGAGAAACTTGGGAACTCCGGCCCCGCTGGAGAGTTGGCAGATAGAGACAGAGCCAGTGGGACCACAGTGGGGCTGAGAGTTGCCGGCACATATGCCGGGAATGTGCCAGTTCTTTTTAAGTATTTCCCACAACATGAAGTTGCACCCAAGGGCTACATAGTGGGACTCTCATGTGCTGTTCCTCAATACAAGCACATCCATACACGTGCACATACATCCCTCAAGTGTGCACATGCATGCACACAAAGCTAATATAAAAGATTTTGATCTTAGAGATTTGAAAAGCCAAGAGTGAGGCCTACCATTTTTCATGATATATATCCCAGGTGATCAAGGAAATCTGAGTTCATAAGACCCTTTATTTTCCTTATTAATCCCGCTGTTTCATTTTTGCTTTAATTTCAGACCCTAGAATAGGGTTGCATTTTTAAGGCAAACGCTTTGGTTCTCACCCCTCTGGAACTGAACAGCAAGTGTGTGGTCTGGGCAGCTGAAGGCTCAGGACGGAAGCCAGAAAGATAGATCCGATCTCATTGCCTGACGCTCTACCAAGGAAGATGCCTTAATTAGGAGGTCTGGGAGAGACTGAGATAAAATACGAGTGGTATGACATTGTTCCTTCAGAGGAAAAAAAGGGAGGAGCAGGGAACACATTTAGTCAAAGACAAACACAAGGGATGACACAAGCCTGAAGGAATCATGCCAGAGAGGTGACATCCCAGGACCCAAAGAGGCTCCTGGAAAATGCTAACAGCAAAAACAAGAGCTTTTAAGAAGCCAGGCGGGATCAAAGCAATGCAGACAGAAAGGCCAGGGGCAGGTGATGTAATGTCTAGAGATGACAGGGTGGCAGCCCCCCGCTCATTTCCTGTTTTTCTCCAACAGAGACATCCAGGGCTCCCTGAGATGAAACTTTGCAGAATAAGCAAGCTTAGAAAAGTGTGTCACCCAAAGATTGTACGGGGGTGTGGGAAAGGACAGAGCCCCTGGAAGGGAGTGCAAAGCTTAAAATCAGATTAATTATGTGTGGCAGAACGCCTGAATCGACACTTGAGTTGTAACCTGCTATTGGTTGTCTTCAGAGCCTAAGAACAAAGAGGCAACACATGGCCCAAGGCAAGCAACCCTGTTTTCACTGTGCTTGTGTCTCCACATTAGCCAATCACAATGTGGATGTTCTCCAAAACCTCTGGTGAGAGAGCAAATTAGATAATGAGACGGAACTCAGAAAAAAAGAATGGTGATGTCTCCAAGCCAGCAGGGGCTGGTGGGAACATGGAGTCAAAGCCTGTGCCGTTCTGTAGGTGGGCTGAGTGAGATATGGAGTTTGGGGATGTCAGGTCCTGAAACAGGATGTGCCTTGCAAGCCACATCAGGAAGCTTGCATGTTCAGGAGCTCAACCGTGTAGACTCACCTTGGTAGCCTCTTTTGTTTCCTGTCCCTCTTTGTCAGCCACTCAGATTCATACCATTTTTATTGTGATTATTTTTTTCCAAGTGTGTATTCTATAGAGCCAGTTGCCATGGTGACGAGATTCTACCTGACTTCAGACTGAAAGATGCAGGCTACTGTCCTGACTCCTTGCTTTGTATAAAGCAATCTCTTCCTGGTTTCTCCTGTTTTGAGTCCACCTCCTCAGACAACATTGCAGTGGGATTAGCCGGTCTGTTCTGCATCTCAGTCACTTTTCTCAGGTTAGTTCTTACTTAATCATCAAGCCGCACCCCAGTGAATGAGCTCTCAGCAATGGTCTTCATAATATCCTCTATAGAATATGGAGACCATGAGTCAGCGATAAATTGCTGAGATCAATGGTTCTCAAGTTAGGGGTCACAACCCCTTTTGGGGGCAAAGAACCCTTTCACAGGGGTCACCTAAGGCCATCAGAAAACATAGATATTTACAGTATGATTCTTAGCAGTAGCAAAGTTATACTTATGAAGTAGCCACAAAAATAATTTTATGGTTGGAGGTCACCTCAACAGGAGGAACTGTGCTAAAGGGTTGCAGTATCAGCAAGATTCAGAATAACTGGCTAAGGTGAACACATAGTTGCTTAGGCCATCATACCCACGACTGCTGTTTATGGACAGACCTCTCCAGGAGGCTATTCGAAAAACAACGCTATCCTGGTCAATAAAATTTGTTATTACATTTATTGTTGTTGTGGTAGTGGTGGTTGTTTTATGTGTGGTTTACCTATGTGTGTGGCATAGGCATGCCACAGAGCATGTGTGGCAGTGAGGACTCAGTTCTCTCTACCATGTGGCTGCCATGTGGATATATGTGCCTTTGCTTGCTGAACCATTTGCTTGATCAATACTTATTGGCAATTGAGACATGACATAGAAGGCAGAATGTTCCCCTTGGCACGATCATAAAGCATCTGAATGAGAATAAATATGTAAAAAGACAAAACTGAGAGGCAAAAAATGGAGATAGCCAAGAGGAACACTGAATAAAAACCAAGGGAAAACCTAGTTATGAGGTAATAAATATCAACTGTATATCCAAAGCACTGGTGAGCACTGAGCACAATAACAAGAGCTATTGTGAAAATGGCGTCAGTACTGCGCTGGCACCATCGTGGTTTCATTACTACAATTCTGAAGTATAATTTGAGGTGGGGCAAGGTAAACCTACAACGTTGCCCTTTCTGCTTAGGGTCACTTTGGTGTGTGTGTGTGTGTGCGCATTTCAGATGGGTATGAGGGATTTTTTTCTAGCTCTCTAAAGAATGTTATTGAAATTTTGATGGAGATTGTGTCAACTCTATGTAGCTTTTGGCATATAGTCATTTTCACAATGTTAATTCTTCCGGTTCATAAGCACGGGAGGGAGGTATTTCTTCCTGATTCTTCTGTTTCCTCCTCAGTTATTTATATTCAGTCTAGAAGTCTTTCACCTCAGTCATTTAAAGATTCAATCTAGAGGTCTTTTCACTTCCTTAGGTTTATTTCTGGGTATCTTATTATTCTTGAAGATACTATGAATATTTTCCCCTGATTTCTTTTTCAGCAAATTACTTTTTGTGTGGAGAAAAGTTACTGATTTTGTAAGTTACTTCTGTATCCTGCTACTTTCCTGAAAGTGTTCATCAGGCCTATCAGTTTCCTGGAGTCTTTAGTGTCTCCTAAGTGTAAGACCATGACGTCTTCTAAACATTTTCTCTGTTTGTATGTCTTTCATTTCTGTCTCTTGCCACAGCACTCTAGCTAAGGCCTCATTGCTTATATTGAACAAGAATGGACAGATCAGAAATGTTTGAGTACCTGTGGCAGTTAGAGTATGCTTGGCCCGAGGAAAGTGGCGCTATTAGAAAGTGTGGCCTTGTTGGTGTAGGTGTGGCCTTGGAGGAAGTACATCACTGTTGGGGTGGGCTTTGAGGTTCTATGCTCAAGCTCCGCCCAGTAGAGAAGAGAGGCCCTCCTTCTGCTGCCTGCAGGTCCAGATGTAGAACTCTTGGCACCTCTCACCTGCCTGCACACTGCCATGATTCTCACCATGATGATAATGGCGTATGTACCCTGTGGTAGTCTTTGAAACTGTAAGCCAGATCCAATTAAATTTTTGCTTTTGTAAGAGTTGCCTTAGTAATAGTGTCTCTTCACAACAATAAAACCCTAAGACAGTACCCTCATATCATTCAGGAAATGCTTTCAGTCCCCCCCCCCCCATTTAGTAAAATATTGGTTAGTCACACATAGAAGAATGAAACTAGATTTTTATCTCTCGTTAGTCACAAAATAAATTCAAAATTAATCTTAGTATATAAATCTAAAACTGCTAGAGGAGAACATAAGAAAAATACTTTAAAATATAGGCAGAAGTGAAGACTTTCTGAAATGGAAGACAAGAGCTCAGGAAATAGCTTAAAAACTGACAAGTGGAATTGTATGAGAGTAAAAACAAAGAATCTGTACAGCCAAGGAAGTGACGAACACGGAGAAAAGTACAATCCGCAGAGATGGAAAATTCTTGCTAACTCTACATCTCTCAGAGGAGTGACACCTAGGAATTATTAAAAAATTAAAATTAAAAACCTACCACCAATCGTCCAGGTGATACATGAGCAAGTGCACTGAACTTAAAGGAAGAAATATAAATGGCTAATAAATATTTCAAAAACAGTATTCAACATCTTTGGCCATTAGAGAACGACAAATTATACTTCCTCTGAGATTCCTCCTCACCTCAATCAGAGTGACTATAACCAAGAAAAAAACATGTTGAGTCCAGCATGGACTCAAACATTTCAGAAAGCAGGGGCAGCCAGGTCTCTGGGGGTCTGAGGCCAGGCTGATTTACATAGTGAGTTAAAGAACTGTCGGGACCACATAGAACCTGAAGCGGTGAGTTTTTAGCTTCTCTGCTTTGTGTGCCCAGTCGGTAGCGCGGTTCCAGCCACCTGCCCAGGAACTTTTTGGATCCTCGAATGAAACATACACACACACGCACACACGCACGCACGCACGCACGCACGCACTCACACACGCACGCACACACACACATACACACTCACGCTAGCTTATTTTTGAAATGCTTCGGTTACTCAAAGGCTGCGCTGTTCTAATCCTCCCACTACCCAAGATGCTTCTGGGCAGCCCTTCCCAGGCCACGTTTCCTTTCTAACTATGTTTTGGATGATCTTCCCTCTGCAGTTCTAAATCTGATCTGTCTCTCTCCCCTGAGTCATGGCGATTCTTCTCTTCTTCGTCCCTGCGTCCTTGCCCAAGCAAATCTTAGGGTCCTGCCCCATTTCCCTTTGCCCAATCATTGGCCGCTGTCATTTTCATTGATCGATTAAAAACCAACTGGGGAAAAGAACCTTCGGTGTTTGGACACACAGATTCATGGAGAGTCTGAAAACGCTAAACATAGAACCAGTTTTACTATTACTGAATATGTAACCAAGTATATAAGTCAGCACAGCATGGAATACTAAAATATCTGGGCTTGTTGCTGTACGAAGGGCAATAGGCAAGGTGTGGGGTCAGCCTAGATGGTTACCAAGAAAAAGAAAGTTATGCATTCTAATTAGTTGTAAGGAAGAATAAGATGATCTGCTTCTAGAGGCACTGCAGGTGTGGCTGCTGGGTCAAGTGTGCATCAGTAGGTGACAGAGAGGAGAGAGGCTATGTCTAAGCTCACTGTCTGACCTGGGAACATCTGAATGATTAGTAGCCTGTTATTCCCTGAAAAAAAATGCAACCATGAGATGACTAACCATGAGGTGCCAGGGGGCCTGAAAAGGGAGATAGCCTGAGATGACCATCTCTCCCCAGTACAGGGAGCAAGCAAGAGAATAAAAGAACCCTGATTCCTGGGTGGGAGTGAGCCTAAGACAAACAACCTCACAAGGGACCACTTGGGCAAGCTGGGCAAAGAGCAAGCCTGAGATGACTACCAGTCTGGTGCTAGGCAGGCCTTAGGGAGCAGACCATACCCAAGATGACCCCTGCCTGACTCCATAATGCACAAGCAGAGTATAGTACTCCTGAGACAATGAGCCCAGATACTCAGAGACTCCCAGTGCTATCAAGAGGAGCAAGTAAGTAGTGGAGAAATGGGAGAGAAACAGAAGGACGTGGACACAATGAAGAGAGGCAGAACTGGAGAGTCAAAGGTAGTGAGGAACAGTCTGATTTGAGTAGCTAGTGATGCCACCTAAGACCATGATGTGATCCTGGTCTGTGCTGTCACCAGGGACCACATCTGAATCCGTGGCCCTGCAGCAACAAGGATCTGTTACCACTAAAAACCAGTCTGTCGTGGTTTCCGTCTGTGCCTGGAGCTGATCCTGTGCCACAGCATTCCTTACCCAAATACCATCGGGAGAGTGCTGGTCTTCCAGGAGTGCTGACTTACTTGTGAGCACAGGTAAGACCACCGCTTCTGCTCAAATTCCTGGCCCAAGAGAGACCTACCCAGAGCCATCAGGACACAGGAACCAAGGGACAGCCAGGGACAGGATTCTTCCGGTTTTCATCTACACCCAGGAGCTGACCCTGTGCCACAGCTCTCCATACCCAAATTCCCCCTGGAGAGAACTAGTCTCCCAGGAGTACTGACACACAGGCTTACAGGAGAGACAAGCCACTGTCAGAGACAGCATGACCAGTTAACACCAGAGATAACCAGATGGCAAGAGGCAAGGCAAGATCATAACCAACAGAAATTAAGGCTACTTGGCATCCTCAGAACCCAGATACTCAGAGACTTTCTTTCTTCTGGCCTCCATGGGTGTGGTTGTCTAGAATATCTTAAGATATCTCAGAAAAAGCTGATGACATTGCCAAAAATTAATGCTTTTAGCCAGGTATGGGGTTGTCACCGAATTTTCCCTGTCCAGTTACATTAGGGCAAGAGGAGGCCTGTGATCGGACAGGGAAAAGGGAGACAGTGCTAAGAGTTGCAGGACAGAGAGCATCTCAGAGGGGAAAAGAGGAAGGCCAAGATGGAGGAGGACATGAACTAGCGTGGCTTTAACCAGCCACAGGTAGTTATGGTATCATAAAATTAGAATCATTGTGATAAAGCTTTTATCATTATCAATTGGTTCTGAAATTATTGTATTGGAATCTTGTAAATTGAGAATTATTGATACATAAATCTGATTGATTGATTAATTATAAGCTTCAAGAGTATTTCCTTCTACCAGGTAGATGGGTGTTGTGGTGGCTGGCCATGGGTGGGGTGGATGGTCATTTTGTGGCAGAGAGAAGAACTCGGGAACTCCAGCCCCGCTGGAAAGTTGGCAGGTAGAGACAGAGCTGGTAGGACCACAGTGGGGTCAAAAGTTGCCGGCACATGTGCCAGGAGTGTGACAGTTCTTTTTAAGTATTTCCCACAATATGAAGTTACAAAAATAATTTTATGGTTGGAGGTCACCACAGCAGGAGGAACTGTGTTAAAGGGTCAAAGTATTAGGAAGATTCAGAATCTTTGCAAAGCTTAAAATCAGATTAATTATGCATGGCAGAACGCCTGTGTTTACACTGCAATTGTAACCTGCTATTGGTTGTCTTCAGAGCCTAAGAACAAAGAGGCAACAAATGGCCAAGGTGAGCAACCCTGTTTTTACTGTGCTTGTGTCTCCACATTAGCCAATCACAGTGTGGTGGGAGACCACCACAGCAATCCCTGGATAACCCAACACACCAGAAAAGCAAGACTCTGATTTAAAATCACATCTCATGATGATGATAGAGGACTTTAAGAAGGACATAAATAACTCCCTCAAAGAAATACAGGAGAACAAAGGTAAACAGCTTGAAGCCCTTAAAGAGGAAACACAAAAATCCCTTAAAGAATTGCAGGAAAACACAACCACATAGGTGAAGGAATTGAACAAAACCATCCAGGAACTCAAAATGGAAATAGAAACAATAAAGAAATCACATATGGAAACAACCCTGGAGTTAGAAAGCCTAGGAAAGAGGTCAGGAGTCATAGGTGCAAGCATCACCAACAGAATACAAGAGATAAAAGAGAGAATCTCAGGTACAGAAGATAACATAGAAAATATTGACATAACAGTCAAAGAAAATGTGAAATGCACAAAGCTCCTAAGCCAAAACATCCAGGAAATCCAGGACACAATGAAAAGACCAAACCTCAAGATAGTAGGTATAGAAGAGAGCAAAGATTCCCAACTTAAAGGGTTAATAAAAATCTTCAACAAAATTATAGAAGAAAACTTCCCTAACCTAAAGAAAGAGATGCCCATAAACATACAAAAGGCCTACAGAACTCCAAATAGATTGGACCAGAAAAGAAATTGCTCCAGTCACATAATAGTCAAAATACCAAATGCACAAACAAAAAAAAGAAAGAATATTAAAAGCAGTAATGGGAAAAGGTCAAGTAACATATAAAAGCAGACCTATCAGAATTACACCATACTTCTCACCGGAGACTATGAAAGCTAGAAGATTCTGGGTAGACGTTATACAGACCCTAAGAGAACACAAATGCCAGACCAGGCTACTATACCCAGCAAAACTCTCAATTACCATAGATGGAGAAACCAACATATTTCTGGACAAAAATAAATTTACACAATATCTTTCCACAAATTCAGTACTACAAAGGATAAAAGATGGAAAATACCAACTCAAGGAGGGAAACTACACCCTACAAAAAGCAAGAAAGTAATCTTTTGACAAACCCAGAAGAAGATAGCCACACAATCATAAAAATAACATAAAAAAATAACAGGAAGCAACAATCATTATTTCTTAATATCTCTTAACATCAATGGACTCAACTCCCCAATAAAAAGACATAAAATAACAGACTGGATATGTAAACAGGACCCAACATATTGCTGCATACAGGAAACACACCTCAGTGTCAAAGAAAGACTTGCCTTAGAGTAAAGGGCTGAAAAACAATTTTCCAAGAAACTGGTCCCAAGAAACAAGCTGGAGTTGCCATTCTAATATCGAATAAAATCAACTTTCAACCAAAAGTTATAAACAAGGATAAGGAAGGACACTACATACTCATCAAAGGAAAATCTACCAAGAACAACTCTCAATTCTGAACATTTATGATCCAAATGCAAGGGTGCCCACATTATAAAAGAAACTACTAAAGCTTAAATCACACATTGCACCTCACACAATGATAGTGGGAGACTTCAAAAGCCTACTCTCATCAATGAATAGATCATGGAAACACAAACTAAACAGAGACATATTGAAACTAACAGAAGTTATGGACCAAATGGATTTAACAAATATCTATAGAACATTTCATCCTAAAACAAAAGAATATACCTTCTTCGCAGCACCTCATGATACCTTCTCCAAAATTGACCATATAATTGGTCACAAAACAGGCCTCAACAGATATAAGAAGATTGAAATAATCCCATGCATCTTATCAGATCACCACAGACTGAGATTGGTCTTCAATGGCAACAAAAAAACAACAGAAAGCCCAAATACACATAAAAGCTGAACAACACCCTACTCAATGATAACTTGGTCAAGGAAGAAATAAAGAAATAAAAGACTTTTTAGAATTTAATGAAAATGAAGGCACAACATACTCAAACTTATGGGATACAATGAAATCAGTGCTAACAGGAAAATTCAGTTTTGAGTGCCTCCAAAAAGAAACTGGAGAAAGCATACTCTAGCAGCTTGACAGCACACCTGAAAGCTCTAGAACAAAAAGAAGCAAATACCCCCAAGAGGAGTAGATGGCAGAAAGTAATCAAACTTGGGACTGAATCAACCAAGTAGAAACAAAAAAGACTATACAAAGAATCAACAAACCAGGAGCTGGTTCTTTGAGAAAATCAACAAGGTAGCTAAACCCTTAGCCAGACTAACCATAGGACCCAGAGACAATATCCAAATTAACAAAATCAGAAATGAAAGGGAGATATAACAGAAACTGAGGAAATTTTAAAAAAATCAGATCCAACTACAAACGCCTATATTCAATAAAAACTGGAAAAATCTGGATGAAAATTTCTAGATGGACACCAAATACCAAAGTTAAATCAGGATCAGATAAACCATCTAAACAGTCTCATAACCCCTAAAGAAATAGAAGCAGTCATTAAAAGTCTCCCAACCAAAAACAGCCCAGGACCAGGTGGGTTTAGTGCAGAGTTCTATCAGACCTTCAAAGAAGACCTAATACCAATACTCTTCAAATTATTCCACAAAATAGAAACAGAAGGAACACTACCCAATTCAATCTATGAAGGCACAGTTATGCTGCATATTCTCCCTTGAAGATGGAACAGTTTCTGTCTAATCAGGAACTTTTCACAATTTCCTTTCATAAAGGACTTCATAAGAGATTTTTTTTCTACTTCTATCATGTTTAATGTTCCAAACAGATTTTAAAAACCGGTTGAGTGCATATTACTTTTAGCTTCAGAAGACATCATGTATATTTAAGAGGCATTTAACTATTATAAATTATTTTGATGACTTTAAAAAATGTCAATACTGAGTTATGTATTTTAAAATAAATTTTATTAGTTTAATTAAAAAAAAAAAAGACCAGGCAGACATCCTTGGTCTGGGCTGTAGCCCAGAGCTATGTTGATGTCTAAGAACTGTGCATAACTGACCCCACCGCCCACCTAGGCCTCATGAGAGAGCTGGCCCTGGAGGCTTGAGAGCAGGAGCACAGACTCCATCCCTGTGGTATTCAGAAGGGTGGGCCCAGCACACTGCAGGATTTTTGGTCAAGCAGGCCCCTAGGGATTGAAGTGACAGAGAGATGCCCCCGGCCACCTACAGCAGGCAGAGAGCTGACCCCAAGGTCGTCAAAGTGGGAGCACTGGCTCTGCCCCTTACCTGCTGCAGCACTAGGGAGAGTGGACCTTATACTTCACCTGGACAACATAGTAGAGCAAACCCTGGCTGTTGGGGTTGTGGGTGCGTGCAGAAGAGCTGGCCCTCCTCCCTTCCTTTGTCTCTCACTATCTATGCCAGGTGAGATAGCGCCCCAGGATCACGGTGGTCCTTCACCGGTGCAACATTCAGGAGAGCAGGCCCTACATCTTGCCTGGGTAGCAGGGTAGAGCTGGCCCTGGTTACAGGGGTTGCTAGTTAGCCACCCCATGGGCATGAAAGCAGGAAAGCCAGCAAGCTAAACAGCTCAGACCCCTCCCAGGCCCAGATCCAGGGCTTTGAATTGACACTCCCCAACATCTACCCCATAGATGAACTGCTGCAGAGTGTGAAGGGGCTGGTCCTACGATCAAATACTACAGAATCTCTATGACACAGGACAGCAACAGGCTATCTGAGAGGAGCACCGGTGAGGTTCCAATATTAACAGAGTAGCAGAAGCCTTGTCCCAGACCAAGGAGTCATTGCAACAAACATTTGCAACAGAGGTATAGGCAAAGGGTTATACTGTGTGATACATTGTGACACACTGTGTGATACACTGAGACACACTACAGCTTCCACAATGATTTTTCTTTTCTCATTTTATGGGAGGGAGGCTGCAAGGGTAGAGGGCAGGTTAAAGGTTAGGAGGAGATGGGTGGGAATGGGGTGCATGATGTGAAATTCACAAAGAACCAGTACAAGGTTTTTATGTCCATTTACTTTACAGATGTATTTATTTTATGTATGTGAGTACACTGTCACTCTCTTCAGACACACCACAAGAGGGCGTCAGACTCTATTTCAGATGGCTGTGAGCCACCATGTGGTTGCTGGGAATTGAACTCAGGACCTCTGGAAGAGCAGTCAGTGCTGTTGACTGCTGAGCCATCTCTCCAGCCTCAATAAAAGTTTGTTTTTGGGTTTGGTTTTTTTTTTTTTTTTTTTTTTTTTTTTTTAAGGAATGAGATGTTATCATTTTCAGGAAAATGTATGGAGCTGAAGATCATCTTGTCAAGCAAAATAGCCTAAACAGCCTAACTCAGAAAGACAAATATCATGTTTTCTTGCATAAGGAGAGTCTAAATATGTCATGAAGTATAAGGGAGACCATGAATGGAGAAGTCTAAAGGGAGGGGTAAGCAAGAAAGAGCAATGAGGAGAATCTTCATTTATTATGTATATTTGTAATACATATGAATACACACACAAACACATGCAACAGAAGGAGCTATTGGGGAATAAAAGGGAAGGTAGTGGGGGCATATACATACATATATATATGTATATATATATATATATATATGTATGTATGTATATGTATAATGTACTAACAAAGCCCATTATTCTTATGTTAACTACAAAAGTGAATTTAAAATGTTAGCTACAAGCTTGCTGTTCATCATGAGTGTGGCATAATTACTAGGAAGCTAAACTAGCATCATCACCAACTGAGTTAATAGAAATGTAGATTTTAAGGGATCTATTAAAATATTAAGGGAAGAAATGGTTTCCCATCCACCCCACCCCCCCTTTAGGGCTGTGCGGAGACAGTCCAAATGTAACAAATCTAACAACTGCAGTAATGACAAGCTTTTTACATAAGGAGCTGAGGTTTGCTACAACATTCTAAGTGTAGGGTGTTTGTTATACAGGTTCCTGGTATCAGTTGCAACAGGGAATGTTCTATAATGATTAGTATGTGGATTTAATTCTGAATATAGTTGGTCCTCTGTATATGTGGGTTCAGAATAAAATTGTTAATCAAAATACTCAGAATAAAATTGTTGATCAAAATATTCAGAATAAAACTGTCCATACTAAATATGTAGTTTCTTTTCATCTAATTAATACAATAGAAAATTTATATTTATATTAAACAAGGCATTATAGGTAATCTAGAGATCAAATACAGAATATAGGTGGAGGACTGAAGAGGTAGTTCAGTGGTAGAGCGCTTGCCTGGCATCAGTGAGCCCCTTGGTTCAATTCCTAGCATCACAGAGGGAAAAATGTACATGGGTGAAATGTGCATATGAGTACTATGACATTTCATATAATGTATGGTCGGGGGGACATCTGGAAGCAGTCTCCTGAATGACTGATGGACAGATGTCTTTGGAGAGGGATAGTAGATGGAGAAGAGTGGAAATCTGATCACAGGATTGATGTTTCAAAGGAAATGGGATATTCGACCTACAGAAAGAACTTTGATATAAGGTTTCGATGGCTCCGTAAGCAGAAGAGTGGGTTTTACTCATACAGAGTGACATCATACCCAGAAGCATAGGTTTTCACAACTTCAGCTGTCCTCAGAAACGTCTCCAGCTTATGATCATATTCTGGATACCCTACAAAGCAGCAACTATTCTGAAATGGAAATCCTGGCTAAGGGGTGAGATTTTCCTACACTTCTTCCGATGTCAGTGCTTTGGTGGAACAAGATTCATGTGATATACATGGGCAGGGACAGCCTCGGTGTTCAGCCCCAGTGTGTGTTCCCTGAAATCCCCAGTTGTTGACAGCAGGTGAGTTTCTTCCTGTGACCAGAGCTGAAGTGGAGAGAAAGTGTTTCCTTGGTCTGTCCATGGGCTCAGGTACCCCTGGAAGGCAATATTTAGAATAACCCTGTCTTCACTTTGATGCTTGATACCAGGCTGCCTGGAGACTGGTGGCTGGGCTCACCTCAGACTTTGCTCAAAGGTAGGGTCTGCTGGGAAGCGGGGTGCCCAATGAAGCGAACCGTTTCTGACAACAGTTTTCTTTGTGGTGATAGAGGGAGGTAGAAAGAGAAAAAACTGTTTTGGTCTAGCACTGGCCAATTTGCTGGTATCTGATTCTCACTGTTTTCTGAGTCACTAAAGTGTCCCATGCAGAGAAAAAGATCTCAACAAGAAGACAAATGGGTTTGTTACACCATATAGATCCCTCTTTTCTCCCAGCTGATAATGTCTCCATTAAGAAGACAAGGAGTTTAGAAGAAGGAGACAGTCCTGAGAGTGATGTAGGGTCGTGGTTGTTGTGAGCTCTGGCATTTGCTCCATGTGGACCTGGGTTCATAGCCTTTCTCTGCCATTTTTCAAGTTGATAAATTACTCTTCTTCTAACCCTGAGTGTCTTGACCTGTAGGAGGTGGTAACGTTGATATACCTTATCAGCCTATGGCCAGTCTTAAAACAGGAGCCCTTCAAACACTTCTGTCAAGCTACATGGTACATGTTTTCCTCTTCCCCATACCACCTTCTAATCTTTATAATTACCACCAAGAAAGATGTTAGGTAACGCACGATGGATCTGTAGCTGCTGCTTGTCACATCTTCTGGAGTTTTTCTCATTGTCGAGGGAGTGGGGTGTCTAATGTTGAGATAGAGATAAATGAAGATTCAGGGAACTGAGACCTTGTTTGGAGATACCACTCAACCAATTTCCTTTGGAGTTATGACAAATTCATTCAGGCCCCTCAAAGCTCGTGAGCAAGGTACTCTGACAGCATAGTTCCCAGTGTGATTACTCTTTCTCTTTCCGTGTTGCTCGGTTTCTGCTGTTCACATGACAGGCTTGTGCAGGGGAAGTCTCCATCCTTCATGAGCTCTTAGCTTGGACTGCGTGTAAGAAGACAGGTTAACTAAAGAAAAACAAGTAAGTTTAATCACCCGTGTACTGTGTGAACACATAACCCAGAGAAATGAATAGACCTCTAAGTAGAACACAAGAGTTATTTTATCCTTGAGGTTTAAATGCATTGCTTCTCTAAAACAGAAAGACAGATGTAGGGGAAGACCCACATCAGGGAAAGCATCACAGGACATGGGTGAGGTTTGTTACACAGATGTGAATGGGTCCTGTTCACTGATGAAGTCTAGTGACTTGGCCTTCCTCTCATTGATACAGAGAGTGAGACATCCTTAAAAATAGGGCTGTCCTTGGAGGTAGATGTAAGTTTTCTTAGAAAAGCATAACTTTTCAGAGCTACTATTCAAATAATAGCCTCAAATAACTCCCAGGCAAAAGAGGGCCCGTTTCTGTGTGATGTCTTCTGAAGGCTAGCCCACAACTTTCTTCTTTTCCACTTGAATGTCTTCAACCTGCCACACCTCAGGAGTGATTTCAAAGAATGGGAGATGAGAGTAGAGATGAAATGAGGAATTTAAAGCAAATTAAGGTATCAAGAAGGATTTTTGTCCTTCTTAGAAAAGCAGACTAATTTATTAGCCAATGACCATACATACATGTGTGTGCATGCATTCAAGTGCACATGTGGAGGGGAGTAGAGAGGGCTTGGGTAGAGATTGATTAGGAGATGAAGGACACCTTTCTCTTCTATGAGCACAGTAGTTGTTCAGAATCCCTTTTATTTATCCCTAGGAGGAAATTATTGAGTTGGCTAATTTTATGTCAACTTGACACAAGCCGCAGTCACTGGAGAAAAAGAAACCTCAGTTGAGAGAATGCCTCTGTAAGATCTGTTAGAAGGGTGTTTTCTTAATTAGAGGTCGATGTGGGAGGGCTCAGCCCATTGTGGATGGGACCACCCTTGGGCAGGTGGTCCTAGATTCTATAAGGAAGCAGATTGTGTGAGCCATAGAGAGCAAGCTGGTAAGCAGCATGGCCTCTGCATCTGATTCTGCCTCCAGGGTCCCTGCCCTGCTTGAGTTCCTGTTCTGACTTCCTTCAGTGATGAACTGTGGGTATAGAATGGTAAGCCAAACCTTTTTCCCAACTTGCTTTTGGCTGTGGTGCTTCATCACAGCAATAGAAACCCTGACTAAGACACTGAATATGGTCACCCAGAGCCTCAGGACTGCTAGGCCTGTGACAAGATGTTAGTATCTTTTTGAAGAGTAAGGATCATGTGAGAATTCTGTTGTTGTTGTTGTTGTTTTTGTTTTTGTTTTTTTGAGACAGGGTTTCTCTGTATAGCCCTGGCTGTTCTGGAACTCACTTTGTAGACCAGGCTGGCCTCGAACTCAGAAATCCACCTGCCTCTGCCTCCCAAGTGCTGGGATTAAAGGCATGCGCCACTACCGCCTGGCAGAGAATTCTGTATTTTGTTCACCAAAACAAACTAACCTTTCTTTTTAATAAGAAGGGAGAAATGAGCTTCCATCTCCCTCCACACTAGGGAACTACATCTGATGGGAGAAGGGCGGAGGGCAGCTTGCTGTTTTCTGGAAAGAAGAAAGTCTGTTAGAAGCACAGCTTCCTCCATGTGTGTCCTCTGCCTCTGCCTGTGTCACTTCCTTATCCCTTGAAAGACTGATGAGAGTCCCCGGTTCAACTCTGTGTGTGCTCTAGTGAGTATTAGACTTCCTACTGCCCCAGGATTCCCTGGTGACACTGGAACCTGGGCCACTATGGAGATATGTTATTATAGCTGAATGGTACTTTCAGCCATAAAAATAAAGAGGAATGATTTGAATGATGTCCCCAGTAAGTCTCTGGCATTTGAATACTTGGTTTCTAGGTAGGTGTTTGGGATGATTAGGACGCCATACTTGCTGGAGGAAGTATGTCACCAAGGGTGAGAGGTGGGCGGGTGGGCGGGCTTTAAGGTTTCCAAAGACGGATGCTATTCCCAGTGTCATCTCCCTGCATTCTGCTCATGGGTCAATATGTGAGCTCTCAGCTGTCCCACCAACCACCATGCCTATTGGCTTATAGGTAAGTCTGCTAGGCTCCTCCCAGGGTGATCTAACTTATAAAAAGGACTGCTCAGTACAGCAGTACCCCTCCCCCACACTCTTTCTTTCTCTCTGTCCTCACATGTTCCTGGCCTGCCTGTCTTTCTCTCTTTCTGTCCATCTTTCTGTCCTTCTCTATCCCTGCTTTCTCTGCCCTCGTGGCTCTGCTTCTACCTCTTCTCTAGGTCCTCATTCCACTCCCTTCCCCCACAAAAAACCTCCGTTATACCTGTCACATGCTGTGATTTCTCAGGGGGATACCTTGGCATGGGCCCGTTAGCTATCCCCTTACTCCTGCCCACTGCCACATTATATTTCATGACAATGCTGTTTCTCCTCCATCATGGATTCTAGCCTTCGGAACCACAAACCTAGTTAAATGCTTTCTTTTGTACGTTTCCTGGGTCATGGTAGTCACCGTGATAGTAAAGTAAGTGTTGGGGAATTATTGAGATCAGGGCTTCGGCAGTCCTAGAAAGCTAGACTTACTCAATAAGCCAATCAGACAAGTACTAATGAAAATGAAAGACGGGAGATGATTCGGTGTGACCAAATTGGGAAAGAAACAAGTAAAGAGATATGGTTATTTCCCTAAGTCTGTCTTCTGGTGTACAGACAAGAGTTTTAGATTCAAGTCTAGGGCAAGAAGCACGCACAGTTAAGTATTCCTGGGTAAAATGTGGCATTGCTCATTCTCATTGTCTCAGCTCCGATCTCTCCTGAAAGGAAGTCTGAGAAGTGGTCAGAAATGTGTGGATCATCTTTTTGGGGTACAAGCTCCTTCTCTGGCTTCCTGGCATGGGACTCCATCAGGAACCCACTATTTCAAGAGCCTAGTAGCACAACGGGACTGGAATAGTGATTCTTCGTACTGTGTCCATTCCTGCCATGGTAGCTACGTTGGTATCTTTCCAGGTCGAGTTGGTATGAAAACCTTTACTTATTCATGACATAATTTGAGCACCTGCCATCAAGAGGCAAGGTGGGAGCTGTTTCTTGTCTATCCTGTAACCTTCAAAACAAAACAATAAACACTCGCAAACATAGCAAACAAACAGAAGCCAAATGGCATATTTCCTAATGACGTTAAGCCATTAAGGGATAATCTCTGTCACTCTGCTGGCTGCCATATACAGAAGTTATAAAAAGCCAAGAAGCTAAAAAGAATCCAGAAAGCTCTTTACCACAAGCAAAGCAATTCAATGTTTTCAAAGATGGCTAAACGGTTTGTTAACTGAGTAGGGCAACATGGCCAGAAGAAGAAACCTATTATATCATCGGGAATAGAAAGATAGAGCCAATGAGGGAAGCCACTGTGGGGGGAACTGGATCATGATAATGTCTGTATATGTGGCTTGCTATGGAGAAGTCACATGGTCCTGCACTCTGGGGATTTGATGGCTTTTCTGGAGTAAGGGGAAGTGTCTGGCGATCTTTGCTGGGTCACAGTGATCTCATTTGGGGGGAGGGCATTTTATAGTTGGCTGTGAAAATGACCTTTTACCCCCAATGAATCACAGCTAAACCAGATGCAGAGTATAGAGAATGATGTGATCAATGTGCCACCCTTGGACTTTCCAGTAGTCTAAGAGGCACATTTGTGACATTTCACCACCAGCAGCAACCTGGTGATCCCCAGGTAGAGCTGGTAGTTAAGACAACACCTCTGTGCAAGATGAAAGATGGAGAACCATTTCCCTACTAGCGAGGTGCTACTCTGCACTAGGTCAGACTGCACTTGAGCTGGGAAGTGGCTTGCAGGACTTAGATAAGCTCCCTTCTTGGCCAGAGACAACAATGCCTGACTGCTACAGAAGCTAGACTTTCCCAGGGACCGAGATTAGACTAAAGCCTGACTGGAGGCTTCTTATCTGGCTCTCACCAGAGTCTTGGGGCAAAGCCAAGCTGTTTACATCATATAAATGACAGTGGTCATGATGCAGGAGAGCAGCAGACCCAGCAGGAAGAAGGTATTGGTGCTGTTAGCCATTGCTAAGGAAGCCGAGCCCTTGGAGGAGGCTGTCTGTCAGTCCTGAGAGAGCTGGAAGCCTCCAGGTTGCCTAGCAACAGTGCTACTGGTGCCACTACAAAGGCTACTCAAGCTTCTGGGAACTATCCTTTGCCTAGAAAGATGGGATTTCTTTCTACCCTCCTAGTGCTGTGACCTTTTAATACGGTTCCAGATGTTGTGGAGATCTGCAACCATTATTTTCATTGCTACTTTATAACTATAATTTTGCTACAGTTATGTTAGTGCAAGTACCTGATAGGCAAGATATCTGATCTCTAAAGCATTTTGTTGTAAGATCATTTTAGGCTTGCAAACATGACCTCTGTGAAAAGGTCATTTGGAACCTCAAAACGGGTCACTACCCACAGGTTGAAAACAGCTGGCTTAGACTGTGTCCTCTGAGACAAGAAAAGGAGTGAGAAAGGATGCCCCAAACTTTGCACAATAGGGCACTGGTCTTAAATCCCCATAACTGAAAAAGAGAGATCCATTGAAAATTCTCCTGCCACTAGCCTCTCAAGGTCTAGCACTCTAGGCATGTCCCACTACTCCTGGTTTAAAGAGATAAATCTCTGTCAGTCTCAGCTGCCTAAGTGTCACATTTGGTTCTGGTGTGAGTATGGACAAGATGGTGTCCAAACATGAAAGAAAAAGGAGAAAAGAAAATACCCTTGGGTTTAACCAATATTCCTTCAGCCTTTCCCCAATTGTTCCCTTCTCCAGTGCTCTGGCCAGAAAGGCATGTGACTCAAGAGATTTACTCTTCACATGCAAGACACATTTTCTTGACATAGCTTGTTCTGAGTTCTAACTCAGCAGATAAATGAAAGGCATGAAAACCAGGACTCTTCGCCAGGACTGAATCTGTGATTCTTCAACTACTGACCTCTCTCTTCACCAAAGTGATATAGTTTACTCTCATGTCTAGAGTCCTTAGGGAGTCACTTTATAGGTTTGCTCAGAGATTTTAGTTATACTCAGTAGGAAAAATGACCTGTGGCTCGTTTCCTCTTGCCTAGAGCTAGAGAGCCATGCTCAGAGCACCTAAAGCATTTTGTTGTAAGATCATTTTAGGCTTGCAAGCATGTTACAAGGAGTAAAGTGTTTTTGTGTAGCCCAACCAACTTCCCATTTCTCCCAATATTTATATGATTATGGCATATTAATCAAAACTAAGGTGTTAACACAGGCTTACCTACAGTACCTGAACTCCAGACTTAATTTGTATCTCCCCAACTTTCCCAATGATTCACTTTTATCCGTTTCAGGATTCCACGTAACATCTGGTCCCTCTCCATCTCCTTCAAACTAGATGAGCTCATTTGTTTTCAGCTTTCACAAACTTGACACTTTCAGGAAAAGAAGCTGAGCATTTTCTAGAATATTCCTTAATTTGGGTTTATCTAAGGTGTTCTTATTCATAGACCAAGGCTATGGATTCAGAGGAAGAGCTCCAGGAGGAAATTGTTCTTCTAGTTATGTCACATTAATAGATATGTAATACCGATTTAAACGTGAAGCCAGAACAACATAGGCTGGGAAGATGGCTCCATTGGGGAAGGCACCTGCTGCCAAGCCTGAGAATCCACACAGTGGAAGAAGAGAATCCACTCCCACAAGTTGTTCTCAATATTCATAGGCACACTATAGTTTAGCATGCACATGTGCACACACATACAGACACACCAAATAAATGTAATTTCAAAAGTTTTTAAAGCATGACATATCAGCAGTAATATTAACTTTGCTCATCTTGGTAAGGAGATTTGGTTTTGCCATGATAAGATTACTATAAATATCCTTCTACACATAATTTGCTTGAAGTGAACTTGTAAGGGCTCATGATTCACTGAAGAATGATACCCGGATTCAAATAGTATATAAAAGCAAAGAGTGTTTTATTCTGCAGAAGTCCAGTATGCTGGGGTCTACCATATTCCAAGATGGAGGCACCCAAGTGAGCTCCAAGGCCCAATTTCAAGCACATTAGGAGAATTCTGGTGAGTGGTCAATGACCTCTATCATTGGCTCTATCTCTAGGGACATTCCAGAACTGTTGCTGGGGAGGTCTGGAAACTGTTGCTGAGAAAGTCTAGAAACTGATGCTGACTCATTGTCCTGCCCTCAGGCCAGGTGGTGGGGCAGCTTCTGAGGCCTGGACTTGTCCAGTTCTTGGAAACAGAGATTTAAACCTAGTCTCCTGAACTGCTAATTTGAAGTCTGTCATGGAGTCAGCCTGTCTCGAAACCCACATTCAATCAATACCAGAGAAAGAAGAGAATATCAAAACCTTGGCGAACATTTGTTAAAACTTCCACAAATCCCTACTGAATTTGAAGAGAAATATTTCAAGCTGTTCTCCCCCTAAAATATCCTCTACTGACTTGGTCACTAACCAGTGCACTGTGGCCTGTGGTAATTACTGTGGTGTTCTGATGGTGATGTTTACAATTTTGCTTGCTCCGACACTCATTCTTTGGAATTCTATTTAAAAGTCTCCTTTCTCCTCCATGAGTATATTTATTCAATCATTTGTTTGAGAATAAGCTCAAGGATAATGGATACTTACTCTTTAGCATATAACCCAATATTAACATTATTTATTCTGTGGTCTAAATTCTGGCTTTGACTGTTGAGAGCTTTCCAGGCTGGCACTTGAATCCTTTGGCCAGGCTCTCATTGCTTCTGTGCCCCCCACCCACCTATTTCTCCAGACAGCAAATGTTTCAGATATTGGCTTGCAGGGTAACATTTAAAGTTCTTAAATTTTGTGTTAAAATGAGTTAAATGTTAAACAAGTTGAGCCATTTGAAGGGTGCTCCCACTCATGAAGAACAGCTTAGCCCTGACAATGCTGGGAGCATGAAGCCTTTGGTTATTGTCAAAGGAACAGCTGCTGTTTGGAGAACTCTGATTGGCTGCTTGACAGGGGACAAGCTGTGCTTTTGTTTGATCTTCCCGTATTTAGCTCTCTCACAGATGCCAGGGGAGGCTGGAGCTTTACCTACCATCCCCCTCCCTCACCTCAGGTCCTGATGAACCAGCCACTCTCACACATAAATACTTTTGGTCTTTCACCCTACCTGTCTTCTCCTCACCCAGATTTGTATAGACAGCATTGATGAGTGAACTCTCAGTTAGTTAGTTAGTTGGGCTAAGTGTCTGTTGGGGGCTCAGCTTGCTTGAGGAGACGTGTGGCTAGGACTACTGGGTCCCTAACTGGAAACTTCTAGAAGTTCCCGGTGGTTGCTCCTGTGGACATAGATTCTATCTGTAAAAAGACAATACCAGCATGCAGTATCTAAGCCCCTGCAGTGGCTTCAGAGGCACCATATGCAGAATCAGCTATTGTTAGATGTTTTTGAACTTGGCTCAGCCGCCAACAGGGAACCAGGCCAGCAGAGTGGCTCCTTGTGTGTATTGCAACATTCTGGTACTTGCTCTGCTGTTTGCTACCGGGATTTCTGTGAGAGCCAAAGCAGCCTCCAAAACGTCCACTTGTGACAAGGGTCTCTAGGTTGAAATATGACTAGAGTGAGTGGGGTTTTGTTTTTGTAGTTTGTTTGGTCTGGTTTGGTTTTTTGTTTTGTTTTGTGTTGTTGTTGTTGTTGTTGTTCGTTTGTTTGTTTTCTAAGATGAACTGGGGATTCAGAGGAGGGGGTCAGGGTCAGTCATCAGAGGAGGATGAACCCAGGCGGGTAAGTGTCAGTCATCGCAAGTGGAAGGAACACAAGCATTTTCCCAGGACACGCAGATCAGTGGGACCTGAACACCAATCACATCCAAAGAATGGCTGATGCATGATCTATTGATTACTCTTGTACAGACTCTTCCACTCACTTGTGCTCCCACAAAGGACAGAGTGACAGAGAGCAGCATCCACTCCGCATGTCACCAGTGGAAACACACGCAGTGGCAGTTGTTACCTGGGAGCCTGTGGAGCAGTTGGCTCTCCCAGCCTTCATCACCTGGGGCTTGTTTCTCGGACAGCATCAGAGCAGCCCTAGGTCATTTATGTCCAAGGTCATTTATGTGCTTTGGGAGCTTTTGGGTCTCCTCAGTCCCCAGGCCCTTTCTAATTGTTCCAGGAAGCTGGAAGGAGTGCCGAGAAAGTCTTTGAGACGAGCAGTAATGCTTGGATTTGAGCGTTTAACTCACTTGACTCATCTCTCATTTGGATCTCCACTCTCTCGACCACAGAGTTTATTTCCACTGCCCAGTGTTCTCTGTGGGTCTGGCTCCCAGGCTAGTTTCCTAAGAATACATACATGTAGCCTCAAACCTCTATCCAGAATTAGCAAACTCCTCGAGGCTGGCAGATTGGTAGTCCTATTTTTAAAGCAAATTAATCTGACAAGATTCTAAGAAACAGGGTACCCTTAAGAACCAAAGAGAAATGCCTGGTTGCCTTGGTGATAACCAGAGTGACCATAGATTCAGGGAGAAGAGAAACAGCCATGGTCCAGGAGCATCTCTCTGGGTGAAATTTCTAGAAGAGAACGATGTACTCAGCCTTTAAGACATTACTATCTTCGATGGGCCGGCAGGTACAAATATTTATTTTTCTTAGATACCTGCTATTGATCCTAAAATTTAAATCTTTGGAGGTGGTTTCCTGTCCTGTCCTACCTACATTGAGGTGGCTTTGGTGGCTTTGGTGCTGCTCACCTTTCCCCGAGTTGTTCCCAGAATGCCAAGCCTCTGGAAATATCTTTTCCCCTTGTGTTTTATTATTAAATTTATGTCTGTTCTTGGGGATACTCAGATACTTGCTTTGAGGCTTTCTCATTTTTATAATTTGTAGCTCCCTGTCTAGTGGGGATCTTTGGGCTCAGTCTATTGTGTTCAGTGTAAGAATGATCAGAAAAACAGCTAAGAAACAGAGGACTATTCGAATGAATAAATTCGGTGAGTCACAGGCTCTAGGCAGCTCCTCTGGCAAAGGCACGTGCTGCAGTGCTCCAGTGCCTGAGTTTGCTTCTTGGGACCCACAAAACATCAGGGAAAAATGGACTCCTGCCTGTCATTAGAAAGCTAAGCAAGAGTCTAACACATGCTCAAGCACTTCGACGTATCTACACAAAAGAAATGAAAAGTCATCTCTACATAAATATTCATAGCAGCATTATTCAGAACCGTGGGAAGCAGAAAGAGCACAAAACATCTATCAGCTGGCCAGCAGATAGATCCCTGTCGAATGTCACTGTAACTGAACCTTGTATCAATGACATGATAACTAAAGCTACGGTTGAGGAGCCCAGGGAGTCTCACACTGTGTGTCAGAACCCACACGTGAGAGATATACTACATGATTCCGCCCATAGAAATACTCAGAAAATCAAATATGGAGATAGCAAGTAGAGAATCTGTTGGGTAGAGAGACCGATGACCATATATGGGCCTGCAGGATTCCTTGGGGATGATAAAAATATCCCTAAACTGGATCCTGGCTGTATTCATCGTGATACATTACCGAGAAATTGTTGGATTATAACATAAGACGATTTTTATAATATGTAAAAGGTGTCCAGGATAAAGTAAAGGAAAACACTTACATGCTAAGTGAGGTACCAGGCCCAGTGCCTCAAGCAGAGTATTTGAGTTATTTGTATGTTAAGTCAGAAAGGGTTTCTTATTGGTTGGTTTTGGTTTGAGGGCGGGTCCTTTCTATGCAACATGTTATCCTCCTTCTGAAGCAGAAGCAGTGTCAGAGGAATTCCTGAGAGGAAAAGGCCTCCAAGTAGCCTTGAGCGCTATCCACCTGCCTCCTGCGCTTCCTTTCCTGCTCCTGGAACACTGGGGAAATCTATTGCCACAGCATCAGCTCTTCTTGTCACATCTCTAATTCAGTCCCCCGGCCACCTTCCTAGGGCTCCTGCAGCTCTGACCATTGTTCCACCCAGTCGATACGGATGTGGCCCCCTTGTTGAGCCACTTGCTTCCTACATGCTTCATGGGGACACACATCTTGTCCTGTAGCCCCATGCCCTCAGAAGCCCAGCGATGCATCTCATGTCATCTTTTGCTCCTCACCCTCAAGGGGTCAAGTTGCTGGGAAGCAGACCCTCAGAGATGAGGTTTCCAGTGACACTTCTGACAGAGACTAAAGGGGCCAAAGGGCCCAGTAGCAGGTGCAGGTGAGAAAATGGAGCCAGGTCTTTGCCCAGGTGGGTCTTTGGTGCCAGCCCCTGATATCTCCAGGCTCTGCTACCAGACATAGATGTTCCTGCTTATTTTTCTGTTTGTTCATTATTTCAGCCTTCACTTACTGGTCCTGTACAGATAACAAAACCACAGATAAAAATGAGAATGGTTCCGGATCAGCAAAAATGGCATGTTGCTCTTCCTATAAATAGGGAGGAAAAGCTAACACAGGTTGTGTTAAGATTTATCTTAAAAACAAAAGTGCAAAACAAAATAAACATTTTTACCAGCCTTTTTTTTTTTTTTTAATTTATACGGTTGGGCCATCCCTGTGCATTTTATTGATAAGAAGATTGGCATTCAAAGAGAGAAATGCAACAAAACAAAATAAATAAACAAACAAAACCTCAGTAGATTAGCCTAGCTGGAGAGTGGCCAGGAAGGACTGCAGGCCAGTTTTGCCTCTGCAAAGGTCAGCCAACTCCCACCCCTGGAGCCCACACTCTGCAGGATGTGCAGGCAAGGGGCCAGAGAAATGATTTTATTTCTACCTCTTGGTAAAAATAATTCTCCAATTTTACAGACACCTAGAAGACCACAGGCTCAAGGGTGAAAATAAAGCTGGCCTTCTGAAAGAACAGATCTCATCAGACAATCTAGTTTCTCTTTGCCCTGGAACTGGGGGACTGGTTGAAGCAGCCTGCTGGATGAGGGTTAAATTGGGCCAGGCAGGACAGCTCTGTGAGTGGAGAGTTCCCTTGTCAACTTTGGTCCAGGTGTCTGGGGAACTTCCTGAGCCTCTGGCACCCCCAGGGTGGAAGTCATTCCCAGGGAAGATGGCAGAGCGAAATGAAACGTGGTGGCTACAGCAGCTGAGCCCCAGGAAAGATTTCACTTGCTCTTTTTTGTCTTTAATACAAGACATTTCCCACGATGCTTCTGTCCTCTGCCTGGAAGTAGGATCCAGCTTTCCCAGCCATCTCCAGTCCCTGGAAATGGTATCTCCCTTGATGTCAGAGGTACATCATAGGGGATTTTGTCACAATTTCCTGCAGCCCACTGTTGATACTGTCCCTTTGACAAGGACTCATGTAGCCCAGGCTGGCCGTGAACTCACAATGTAGCTGAGGATAGCCTTGTACTCCTGATCCTCCTGACTCCACCTCCCATATGGAGGGATTACAGGCACACGCCACTAAACCTAGGTTTGCCCTTTCATGTATTTTATTAAAAAGTTTTTTTTTTTCAGTCAGCCACTCAATAAACATTGAGTACATGGTGTTGGCTGCTGGGAATAAAAGAAAGCCGCCACCCTGGATGCTCCCCATGTTGCAAGGAAGATGCCGTGAATCCGTTATGGCAAGCTGTACAGTGTAAACTGTGACTGGGGTCAGGCTCTGTGTGCAGTGAACGGAAGACGCCCAACTTCATGATGGACAGCCAATAGTAAACAATTCATTTCCCTAATTACCAAGCTTTAATTAATCGCTGGCAACGGCCCAGTCCCAAGACAAGAGTGAGTGAGGTGGGGGGAGAAGGTGGGCTGAGGCTGGCGGAGAACGTGAGGATGGACTTTAGGACTGGAGTCTGAAGACGACCTCATTGGTGAAAAGGGGTTTTTACTGACCAAAATAATTTGAAGCATGAAATGAGAAAATGCCAGGGAAGACTGTAGCACAGCTGCCCTCCTCCCAACACACACACAGTGAGCCAGGGATGACTACAACACACACACACACACACACACACACACACACACACACACACACACACATACACACAGAGTGAGCTCCATCACTATAGGATCTTAGGATGCTTGACTGTATGAATTCCAGTTCATCTCGCTGTAGAAATGATGACTCTGTCTCTGGTCTCCACTTGACCCTCACTGAAGTGGTCAGGGGTCTCTGCTTCTCCAGGATCTGAACACCTCAATCTGTGGCCTCCCTGGGAAGCCATTGCTGCTGGCAGAGCAGCTGCTCCCATAAATTCTGATGTTCTCTTGCACAGGGCTCCTGCTGTGTTAATCAGGAAAACTGCATGCATGCAGCGCCAGGAGTAAACATGCAAGGTCTTACAAATTCGTGTGAGGAACACAAAGGAGGTGCCGCCTGCTCTCCCGGTGGCTCCCACTTGAACCCAGGCCTCATGAGCCTGCAACACTGGGAAGAACAGATCTTATTGGCCTTCTCCAAGGCAAAGAGAGCGTGCTGACAAGCACCAGTTGGGTGACACCCACAGGTTCCCACCTGCAGCAGCCTGTGCTCACACCTGGGTAGGCTGCTCCCTCCCAGTCCCGGTTCTGCCTCCTGCAGTGACCACCTACACTGGCTTCCTTTGGGTTAGGATGGAGGGGATGAAAGGGAACGGCAGAAAATGAGAAACATGGAGAGGGATGCCTGCTAGCAATCCAGACTTCCATCTTCTTTTTCTATCCATACCAGGCATACCAAGAATCCTCTCTGATTAACTAAAGACATCAAGCATGGATACAGTGGCTAGTTTCTCCTCACACACACCCCCACTCCCCTCCCTGGTAAGATTTAGCATCTTCTCATATCCCTTTACCGGTAGATCAATCCATAAGGCCTTAGCTAATGTGTAGAAGTCACTGGTGGTCCATCTTTGGTAACAGAATGTCTGTATGACAATGTGTGCTGATCTTTATGAAAGAAAGATGGAATGTGCTGGCTCCTGCATAGGGACAGAAAGAAGGGAAACGTCTGTCAGGACCCTGCTTCTCCCAGGGCTGTTCTCAGAGCTGCTCCCCTCTCTGGTGCTTTCCCATGATGCCTTTCATTCTCCTCCACTCTTGTCTTGCTCTCTGAAAACTCTCCAGAAGACCTGTGGGTTTCTCTGGCTTGAGGTTAGGCCCTGTGCCTGCAGTTCACAGCTCCTCTTTCATCTCTAGCTCAGCGGTGGCTTGAGCTCCTCACACACTGTAAGGATCAGAGATAAATCAGCATTAGTCCTTGTCACCCACAGAACTATGCGTGTGAGTGACACTGGACACGAGAGAGCCCTGCCCATTTCTCTCAAGGTCTCCCTTCTATGCCTGGCTCCTCTCCATCCTCTCAGGACTCCAGCAGACACTGAAGGGCCACGTCATCTTTCCACGCCTCACAGGCTCTCTATCTTGCAGACCCAAGCAGCCCTAGTCATGCTTGCATTTGGTTTGTAATAGAAGTTTTGGGAAGTGCCTTCTGCTCACAGAGGGAAATCACCAGAAGGGACTCAAATCTGCTTCTCAAATGCATAGAGAGCGAAAGTCTCCTCAATGGAATGGAACTAATCACAGCAAATTGGTTTTTCTGGTACAAACAGTCTCTCCAAATATGCTACACAGTTTCTTGGTTGGAGTAAAACAGAATCCGGGACTCACCGTGCTCACTCCTCCATTCCCAGCACAGCATCTGGGCAGCTGTGTGCTCTTAGGGTAACAGGGCTCATCTGGCTGTGCGGAGGAGTTCAGGAGACTGCAGCTCGGCAGGGACTGACTTGGGCCGTCTTCCCATTTGCAAAACATTGGTGAAGGTGGTCTCAGGGGTCCCAAATGTCCCCACAGACAGGTTTCCTTCAGAGCCCTGGCTGAGCCTGCCATCTATTGCTAAGCCCTCCCAGAGCTGAGCTGGGAGATGGACATACAGTTTCAATTGACACAAAAGAGCCAATGGGCATGACCCATTCACTTCAAGGGGCGTAGTTGCAATTAAAAGAAAAATTTATTGCTGGGTCGTGGTGGCCCATGCCTTTACTCCCAGCACTTGGGAGGCAGAGGCAGGCAGATCTATGTGAGTTCGAGGCCAGCCTGGACTACAGAGCAAGTTTCCAAGACAGCCAGAACCATTGAGAAACTGTCTTCAAACAAACAAACAAACAAACAAACAAACATCTATCATCTGTTATCTATCATCTTTCTATCATTTATCTATGTAGATATGTATAATGTTAAATGAATAGTTATAAAATACACAATATAACAAAATCATCCTTCTTGTAGATATAGGTATACATAACTGATAGCACTTTGCATCAAGGCTGTGCACCCTCTTCCTGGCTTTCTATAGGTGCCTACGAGCATATGCATTGTTTATTTCATAGGACAATAATTAGAAAGCTGGCAGGCTCAAAACTAATCCCAAATGCCACAGCTTTGGGAAGACAAAATTATTGATTTCAAGAAAATTTAGCTCACACTAGCTAAGCAGCCTGTTTTCCTCTTCCCGTATCCCCTGTGACTTTCTCAGTTCCTTTCCAAGCCAAAAGCTGATTTTTTTCCTATAGGAGTTATATGTTCATACCCAGGAAAATAACACACCAAGGACTAGATGCCTGGGCTTTAGTGTTGCTTACTTCTTTCTCAGGGGTCTCAGGACAAGTCCTCTGCCACCCCACCCTACCATCTGAGCACCCTGCCTCAGGGCAGGGGCTGGCCTATGGTGGACATGGTGTAGGTTCCGATTGGAAGATCTTTGTGCCACTACAAAGCAGAATTGCTCTCTCCACGTGACTCCCCTTCTTTGAGGCTGCATCTTCTCATGGGGTTAATCACACCAACCGGTGTCTTAGGGAGCCTGAGTTAATTGCTTTACAATTATCAGGAGCTTACGAGGTACTTCACCACCATAAAGCATTACATCTAATTATTGTTCATAACGACAAGGTAAAGGTTTGGAACTAAAGAGGGCTACCATGGCAACATTAACACTCCCTCCCCCTCACTCGCGCGCACACACACACACACACACACACACACACACACACACACACAGAGAGAGAGAGAGAGAGAGAGAGAGAGAGAGAATTAAGTACAACTCATAAACCGGCCATGTTACTGGGAAAATACTTATTTTCCTAAGCGATGATGAGTAGGTATGGGAAGGATTCTTTTAAGTGCTTTAGCCAGACCTCCTCCTCAACCTGGTGACACTCACAACCTGCTGAACCCCAGCCAAGGCCTCACTCGCTCTGCTGCAGCAAAATCGTTATCAAGCAGACAGCTTGAGGATGCTATGTGTGACTTTTTAAAAATGGTGTTATAGTTTGTCAGTAAGAATAGTCCAAGGTGACTGAGAGTATTCTATTAATAAACCAAAGCATATCCCTAAATAAGCAGTATAGGACACTCTAAACTATCCATCAACGGAAACGCTATTTACAGAGAGATGGAGGTCTGCATCTCAGAATGAAGGGAGAAGGCTTTGACACAAGTGCATCCATTTGGTTAAATGAAACTTCTAAAAGTTCAGTACGCCATTATGACCTTCTTCACACAGAAGTCCTTGAAGCTCTGCACATATCTGGCTGGAGGAGTCTATGACATATAATGATATAAGTGGCTAGTTTAGGATTGTTGTAAAAATCCTGCAGACACACAACTTGGCTTTTCATGGGCAAGAAAAGGAGACATTTCTCTAGAGAGACCAAAAAGGCAGACCTTGGGCCAAGGGAGGAAAGCTAGCGATGCAGAGGACAGGGCTATGGTGCACCCTGAGCCTTGTAGGCTGCAGCCAGGGCCCAGGCCAAAGGACAGCATCAATCAGTGTAGATAGGTGCATTCTGTACACTCTAAGGAGCCTCAAGAGGAGGAAAAAAGGAGGAAATGAGGGAGGGGGAGGAAGAAGAAGAGGGAAGAGGAGGGGGGAGGAGGAGGAGAGGGGGAAGAGGAGGAGGATGAGTTGGGGAGGGAGAAGAAGAAGGAGGAGGAGAAGGAGGAGGAGGAGAAGAAGAAGGAGGAGGAGAAGAAGAAAGGAGGAGGAGGAGGAGGAGGAGGAGGAGGAGAAGAAGAAGAAGAAGAAGAAGAAGAAGAAGAAGAAGAAGAAGAAGAAGAAGAAGAAGAAGAAGAAGAAGAAGAAGAAAGATGACGAAGAAGACAAATATGACAACAACAATCCCTTCTTGCAGGCCTGCCTTTTAATAGTTTACAGACTAGGTATGGTTGGGAACAAAAGAGGTAAATGAAAAATGGCCAGGATAGCCTCCCAAGAAGTGGATAAACAATGAAGCATCAATCAAGACAAGTTACCACAGAGCAGCATGGTCAGCAAGGAGGGACAAGGTGGCCCAGGAAGCTCACCACTGGGAATAAAGGTTCAGCTTCAAAGACCCAGGAAGGAGTCTTGATTTAGTCACTTTGAGGGAAATTACTTTACTGTGCCAGGCTGCTGTTTCCCTTTGAAGAATCACGGCATATCCTCAGAGGTTATTATGAACATTGAGAAACGGGCTGTCTTTTTATTGACTTTGGCATAATCGAGTATTTGCCCTGTTGTCTGACACACAGTGGATATTCCATGAATCTCACTGATGATTAATGTCAATAGGTAAGGTTTAGGAGGTGGATCAGGCCATAGGTAGAGATTTCGTAATGTGGAGCCCTGCATGTGTTGTTTGTTTCAAATGCTGGCATACAAGCATTTACAGTTGAAACTCAAGCTAAGGTTGCTCCTTAAAGATGTGTCTAGCAGGCTGTTTACCTTGGTGCCTCAGTTTGCTGGTTTGTCAATAGAGGTGATTACAACAAAATCTAGTACATTCAACTTCCCTGAGAAGGAAACCAAGCCTGACACATTGTGCTAGATAGTACGTTGGGTTTTTATTAGTAGTATGTTGCATGTTTATATACAGCCAGTGAAAATAGTTCTCAGGGTTAAATATTGAACTCTATTAATTATTAATACTAATTATTTAATTATTTAAGCATGAAATGTTTAACGAGGCAAACCGTGAATATGTCTGGTACATGCTGTCATTAGCAACTTAATGTCCTTACATGCTATAAAACCTTTGCTTTTAGTTTTTTTTAATTATTAAAATTTCAACACAAATTACAACATAAAGTTTCCTGGCCCTAGAGAAAGTGACAGAATCTGTACTTTCTGCAAAAGTGGAGAACAAGCCAGGCGTGAGTGACAAGGCAGCCTGGTGGTCCCGGGTACTCCACATGAACACCGTATAGAAGTTCTGGCCACCTGGAGGGTAAGGTGGAGAAAGTAGTTGTTAGGACATGCAAGGGGGATGTGACATCCTTTCTGTTAATTCATGCATGAGCTTACTGAACAAATACTCGGTTTGTGTGCCAAACTCTACGCTGAGCTCTCAGGTACCACAGTGAGCAAACAGCCTCGGCTCCTGAGTTGCTGCTAAGCCCCCTGTGGCACAGCAGATGGAGGCACAAGCCATTTCTACAGAGTGGGGGCTTTTTGGTCGTCAAAAGTCAAAGTCTATGGAGAAAAGGAGTCAACCCATCCAAATGTCTTTTTCCAGTGAAGACCAATACCTTTTTCTAAAGTCTGTTAAACCCAGAATTAGCTGAGTTAAACCCACTGCAACTGAAGCATCACCTTCCTTCTGTCACAGGGTCCTGGGACTTGGGTTGGGCAATGGCGAAGGGTGATAGGAGCATCCGGGAACAATGTCTCATCTGAACAAAGGCTGCAAAGCATGCTCTGCTCTCCAGATCTCTGCGGGTATGTTCCCTCTTGCCAGAGTGCTATAAAGATGCCTGGCATTTAAAAGCAGATTTCAGTTTCATATTTCTGAAGAGCCTCAAAGACACACATGAAAGGCCAGAGACTTGTAATAAAAATCAGTGATAAATGGCTCTCCCCACCCCATCTATCACCGCATGCTACGACTCTTTGCCCAATTATATTCCAAGGAACACTCGAAGTTTAAAGATGAAGTGAGAGCTAGAACCATTAGTGATGCCGTGGTGCCTGGCATATCAAGTCATTTTTCTCCCCCAAATGTGGGGATCATCTCAAAACGTGGGTATTGGCTCAAAGTGTGGGGATCACCTCAGAGCACTCCATTATCTCCTTTTGCATGTTCTCCACACACTCTGCCACACCCAAGGTATACTGGGGAAGTTTTTGGGTTAGGTATACAAGGTTCAAGTGTGCCAACAGCAATTATCTTCTATTGTGCAGAAAGAATTCTTCAAAGTCAGACTGTACATGACAGTGGTGGCAGAGAAAGGAAATGGGGGGACGTGATAGCACTGAAGGAAAATGGTGCAGAGAAAACTGGGACTCATAACTCACACGGATGAAATTACTCGTTAACTGCTTGGTCTGAAATGCCGGAGCTTTTGTTCCATATTTAAAGCCTCTCTTAAGCAGGATTAATTTTTAGAATGACAGGTAGTGTCACCCACAAGGGGGAAATAACTATGCATCTTCCAAGATTACATATTAAAAGACATTTTATTGCAATTTAATTTAATAAGTCAGAATCTTCATCCAGAGATCAGTTATCATGATTGTGGTATGAAGCTCATTAGCTGAGGGGAATGACAGAGAAGCAATGAGGTCAGTAAGGATGAGGCCAAGAGGAGCCCCTGGGCATGGTGTGGCCTCTTCAGCTTGGCCACAGTAGGGAGCATGCAGAGCCTGGAGCCTGTGTGGAGGCAAGGCAGGCCCTTTAGAAGGCAGTTAAGCAAAAAAGTCAAGGTGCGCACACTACCCTTCATGAACTTCATTTTAAAGTTAAGGTGTGAGTACCTTACCATTACAAAATAAACATGGATAGTTACTGAAAATAATTGCCAACCTTCTTAGAGGCACACACACACACACAAAGCAGTCATTCCCTTTTTTTTTCTGATGTGTTTGCACCTACAGCATTCTAAAAGAGAGACAATAGCTGATGAACAATGCCAAGGTCTGAGGTGGGAACAGCTCGGTGTGTCTAAGCAAGAGTAGAGAAGCCAGTGTGCAGGAAGAGGGTGTCAGAGACAAGGAGGTGCCTGGAGGCCACAGGGAAGCTGGAGTTCGAGTGTGAGGAAGAATGACTCCACAGGAGGAGATTTGCAGGAAGAATGAAGGAATGAATCGTCAGTTTCCCAAAAGAATCTGGCTTTCTGAAGATGACGGGAAGAAGATGACTACGAGGAGGAGGAGGAGGAGGAGGAGGAGGAGGAGGACGACGACGACGACGACGACGACGACAGTGGCAGTGGTGGTAGTATTCGGAGAGGTGGTGGTGGTTCTGGCAAAGATGAAATACTAGGGGCAGTTTAGTTGGGGCAGGATTCTGGTGGTGGTGTAAGGTCATGCCTATGGTGGTTAATCTTCACTGCCAACTTGCCTGGATTAGGAGTCACGCAGGAGATACACTTCTGGATTCGTCCATGAAGGAACTTTTAAAAAGATTTAACTGAAGAAGGAGGGTTGGGGCCTGTCTCTTGAAATGAATAAAAAGGAAAAGGGGAAAGTAAGATGGGTACCAGTGCTGCTCTCTCTGTGTTTCCTGCTGCAAAGCCAGCAAGACCAGCCGCTCAAGCTCCTACATCTGGTCTTCATCACCATCCCTCACAGTGTGAACCAAAAGCAACTCTTCCTTCCTTAAGTTGCCTTTGTTCAATATTTCATCGCAGCGTGGAGAAAATACATACCCAAAAGATTACCGATAAGTGGCATGGGAGACAAAAGAGACGGGGCATGAGAGGAACCCCTGGTTCACCTCATGAACAGTAGTTTATTTCCAGGAGGATTGGGGCTGGGGTGGAAGAGCATGTGTCACATTTGAGATGCCATTTACACATTCAAGTGGAGATGGCAGGGTGGAGGTACAGTTGGTCTTATGACTTATCTGGGCTGAGAGGTTAACTCCTGGCCACACAGAAGTGCTATTGAAGAGTATTGAGTACAGGAGATCACGTGGGAGGAAGATCACGTGGAAGGAAGCAGGGGATCACGTGGGAGGAAGATCACGTGGGAAGAAGCAGGGGATCACGTGGGAGGAAGATCACGTGGAAGGAAGCAGGGAATCACGTGGGAGGAAGATCACGTGGGAAGAAGCAGGGGATCACGTGGGAGGAAGATCACGTGGGAAGAAGCAGGGGATCACGTGGGAGGAAGATCACATGGGAAGAAGCAGGGGATCACGTGGCAGGAAGCAGAGATGAAGATGAGTCTGGGTCTGAAGACCAAACCACCAGCATTTAGAGCAGAGGATAAAAAGGAACTTGAGAAAAAGAAACTGGAGTAGAGGGGAGGGGAACAGAATGAAGCTGGTATCCCAGAAGCCAGTGAGCAAAATTTCTGAAGGAAAGGGCTGGGCTGTACTCAGCTACCAAACCAAAACGGCTGGCAGACTGAGTGGCTGAGACCTTCTTCTGTGGAGAAACACCCACTGGTGGTAGTAATGGTGATGTTACCTGTGACCTTGACAGGAAAGCTGAAGGAGAATATTGGAAATAAGTCAGGTTCCCATCATCCTTGAACGCCTACCTCAAGGCACTGCTTATTCAGGGAAGTTCTTGAGAGACTCTCTCCATGGTACCTCAATGTGCCTGTATCCTCTCTCCAGCCATATGCCCCAACTGAGCTTCCTACACGTGCACCATCTACCAGGAAATCCTTCTTCTCCCAAGAGGGGGCGGAGCCACAGCAGCATCCGCAGCCACTTTCTTTGTTTTGGTGATGTAATGCAACAAGTGGATTGGAAAAAAAAACTATGTTAAAATAAAACACTACTAAATGTGAGGTTTAACCTTTGTGACAAAGTTTGAGCTCGGGCTGGCTGTGAACTCACTATGTGGTATGTAGGTGAGGCTAGCTTCAAACTTAATCCTCCCTTGGTGCTGAGATCACAAGAATACCACTAACACTGGCTTCCAGGTATGCTACTTGCAAAGTGAGAGGCAGAGATGTTTCGCAGGCTGCCGAATGCGCAGCCACAGAACCAGGGCTCAATATTTAGCACTTAACATCAGACACCTCAGGAAGGCGTGAGGACACAGCGCCCTGGAAAAGAAAGCCACAAAGGTATGAAGGGCAGAAAAGGACACCAGAGAGTTATCACCCTCTGTAAAGTGAACACCATTGACACTTTGCATTCAGGGAGGATATTCTAATATCTTCTGCAAGTGGTGAGAATGGATGAGGTTTTTAAAGCGCCCCATTCTGGAAACGGTATTTCATCATTCTTAAGAGCAAGATGAATCATTCATTTTTCTTATACTCCTTGATCAATAAAACAAGAAGTTTGGCTTCTGTTGGATATTCTCACTCCACACATGCAACATGAAGTCGGGGGACACTGGGGACCACGGGCAACAATGGAGGCCAGAACCATGACTTGGGGACATCAGCATTGGTATCCCTTTTTCTAGTCTCACAGATGGGAGCAATATACAAGTCCCCTCCAGGAGCAGTGTTTCTAGCACCTAGATATGAACGTTTGTAACCCAAGGAATGAACCCTCTGTCGTGTTTATATGAAAGGCAAGGGTTCATTTATAATGCTAAAACGTTAACATCTTAAATGCCTCAAGCATAACCAGAAACTCAAATGATGCAAAGAAGCATAGGTAAGAGAATCTCAGCAGCTGGAAAGGCTTTGCTGGAGATGTGGAGGTGGGTAGCAGGAAGGAGGGCGTGGCTCGTTTAATAGAGTGTTTGCCTTGCAAATATAAGAACAGAGCTTGAGTTGTGATTCCCAGCATTTATGTAAAGAGCTGAGTGGGTTGCTGTGCCTATAATCAAAATAGTGAGGAGGTGGGGACAGGAAGATCACTGGGGCTTGCTGGGCCAGTAGTATGTTCAAACCCATAAGCTTCAAGTTCAGTGAAAGACCATGTCTCATAAAATATGATGAAGAATTACTAAAAAAAAAAATTGACAACATCTGATGGGCACACACACACACACACACACACACACACACACACACACAGAGTGATGTTTGAATATGGTTGATCCAGGGAGTAGCACTACTAGGAAGTGTGACCTTATTGGAGTAGGTGTGGCCTTATTGGAGGAAGTGTGTCACTGTGGGTATGAGCTTTAAGACCTTGGTCCTAGCTGCCTGAAAACCAGTCTTCTCCTGTTTGCCTTTGGAACAAGATGTAGAACTCTCAGCTCCTCCTACACCATGCCTGCTGGATGCTGCCATGCTCCCACCTTGATGATAATGGACTGAATCTCTGGACCTGTAAACCAGCCCCAATTGAATGTTTTCCTTATAAGAGTTACCTTGGTCATGGTGGCTGAACACACACACCACACACACACACACACACACACACACACACACACACACACACACAGAGAGAGAGAGAGAGAGAGAGAGAGAGAAAGCTTAGATGAACCTCAAGGGCATTATGTTAAGTGAGAAAAAAAAACAGTCACAAGAAGTCATGTACTATACAACCCCACTTGTGAAACAAATCTTGAAATGACTAAATTCTACAAATGAATAACAGATGGCCCAGGGTTATAGATGGGGGGAGGTTGGATAAGGGAAGGCTGTGACTATAACAGGATGGCAGAAAGGAGACCATGTTACCAATGGAATACTTTTTTAAAAATTAGGTATTTTCTTCATTTACATTTCCAGTGCTATCCCAAAAGTACCCCATACCCTCCCCCCACTCCGCTCCCGCCCACTCCCCCCCTTACCCCCCTCTCACTTCTTGGCCTGGCGTTCCCCTATACTGAGGCATATAAAGTTTGCATGACTAATGGGCCTCTCTTTCCTCTGATGGCCGACTAGGCCATCTTCTGATACATATGCAGCTAGAGACACGAGCTCGGGGGGGGGGGGGGGTACTGGTTAGTTCATATTGTTGTTCCACCTATGGGGTTGCAGATCTCTTTAGCTCCTTGGGTACTTTCTCTATCTCCTTCACTGGGGATCCATCCAATAGCTAACTGTGAGCATCCACTTCTGTGTTTGCTAGGCCCCGGCATAGTCTCACAAGAGACAGCTATATCAGGGTCCTTTCAGCAAAATCTTGCTAGTGTATGTAATGGTGTCAGCGTTTGGAAGCTGATTATGGGATGGATCCCTGGATATGGCAGTCTCTAGATGGTCCATCTCAGCTCCAAACTTTGTCTCTGTAACTCCTTCCATGGGTGTATTGTTCCCAATTCTAAGAAGGGGCAGAGTGTCCACACTTTGGTCTTCGTTCTTCTTGAGTTTCATGAATTTCACAAATTGTATCTTATATCTTGGGTATTCTAAGAATCTGGGCTAATATCCACTTATCAGTAAGTACATATCATGTGAGTTCTTTTGTGATTGGGTTACCTCACTCAGGACGATGCCCTCCAGGTCCATCCATTTACCTAGGAATTCCATACATTCATTCTTTTTAATAACTGAGTAGTACTCCATTGTGTAAATGTAATACATTTTCTGTATCCATTCCTCTGTTGAGGGACATCTGGGTTCTTTCCAGCTTCTGGCTATTATAAATAAGGCTGCTATGAACATAGTGGAGCATGTGTCCTTCTTACCAGTTGGAACATCTTCTGGATATATGCCCAGGAGAGGTATTGCGGGATCCTCAGGTAGTACTATGTCTAATTTTCTGAGGAACCACCAGACTGATTTCCAGAGTGGTTGTACAAGCTTGCAATCCCACCAACAATGGAGGAGTGTTCCTCTTTCTCCACATCCTCTCCAGCATCTGCTGTCATCTGAATTTTTGATCTTAGCCATTCTGACTGGTGTGAGGTGGAATCTCAGGGTTGTTTTGATTTGCATTTTCCTGCTGATTAAGGATGCTGAACATTTTTTCAGGTGCTTCTCAGCCATTCAGTATTCCTCAGGTGAGAATTCTTTGTTAAGCTCTGTACCCCATTTTTAATGGGGTTATTTGATTTTTTTGGAGTCCACCTTCTTGAGTTCTTTATATATATTGGATATTAGTCCCCTATCTGAATTAGGATAGGTAAAGATCCTTTCCCAATCTGTTGGTGGCCTTTTTGTCTTATTGACGATGGAATACTTTTTTTGTAACTCAATTAATCAACTTTTGTAACCCACTGAATCTAATTAGGGCTGCCCATATGTACATGGCTAAAGGCCATCCAGGGGAACATGGGAAAACCTACCAGGAGCCATGTCCTCAAAGGTAAAGGACTCTCTCTCCCACAAGAAGCTATTAACTGCCAATGGCTTCTATGCTAGTGGTGGGGCCTTGTGAACCCCTTCCCAACCTCTATTGGAACAATGACTGGCTTGATCTAGTGCAGATCTTGTGCAAGCAGTCACTGGCTCTCTAAGTTCATGAGTGGAACAGCCCTGTTGTGTCCAGAGCACACTTTTTTTTTTTATTTGCATCAGTCCTCCTGAACTCTGGCCCTTAGCATCTGACTACTCCCAATTCCCGCATGTTCCCTGGACCTTGTTGGGGAGGAGGGTGTCAAACAGGTCCTCCATATTCAGCAGCACTCCATAGTCAGTCTCTGCTCGACAAACAATTTACCAAAGACTCTATGTTACGTGCCATCTTCTGTAGAAAGATGCTTCTATGAAGAAGGCTGAGAGCTGCAATAATCTGTGGTATAAAGATATCTATTTAAAAGGCAGTGTGATACTATGACCAGCTAGCAAAAATAGTGATAGTAAGACTCCCCTAGGGCCCATGACAAGTTGTGTATCTTGGTAGCAATGTTGGTTACACACGTCTGCGCCTGTATCCATGACATGAAAGTCTATGCTGACATGGTTGCAATCTCTGCTTCCTGTGTTTGGTATTGTACTACAATTATACAAGACAGCAGGATCACCTCTGTGCTATCTTTGCAATGTCCTATGAATCTTTTATGATTTTTTTTTAAAAAAAGGTTTTAAAAGGCCACAAAATTTGTCTAGGAAGTGACAAAACAAGTCACAGGCTAGAAAAACATTCTGTATACAATTATCTGACAAAGGATTTGCATTCAAGTATACAAAGAATCCTTACAAATCACTTTTTAAAAATTCAAATCAATTAAGAAGAGTAGGCACAGATTCCTAATGGGCAGTGGATTTCTAACGCACATTATCATTGATCATTAAGAAAGTGCAGATTCAGTGCAAATTGAAACCATAGCTTACGCAGAACATTTCTGATGAAAAGGGCTGACATCAGATCTGTTGAAGGTATAGAGCAATCAGTATTTTCCTTCCGTTCCAGCCAAGAATGTAAACTGGACTGGCAAGTTCAAAAGGCTCTAGCATTTGCATTTCCTTGGGGAGCTAATAATGAAGATTAGTTATGCGGGGAGTTTATTGGCAGTATGTTCAAGACCAATGTAGGAAAAAATAAAAGAGTGTAGTGGAGGAGGGGAAGGAAAGAGAAGGGGAGGCTGGGCACACAAAACAACTAGTTACATGGTAATCTCACAAAAGACATCAGCTGACCACAGAGGAAAAGCCAGGCTGAGACTCACATGCAGAGCTGTCCTGAGTTGGGGAGAGGACTTGGTTTTGTTCTGTGATGAACAACCATTAGATCAGTGGTTCTCAGCCTTCCTAATGCTACGACCCTTTAATACAGCTCCTCGTGTTGTGCTGACCGCTTACTATAAAATTATCTCATTGCTACCTCATAACTGTAATTTTACCACCAATGTGAATCATAATGTAAATATATGATACGCAGGATATGTGATACGCAACCCCAAAGGGGTTGGGACCCATGGGTTGAGAACCTCTGTATTAGATGGAAAACTAGGAAGGAGCAGTGATCTGAGTGAGAAGCCAATCAACCATCAATCAAGGCAATTCCCGAAAAGGGCTGACCCAGAGGCTGGCTTCCAGCACCACTGTCCTTTAGCTAAGTTAATAATAAGACTACACAGCTCCCTTCATCCACCCTTAATTTACATGCTTCCACCTCCCAGTTTGGGATGCAGTTCCTTCAGAATCCGTTGCCAGGGTCTATTTCATCTGAATCATCTACTAGGCTTTGTCTGTATGTGTCCATGTCCAAGTCAGAGGTCAACCACTGTTGTCACCCGTTACTGTAGTCATCTCAGGCTAGGATGACTAGACTTGTCTGTGTGTGTGCCCATGTGAAGGTCAGAGGTCAACTTCCGTTGTTGTTTTCAGGTGATGTCCACCTCGCTTGTTGAGACAGAGACTCTCGTTGGCCTGAAACTCCCCAATTAGACAAGGCTAGCTGGTCACAGAAGCTTGGTGATCCCTCTCTGCTGTTCAGTGCTGGGACTGCAAGTGTATACCACCACACCCAACTTTTTGGCATGGTTCTGTGGATCCAAACCAGGTCTTCATCTTTGCATGACTAGCACTTTACTGATGGAGCTATCTCTATGTCTATCCACTTGCTCTCTTGGCAACAAGACTGAACTTGGGTGCATAAAGAGGGAACTGGTTATCTCCTGAGAATCTGGTAAATTGTGCTTGCCAATACAATTCTTGTCTATTTGTTTCTTTTTCTGCTTGTTGGTCTCTTGGCAGAAAAAGCCTAAAATTCCTGGCCAGTGGCTATAGCTCAATGGGATTCTCACTGTGTCTTCTGTCAGGAATGTTCCCTTCTGAGAAACAGGATCTCCAATCCAGGGAAGCCCAGATGAGTCAAGTTAGATAAGGCCCATCTCTCCTACCCCTTGGCTCTTGGACCAATATGTTCAGTGTACTGAATATACAGCATGGTATAAAGTTTGCTGACTTACCATGGGTATGCAGTCCTTCCAAGATGCTACTTGCAAACAGACACTTAGGGATGACCTTTGACAGGGGATTCCATGGCTCCTGAACTGACTGATTCTGGATTAAATGGTTTGACAAGACTCGTGGACCCCAAAGTCACATGCCTATCCTCTGTTTTAAAGTGAGGACTCTGGGAATCTTCCTTGGTAATGGGATTGAGATAGATCATTCGGGTGGAAGAGACAAACCTATATCTAAATATTCACCTGTTACTATCAAAATAAAACATTGCTGAGTGGGAAATTTCCCGCACATTCAATTTTCCAGCAAGTGACAGGCTGACTGGCTGGAGAGGTGGTGCCATATACGGAGCTTATAAGTGGTTCCCGTTGCTAGCAGTTTAGAATCCAATAGCAGCTCCAACAAGATCAGACTTCATCATTGGCCAATAGGTGTAGTTGGCTGACTCCAACTGGTTTGGTTCTTATTGTCCAGATAGCTTTTTGAGGGCTCTAACAATGGTGAGTACTCTCTGGTAGGTGTTGCATGCACACTAGGACAGTCACACACCATACTTGCCCCTCATGATAATTCCTCTCCCTGGGACCTCCTTATTCCCAACCTTTCAGTTTTTCTTCTGGAATAATGCCTGTTCCTACAGTAAACTGTCTCTTCAAAACATGAGTATGCTCGATTTCTGTCACCTCAATCTCTAAATCTCCCAGAGCTGCTGTCTCCTGCCTTCTATGTTGGAATCATCCCTACTCCTTAACTATTCTTTAAATACTATGACACTTCTCTTTCCCCATCCCCCAAGGCTTTCTGAGTATGAATGATTTAACAGGACTTGGTGATCAGATATTTAAAGGGACAATCTCCTTTTATAATAAAGATTTCTTATTTCACACAAAATAAACCACCTCAACAACAGGAAACGAATCCCTTACAACCTTGTTTTAATGATGACTAGGCTGGGCAATGCTCCCATTGGTGTTTATCCAGGTTCTTGAGTCATTTCTTCATCAGTAAAATAGAGAAGTTCCAGGAAGAATACAGTTACTGCGGGGATTATGTCAGCAGGTAGGAAACACCAAAGCAGTTCTAGAACACACTGAGCACCTGGGGAAGAATTGCCAGAGAGGTGGAGTTCACTGAGCATGTGCAGGATAACAGCTACAGCTGGAGACCAACCAACCACTAAGTCTTCTGTGTGGATAACGCCCCTCCTGTGGGAGGAGCAAGTCCTAAATAGAAACTGTGCCCCACTGTGAACAGGCAGTGAGCCCCCATTGTTATCAAGCAGACAGAATGATAAGTTATGAAGAGAGAATTTTTCTTTAAAAGATGGAGTTGAATGAATTATTGAACATGCGTTATGGCAGGGTATATCAGGAGCTCTTAATTATTCATGCTTTATTGCTCTTCGTCTGTGGGTGTCTGGGGTGCCTCGTCTTCTGCTGGGGTTGCGGGGAGTTCTGCAGCATGTTCTTGACCTGGAGTATTTTCTAATAATATGTCTCCCCAACATAATCCTGAAGCATCTTGCTCCGTTAAAATAAGTGGACTATTTTGAATTACACTTTCAGAAATATCTTGTGTCACAGAATCTGTTGTGATCATAAAAAGAGAAAGAGCTATATGAATATGTTCAGGTGGGGTGTGGGGGAAGGGGGTGCCACAGCGAGCCCATGCTGAGGCATCCCTTCCCCCTGAGGGACCAGACACACTCAGCATAGTATAGAATAGAGTTTATTCGGGGCATGGGGAGGGGAGTTAAGAGGGTAGTAGAGGCAGAGAGAGAGAGGCAGAGAGAAGGAGAGAGTAGAGAAGTAGAGGCCATGGTCACATTGAGAGAGGGGAGAAGGGAATGGGAGAGAATGGGTGAGAAGGGGCACAAGGGGACAAGAGGCAAGAGAAAGGCAAGAGAGAGAGAGAGAGAGAGAGAGAGAGAGAGAGAGAGAGAGAGAGAAGGGGCCAAACAGTCCCTTTTATAGTGGATCAGGCCTACCTGGCTGCTGCCAGGAACTGTGGGGGTGGAGTTTAGACAGAATACTAACAGAATCTGTCTTCTAGTTTAAGATGTGTGAGCATGAAAATTTCTACCAAAAAAAAGTTCATTTCTGAATACACTAACAAGTCTCTGCTATTCCGAAAATCTTGGTGTCAGAGATAAATACAATTTGGAAGGCTTTGCTATCCAGGTAACTTACTGCTTCCTTTCCTGGTACCTCAGACTCACAAGTGGGCCAGCGTGCCTATGTACTAGATTTTGTTTACTAATGTTAAGCAAGTTGTGTATGCTGACTATACATTCTCTGGGCTAGATGTACGTAAATGGTAACAGGACTGTCTTAATTAGGGTTTCTATTGCTGTAAAGAGACACCTCCACCATAGCAGCTCCTGTAAAGAAAGACATTTAATTAGGACTGGCTTACAGTTTAGAGGTTTAGTCCATTGTTGTTATAGAGGGAAGCATGGTGGCATGCAGGCAGACATGATACTGGAGAAGGAGCTGAGAATTCATATCTGGATTGGCAGGCAGCAGGAAGAGACCATGAGCCAGTAGGCCTGGCTTGAGCTTCTGAGACCTCAAAGGCTCCTCCTGTGACACACCTCCTCCAATAACACCACACCTATTCCAACAAAGCCACACCTAATAGTGCCACTTCCTATGAGCCTATGGGGAGCCATTATTATTCAAACTACCACAGGAACCAAGAATGCCCTCATGGTTCCAAACTACACAAATATGAGGAAGGGGGTGGAGAGAATTTTGGTAAGATATGAGAGCTCAATGGCCAGCCTGGGCCTTTTTCTCAATTTGTCCTATATACCACAAAGCAGAAGAAAAAACATTCTATGCTAACTTTGTTGGACTGAGCATCTCCCAAGCGTTCCAAACTCTGTTTGAGACCCACCTTAGCTATGCCAGTGCCTATAGAAGTATGAATGGCTGTGGACTCTTCACAAAAGGGAAAGATTCTGGAAGAATCCAATATACCGCCAAGCCTCTATATCAAAATATTTCCAAGGCAGTAGAGCGTTGGCTGTGGGCAATCACTCAGACCTAGGATTAAGGACAGATCCAGGGAGATGAGGGTGGAGTAAGAGTCTGAGGATTCCAGGGTGTTTCCCTTTGATTACTATATCCTGATGATATACATAGTCTACTCTATGAATCTCTATGGTAAGATGTGTACCTTGGCTGATAATGTTTGGATGAAGGAAGAAATTAGGAGTTTGAGAGACATGGTTAAAAACGGAATTGAACTGTTCAGAGCACTTGTATGCGTTCTTTAGTTTTCCCACTGTTTGTTAGCATCTGGTGTTTTGACCACCTACCTTGACTACAATGATGTCTTCAGATTAGTGCAAGATGCATTAGGTGAGATCAAAAGCTCTTGTTTCTCACCTTCAAGTCTGCCTGATGAGGCCTATGGATCTGAGCACCATCTGCCTTCTCTCCTTCTTTCAGAAGCAGGAAGTAGTCATCCCTACTTTTGCCAGGGGGGCAGTCTTGATATTGGCCCCAGGCCCCAGAAGGAGTGGAGACCAGAAGTTATTAGACAGTATTTGAGATGCTGTCTGAACTGGTTTTTATATCTTAACTCTAGTACTTGCATCTTAATTCGAGTGGGCAGCTAGACTCAAACACTCTAAAGTAGTTAGGATATAAATAGCTGAAATGTATGGCTTTGGGGCCCGGAGGCTGGGAAGGCCAAGACTCAACAGCCAGCAAGTCAGCATCTAGTGGGAGCTTCCTTGCTATGCTCTCACATGGTAGGGAGGGGCAAGGCAGCTCTCTGAGTCTTTTTTTATTAGAGACTTGGTCACGTCTTGGTCATGAAGGTTCCCATCCTTATAATAGCCAGTCATGCCGCCTCCTAATAATAGTAATATGGGGCAGGGGTGTTAAGGTTTCAACATGCGAAATTCAGAGCCATAAAGACACTCAAGCTGTGGAAATTTGAGGTCAGTTTCCAGCCTCCCTGAGTATTCTTTATTCATCAATTAATTTAGATGAACATCCCCAAAATAACTAATGTGGATTCTTTATCCATTCTTCCAACTCAGAGTAGCCCTTCTCTCCTAGACATTCTGTCCCCTACAAGGACAGACGCTGTCACTTGCCTTCCGTTCTCCATGTCCTCCCCTCATTTTTGGCCCACATCTTTGAATGCTTTCCGAACCTTTCTTATTTCTTTCCAAACCACCCCTGACCATTCCTTCTTCAGCATTCCGGACAACTCTTGGCTGGCTCCTGCTGCTTCTTCTGGTAACACTGCGTAGGCCCTGCCAGGACACAGCTCCTGAGGAGCCACCAGCCAACTTGCTGGACACCCTTCACTCACCTACATGTCAGTTTAGTTTCCAGCCTCAGTTTCCCCTCCCCTCAGAGACTTCGGGAAGTCATTCTGCATTTTTCTCTGATATATTAGGTTTGTCGAAATGTTTCTGAACAGACTCCAACTTCTTCTCCCTCATACTAGAAGTGCTGCCTTTCCCTTCATAGGCATACCTTTTTGACTGCTAGCAGGCTCCTCAATTCCTAACACAACATTCTTGAAACTGGCTCACAGGGGCAGGAGGGGTCTGAGCGATGAGCAGGACAGGATATAATGTGAACCACAGAAGCTCTTGCTTAATTATCCAAGGCTCAGGCAGGTGTGTGTGTGTGTGTGTGTGTGTGTGTGTGTGTGTGTGTGTGTGTGTGTGTGTGTGTTGGAGAAAGGGACACAGTTACCTTCATTTGTTCTCATCTAAAAGTTCATCCTACAGTCCACTGAAACTCGGGAAAGGATGCTCTCCTCCAACATCAAGCAATGGCTCTCTCTGTTGTCACTGGCAACAGCAGAAGCGGGAATACGTGCTGACCACTAGTAATGCATAAGCCTGGTACAGGACACCCTTTACTCCACCTGTAATAAAGTGTCTCTAAGAGGTGGGGTCCTAGGCTCCCCACTTTTTGGATAAAGATGCTCAAGTCCAGAGAAGGTCAGAGCTCTGCTGGAAACCCGGTTCTAATCCTGCCTTGTAGCATTTGCCTGTGCCCTAGCCTGAACATTGCCGTTCCTCAGGCTGCCCTTCCAGCATCTTCAGTCAGATTGTGTGGGGAGTGGCAGAGACACAGATCAGATCAGCAGTGACAGACATGGGTACAGTGACAGTGCCGTTTGCCCCAATCTCTCTCATCCTTGATGTCCATGTGAGGCCTCTGGACTCCCGTCACTGTGGGCTGCCCTTGTGACCACTCCTGATGCTGCATTCCCTGTTCTGCAGTGTACTGTCCCTAGTGTGGTCATTGTGTTTGTGTCGCGGGGTGCAGTTGTGTGCATACCTGCGTGTGTAGGTATGCATTTGGAGTGGCTTGTTGAGTTCACCTTTGAATGCTTTTCCATGTAGGATTGGGTCTGCCTTCCTCATCCATCTCTTTTTGGAAGCCCGGGCCTGCTCTTCTCTGCTCTGTGAATAATGTGAGTGCATCATGGCTGCCTTCTGTACCCACTCCCCTTCTGTGATTGTCCACCTGCATACCTTCAAAGGCCCCCAGAAATGTGATTTCCTCCCCTAAGTCCTCAGTGTGCCTTCTGTTACTCCTGCTAGGCCAGTGGAAGCAGCCTAGAGCATGATGGACAACCAACAAATGCTTGTTGAATGAATGAATGGATTTCTGGAAGAGCAGAATAGCTGTTATGATTGATTCCTTTGGGAAAGTGCTTCATTTCAGGGTAGAAGAATTGGGCCAACAACTAACACATGCTCTCTGTTTCTCTCTGCCTGTGTCTCAGTCTCTCTGTCTCTCTCTGACTGTGTCTGTCTCTCTGTTTCTCTCTCCCTGTCTCTATCTATCATCTATCTATCTATCTATCTATCTATCTATCTATCTATCTATCTATCTATCTATCTATCTATCTCCTGCCCCTACTTCCCAAGTTCTGGGGTTATAGCTGAATGCTACCAGGCGTGGTTTCCTAGAGGGCCCATTACATGCTCTACCAACTGAGTGATATCTCCAGCCCCTATGACTTGCCTCTTGATAGTTTGTGGCTTACTGCGCTCACTCTTGGTCCCACATTTCTCAGGGTACCCTGGAAGCTTCCCATCCAACTTGCTATTTCCCTCACTTGATAGAAAACTAACCATTGTCCCATTGCTTCTCTGAAAGTCCTCTAGGTCTTTTAGAGTCAGTACACAGCCATCCAATTAATTTGTGAAATCCAAGTAGGTAGGACCCTCTGTGGGATGCTTGACTCTGGTTGAGATATAAAACTTCAATTTCTAACTCCCTAGCTCTGAGGGGAAGATATGGCCTTATCAAGGCTGCCCAGCAAAAAAAGTGTTCTTTATATACCTACCCAGCTCATCACCAAGTAGGGTGCTGTATCCACTCAGGAAGCATCCAGAGATTTCCCATGAATATTTGTTACATCATTTCAAGCTTCAGTGGGGCTGGATCTGACGGCTATGTTGGCTGGGTACCAATTCTGAGTTTGGAATATCGCTCGGCTCTTTGTTCCTCCTCCCTCCACACTGCCCATCCCTTAGCCTGACTCACCTCTTCTAGAACCTTCTCTGTCCTTTCCCAAGTGATGGGGCAATTCACTAAATGTGCTGCCCAGCCACCCCCAGATGCCAGCTAGAGAGACCAATTTATAGAAATAAAGTGTCCCCAAGTTGTAATTGGGTCATTCTCCATAAATTTGCAAACCAGCTACTGGAGTTAACAACTTTTTTATTCTCATAGAAGCAATGCTGTGCCCCAGAAGCCAGCTGATATATAATACAGCTGGCTTATCACTGACGTGAGAGATCTGAATGCAGAACATGTATGGGTGTAGAAGAGGACACAGTGCTGGAGCAGGGTTGTGGGCAGGATGAGACCTGTCCATCAGTGTGCTGAACTGGTGATCCTAATAAACAGTCCTGTGCATGCATCCTCCTGTGGTCCTGTCCTGAGCAAGCATCCTCCTGTGGTCCCGTCCTGTGCAAGCATCCTCCTGTGGTCCTGTCCTGTGCAAGCATCCTCCTGTGGTCCTGTCCTGGGCAAGCATCCTCCTGTGGTCCCGTCCTGTGCATGCATCCTCCTGTGGCTCCGGAACCAGCAACGAATGGGACTTGGGGTTTGAAGCAGTTAAGCCAACACCTACCAGCTCGGGGTATCACCTATAACAGCAATTATTCACCAGTATTGCTGGATTCAAGTACCCTAGCGAAACACACTGCTGACAAACCGATATCTGAAATGCTTGGGACCAGAGTGTTTGGGGCTTTAATTTTTTGCATATTTTGGGATATTTGCACATATTTAGTAAGATCTTGGGGAAAGAGCTAGAGTTTAACCCCATGATTTGTAAGCACATTGCACCTACAGCCTGGATGTGATTTTACTCAATATCCCTAGTACCTTTGTTTGTTAAGTTTAATGGTGTGAGATTTCCTACTGTAGCCTCATGCTGGGACTTGACACATTTCAGCACTCAGTGTTTCAGATTTTGGAGTGCTTTGGAGCTTTTTGGATTGGGGATTTTTTTTGATTATGGGTGTTCAACCTGGATCTTTGATCAGACCAGATCCCAAATTATCAGACCTGGGATCCATTCTGATTCTCCAAAGTTGTGATTTTTGCTGCACTTTAATCCAATATTTGTGGATTTAACAGAGGGCAAGAATATCCAAGTTCTTATACATCTCTTTAATGCTGTTTCCAGCCCCCCGCACTAGCATTGACTGCCTCAAATCCTATGCATAAAGTACCAGGAATAGACAGTCGAATTCAATGCATGAAGGAACGTGCTCACCTACTCACACCCATCCTTAGCAAGACACCATTTCCTTTAGAGGAAATAACCTCAGACCAGACACTGGGAGATGTTCACTTACACCAATACTTCTGCTAGCCTTGGAATCTTGTTTTTAAGGAAGGTGTAGACAAACACAGATGTGTTTCCACCAAGAGAGCTTCTGGGCATACAAGTAAGACATGGAGCTTGGGGATTGGGGGAGGGGGGAATTGAGGTTCAGGTTGGTCTTTTGCTCTGGAGTCCAGCATCTCTTAGTAACAGTGGCAGATCTTTTTCTCTATGTAAATCAACCAAGAGACTAGTGAGGCTCCAGAGCTGATCACCCACCTTCTCATAGCAGTGCTGTCTGGGTTGTTAGCTATGGGAGTGGTAAAAGACAGGTAGGTGGTTTAGCAAAGAGTAAGGGTGTGGCAAACCCTGGAGCCGCCCCTCTACAGTGCTATTTTGAACTGATGTTCAAAATAAATTCTGATGTTCAAGTTTCTTATGTCTCTGCAGATGTCTGCTTTGTTTCTTTTTGTCTCTCTTCTTCTCCCCTCCTCTCCTCTTCTCTCCCCTCCCTCTTCCTCCCCTCTCCTCTTCTCCTCTCCTATGTCATCATTCCTCTTCCTACTCCCCACTTCTAATATAACATTTATTTTGAGACAAGGTCTCATGAATCCCGGGTAGTCCTCAAACTTACTGTAGCCAAATATGACCTTGAACCCTTGAACTTCTTTTCTTTCCCTTCTTTTTTTCTATCTCTATAATTCCTCCAGAGTCCACTTTTCAAATATATATGGTCAATATATATATATATATATATATATATATATATATATATATAATTGTTTTGTATTGATTCCTTGTGAATTTCACACTATGCAGCCCAGTCTCACTCATTTCCCCATCCTCTCACATCTGTCTTCCACCCTAGCAACCTCCCCCCAATAGAAAACATACAAACAAAAAATAAACAAAACAGAGATAGAAAACTTCTCAAAGTGGAAGCTGTAGTGTGTCACAGTGTGTCCCACAGTATACCCCTCTGTCACAACATCTTCACTTGCAAATGTTCATTGCAATGAGTCATTGGTCTGGTTCAAGGTCTCTGGCTTCTGTGATATCATCAATACCACATCCTCCCCAGGACTCCTCCCAGTCCTCCTGTTGTTGCCGTGTGTCATGGAGATCTTGCAGCTTTGGAACAGCAGGACTGCCCTTTTTACACAGCCCAACAGTTCGCAGATAATGTAGACTTGGGGGTGGGCCAACTCAAAGCCCTGGGCCCGTGTGGTAGCTGAGCTGGTCAGTCTGTCTCCTCTCCCTTATCCACATCACCAGGGTGAGTTCTCCAGTACTGCTCTGACCTCTCATTGCTGCCAGCAGCAGGAGCAAGGTCAGCTCTCCTGCTCTCAGGCCCTAGAGGCCGGCTTATCCGTGCCTTTACCATCAGGGCAGCTTCACTGTGTTGTCCAGGAAAGGTGCCAACACTGCAGTGCTACAACTAGTGAGGGGCCTGGCTAGCTTCCCCGCCCTCAACACACACACATACACACTATGCATGCTGGACGGACAGGAGAAAACCAGCTAGAAAGACCTCAGGGCTGGCTCTCCCAACTACTGCAGGTGGAGGGTACACCATCCCACCCGTGCCCATTCCACCTCATAGAACACAAGCTCAGGCCCACAGGGTCGACTTCACCAAGGCAGCTCTACAGTGCTGCCCAGGTGAGGTGCAGGGCCCACTTTCCTGAGAGCTGCAGCCAATAACAGGGAAGGGCCAGCTCTCCTACTCTCATGACCCAGGGGCCAGCTTTCCCGCCTGCTGGAGGTGGCAAGGGGAGACTGGGGAGAGGAATCATTTTTCTAGCCACACCACCACACAGCAGATGAGTGATAGGGTCAGCTCGCCCACACTCAAGCCTTCAGGGTTGACTCACCTGCACCCCCCCACCAGAGCCATCTTCACTGTGCTGCCCAGGTGAGGCACAGGGCCTGCTTTCCCAAATGCTGTGGCCAGTGAGGGGGCAGGGCCAGTTCTACACAGGCCCTGCTCATCCAGGGGGTCCCTGGCAGCTGCCCAGACCAGGGGCATCCTATGGTCTCCAGTGATAACACAAGTCACACATTGATACCAACCCCTGCCACTGAGAACCCACAGATCCAGACATGGCCCTCAGCAGCAGCTCAGGTTGGGACTTCACCTCAGGTGGCAGGGCTGGATGTCCCTAAGAGGTTTGTCCTCTCCACCCTGGAGTCTCCAGGTCCATGTCTCTCCATAATGCTCAAACTATTCCACTTCTCTTTCCCTGTCATCTGTCCACCACAGGTTTCCACATTGTAGTGGTTCCCACTGCAGGCAGGCCACACAGCTAGCCAGCCTTGGGTGACCTTTATCTACCTTGCATGGTGTGGCAACACACAACCCTAGGTGTCTATAACCCACTTTCTTGGCAAGGGGATGGCTGCATGTGTGGACATCTTCCCCTTTCTGTGTGGTGGTAGGAGGGGCTCTGTGTCACACACACACACACACACACACACACCTGCTGAATCCAGTTCGTGTTTAGAGTTTGTTAAGGTCACCCAGTTGGGATTGGGTAACCATCTTTCTTGAAGAAGACTGGTTCTCCCTGTCTTAGAAGGCACTGATTATTCTCAGCGCTTTATGAAGAGGCAAGGCCCTGTGATATTTCCATCATCCACATTGCTAGGTCAAGGGTCAAGTGGCACTATTGTATAGGTCTTGTTTAGGTGGCCATATTGTTGAGATTTTGTGGCTGCAGCTTCCTTAAAGACAGAGCAGACGTCTGTCTGTCTTGGTCATCTACTCTTAGGAATCCCCCACCCCACGCCTGCCGTTCCTCAAGCCCCGCATGTAGGAACTGTGTTATCAGTTCTTATCTGCATGTTGACAGGTTATGGATTTCTGTAATAGTCTTTATTTGCATAGAGGGTGAGAGCGACATGTACCTGCGGATATAAGGATGAGTATTTAGAATGCAGTTAGGAAGGTCGTGATTTTTGATTTGTGTCCGCCCAACTAGCTTACAGAGCACACCAGAAGCAACACTTCAGACTGATCTGAGGACTTTGAACCTCCAATCCTCTCCCCTCTGCCTTCTGAGTGCTGCAGTTACAGGTTTGCTTGGTGCAGGTGCTGCTGCGAATTGAACCTAGGGCTCTATGTATGCGAGGCAAGCTCTCTATGGACTAGACTATAGTACCAGCCCTAAAGAACCCATTTTTAATTCAAGTTTTTGTCAAGGTAAAGTGTTATATTTAAATTGGGTCTTAGCACACCAAAATACTAAGTTCCTTAATTCTATCCCAAGACAGTCTTGGAAACAAAATAAGACATACATCACCCAAGGGCAGCCAGGTCTACACCTGGGCCAAAGAATGTCACAAGCATAACGAATCTGCCTCACCTTTTCACAGATGCCGTGTCTGTCCGCAGTTGACAACAGGAACAGGTAACAACTGGAAGGATGATTCCACACACACCCCAGCCCCACAGGTGTAGCACAATGCATGGTGGATGGACAGGAGAAGCCCCTCTAAAAAGAGTAGTGGCTGGTTCAATGTAGCTCTTCTACAGAAGAGTAAAGGTTGCCTTCCTCAAAATAAATTAAAATGCTAACTTTGGTGTGTGCTTCCTTCAGCCACACAGAATGAAAGGAAATAAGACAGATTCAGACTTCACAACGGAAGGTTATAGCCTTCAGAGTAATTTCTATGGTGTAATAGAAGACTAAAATGCAAAATTAACACAGAACCACAAGGAAATAAAGCACAACTATTTTTGTTTTATTACATATATTTAAGAGGTGTGTGTGTGTGTGTGTGTGTGTGTGTGTGTGTGTGTGTGTGTGTGAAGGTCAGAAGGCCAATTCCAGAATTAGGTTCTCCCCAGCCATGTGTGTCCTAGAGATGTTACAGATGAGACATCTTGGTAGCCATGAAACTGCCTTTTAAAACAAACAAAAAAAAAACAACAACAACAACAAAAACTGATAGGTAAGTCTCATTTCCTTCTCTCTTTTTTTTCCTTTTTTCTTATTTCAGCATTGCTGACTTTAAAACCCAGCAAGCTTTCAATTTTGACAGTGCGTCTCCTCTTTCACCTCCCTGAAATCCTTTATACTCCATCTTCTCTCCTGCCTTTCTCTTACCTGCACTTCAGCCCCAGCAACTAATTATAGCCATCACTCCTTGTTTCCTAGCAACAAGGCTGGCTGCTGGTTTTCCTGGATTGGTCCTCTGTTCCTTCACTCTCATCTGAAGAATTAGGAAGAATTCATCTACTGCTTAGACCAGAACCTGTCTCATGGGTTTGGGGAGGGAACATGGCACTGGGGTACTCTTCTGTGTTAATCCCAGCTTCACATCTGCACTAAGAATAATGGTTCTTGGTCAGGGTGAGCCTTGAAACTACATGAATACATACAGCTACATGAACACACAAAGCATTGAAGAAACCAGTATTATCAGTACCAATTGGCAACAGTGTTTTCATGCATGGATACTTTGAACCAATCAGCTGGTAGCAGTAGTCAGCCATTATACTTTGAAAGCCTGCCATTGCAGGAGTGTTGGGCTAAGATACTGTGACAAAGGGGGAGAAAGGCCACACTTGCTCCGATTCAGTAGCCAATGACATCAACTGGGAAGAATCTCAGTGTTTTTCCTGCAGTCAGAGACTGAGTCTTCAGCCTCTCAGTCCTCAGTCCGACCATCATAGATGCTGTCTCGACCCCATCTTATTTCTCTTCCTAACCTGAGAGCATCTTGAGCAGGTGCTCATTTTCACGCCTTTCCCCAGATCTCTAACATTTGTTTCATCGTCTCTTCAATATCTTTACCCTCTGGGGATCATGGCCAAATCACACTGAAAGCTATTGACTACCACAGTCCTATCCGGACAAGCCCAAAGGGAAGTGACCGTGACAGTCCGCACTGGACATTGCTATTGGCATGGTCTTCCATGCCTAGTATGGTCTGACTCCACCTCCACCCTGCCTCTTTTACTCTCACCACTAACTCATAGCTTTCTGGCCCCCGTTCCCTGGTCAGTGGCTGGCTAGTTCAGACCTGCTAGGCATCAGGGCCTGTCTCTGCTCCCTGAAATAAGGATACTCCCATCTTATTGTTACATATGCTGTCAGTCCTCTGGCCCCAGTGGCTGCTCAGAGGTTCTTCTCCAGGGAGGTCATCAGAGTCATCCAAACCGTCTCTCCTCCACTCCTTCTCTCATGCTCTTGCTTTCTTTGTAGCTCTCTCCCTAGCTGACAAATCACATATCTATTATTTCGTCTTTAATTTTAATTTTAGCTGATTTGAGATAGATTTTGTCTACCCTTTCCAGAGCTCTGTCCCTTACACATTCCCTGAGCTGGCCCCAAAGTGGGCCCCACATGCATGCCCCACCACACCTGGTTTATATGCTACTCAGGGAAGAACCCAGGGATTTATACATCTTAGGTAAGCACTCTACCAACTGTGCCACATCCCTAGTCCTGAGGCCACACACACACATACACATACACACACACACTCACACACACTCACACTCTCATACACACTCACACACACTCTCATACACATAGTCACACACACACTCTCTCACACACTCACACACATACTCACACTCAACACACCTCTCACACACACTCATACACCCACACTCTCACACGCACTCACATACACTGACTCACACATAAACACACACACACACACACACACACACACGAGAGGAGGGCAGAGATTTGAACATTAAGTTCATGTTCTCTTTCTCCCTCTTTGCTTCCCTCCCTCTCTCTCCTTCCCTCTTCCCGTCCCCCTCCAGTTCAGTATACTGTTTTTCACTCAGGCTAATCCCCTGATGATAAGCTAATCACTCAGAAAGGTGTTTTCACTGTGCCCTCCCCACTGGGTCCCTTGTCTCTCCCCTGCAGCTCCCACATATGTGTGTATGTGTCTGAGTGTGTGTCCCTGTGTCCTTTCCTTCTCCACTAAGATCAAAGATTTTTCATAGCAATGACTATTGATTTTATATCTCCTAACCCAAACGCTTAAAGTGCCTGACTCGTGGAGGGGATTCCATAAATATCAGCTGCAACTATACAGCCAGCTAATGGCTGGTAACTGGAGCAGACAGGAGCGTGTTTCCTACAAGGACCCTGCACAGACAAAGGCACAAAGGCACAAGAAACCCAGTGGCGAGGGCACAGTGAAAATGCCTTCCTAAGTGGTTAGCTTATCACCAGGGGCAGCTTAGCCACTGTGAAAAATAAAGTCTATTCAATAGGTGTAATTGCTGTTCACCCCTGTCAACAGCTGGAGTCCCGGTGTCCACACCTTGCCTCACAGCACACAGGCCAGTTTAAATGCCTAAAATACCATGTTAATCTTCCAGAAACTTCTTTATGATGAGATAGAGCCGGGATAAAATTGTGTTAATCTTTAAAACAAGGACAGATGGCAAATTGATACCACTAGGAAGCAATCAGAGGACATAGCACTGGTTGGTAATGTCTAGCAGACAACAGATGCTGCATTCAAGTTTACAGAGAGAAACAAGAAGCAACAGGAAGATCTAACATGCTCCTTTGCTGCAGAGCTCTGGACTCTCCCGGGGAGTCAGGGAAGCAGAAGGCAATGGCAGTTCAACCAATTGTTCTGGGATGCTGGGATCACTCCCTTCTTAAAGCAGAAGAAAATGTAACCAGAGCCGGCCCTTGGGATTGGCCCATGTGACCCAGGCCAGGCAGAGCTCTTGGCGACAGTGTCCCTGATTCTTGGCTTCAAGGTTGTCCACAGTGATTCACATCAGCTTTCTCCTCTACGGACATTTGGTCACTATATAATATATTCCTACTGTGGGTTAAAAGAATCGCCATCCCTCTCTTCTTCCCAGTTCACGGCCCATCTTCCCTCTTCAGTGAGCCTCAACCTCTCTTATTCCAAACACACTGTTGATTTTCAGTAGCTCAGCTCAGAATGAAAGAAAATGTGCTGTGTGGCCAGGGACTTTACACCAGGGTACTGCACCACTCGGCTCTATAGAGATGCTTTCTAAATCAAGCCAGAGTGTTCCCCGGCCTCTGGAACACATCTTTCTGTAGGATAGAGTGCACCTCCTTCCATAGAACCGCAGACGAGAAAGCAGCCATCTTCCACTCGCTGCCTCCAGGCCTCCTGAGGACCCTGATTGTGCCGCTCTGAAGTCTGTTGGCTACAGAGAGGCAGGAAACTGTGGCTCACGCGGAGCATGCTGGGACACTGATGGCTGGGTGGCCCGTGGAGAAACAGGCACCCCGTCAACTCCATCTGTGCGGAACAGTATGTGAGCCCAGCTTGCCCAGGCAGTCTCTGATGAAATGTGAACGCACAGAATTTGGAAGTGTGCCTTACGGTTAATAGCAAATATGTCCTCATCTTGGACAGATGTAAAGGATAAGGTTAATAAAATGTGCTGAGAAAGGAACTCTCTCCAGACCAGCAAACAACAACAACAACAAACCCAAAAAAACGATGGCGATGCACGGCTGGCGCTGGAAGGGAGAGATCGCTGCAATCCAGAGCTGCTGGAAATGTAAACGGAACCACCGCTTTCTTGTAAAAGCTGTTACATTGGAAAGGACACACTTGCTCAGACATGCCCTAGTGAAGGCAGCACATTCCAAACATATCTACGTGTAACTTAGTTTAGTCTCTTCATAGTTTTCTCTAACATCTGAAACGATGTATATAGAGTAAGTTGGAGTCTGCTTCTTTTTATATAAGACTTATGTAGCTCTATCACCACACTATAGTTTACATACACTAGCGTTATCATATACTGTCATCCACTGGCATAGGCTAGCATACTAGTATATACTAATACACACTTATATAGTTCATGCGTACTAATAGTCATTGTTTTTAAGTACACAGTTTGAAGAGTTTTAGAAAAACATATACGTTTTGCAGCCATCCCCATAATTCAGTTCTGAAATACTTCCGTTGTCCTGAAAGACCATAGACAACGAGAGCTACATCTCCTTGTAAGATCCAGTCTATCAACTGCACCCTTTGACGGTACAATGCATTCCCAGTGAGTGCAATAGAAATTACGTTGGATTTATGTGAAGGTTTGCTTTGGTCTCTTCTCTATAACTTTGCTTCATACTACATAAACATCTTTATCGCGCTCTTTTAATTCTTCTTCTATCTCTGAAATATTTTTGGTGTTTACTCTAGAGATTAAACTATGCATTTTTGAATAATTTCTTATATGTATGAATGAGCTTTCGTGTGGTGTGTGTGCATACACACATACCTGTGCGTACATGTGGAGGCCAGAGGAAGCTTCCCTCTCGCCTTGGTCACTTGAGGCAGAGTCTCTCACTGAGCCTGGAACTTGTATGGTTTTTACAGGTTGGGAGCCTATAAACGCCAGTGATTTTTCTATCTCTGTACTCTCCTCAAGTATTAGGTTTATGGGAATGTACAAAACAAAACAAAAACCAGCCCTGATTTGTTACATGGATGCTACAACCTGAGCTCAGGTCTTCGTGGTTATGTAGCAAGCCATCCTAAAATATGTATCTTTATGTTATCATATTCTAAGTCAATATTGATGCATTTTTAATGTGTCGATGCAATATTCTGAAAATATATCTTATATTCCAAGAGAGCAGATCTTTTGTTGGACCTCACAGCCGGAGTTAATAATATACCCTGAAGCCACTTAAGACTTAAGGCTGCCATCCTCCTGTGTACTCAAACTGTTTGTTTAACCTGCCTTTAAGAGGACAATGGAACAGCCAACCTTACTTGCCTTGAAATTCCCATAGAGTTAACTTTTACAACTGAGGCTAATGCACAGCTGTACTCTTAAGTTATGTACTCTTCCATGCCCCTGACCCAGAACAATGCACGTATATCATTTGCTGAAAGGCAGCAAACACAGAAAGTTGAAAGAAATGCCCTAAAATCTACTATAAATGTTGGAAGCAACCATTTATGGATATTGGTTGAAAAACAATGTTACTTGTTAACTGGGTTGTCAAGGGTCAGTTGGAGACACTGACTGAATCCCTCACAAAACTCTGCTAAAGATGGTTGTACGGTGTCCCATTCCTCTCCCTGTGTGATGCTTTCTGTGCTGTTGAATAAATGCAGAGCAAAGCCCTTTGTTAGAGACAGACACACACAACCACAGAGACAGACATACAGCTCATATAACACACAGACACACATACATACACACACACAGAGAAACAGGCACACATAATGGCAGACATGCACACACACAGTGACAAACAGGTTCACCAGACAGCCTTCAAGCAGACACAGATTCAGACTCCTACAATAGACAGACAAGGAGACAAGACCCAAGGAGCATGAAGCAGATAATTCAAATCTAGACTCACACTTGGTTAAAGGACTCCAAAGGGAGTGCTTTTATTTCTTTCCTTAATGCAACACCAGTGCATTACTGGTGACTCGGAGTTAATCGCTAATGTATATAATCTGTGCATTTAACATGCCTCAGTGCGTGCTTTTGTGCTATTGTGTCATGGGTGCTATCCTTTCAGCCAGATGGCTTCCGTGGACATTTCTCATATCACAGGCCTGTCAGCATCGACTTCATGCTTTGCTGGTTTCAAGATATCTGTTTTAATTTTCATTTTGTTTTTTTGAAGAATAATCTCACTATAGAATTTTTAGAGCATTTTTGCGCTCTGTCCAGTGTTCTTTAGACTCCAGTCATGACATTGCTGTCACCATTTTCTGCTTGCAAGGTTTCCTCCCTGTCTTTGGCTTTGAGCAGCTTGGATGAGCTACATCTGGCCAGGGTTATCTTTTTGCCTATGTTACTGAGATGTGTTGACAGTTGTGGATCAGAAATTTAAAGTTTCTTCAAGGTTGGTGGGGGGAGTGGCTCTGTTATTATTTGTTCCGATGTATTTCTGCCTCTTGACTGTTCTGAAATTCTAAAAATGTAAAATTGAAATATTTCATATTCCACTACACATTTATATCAATTTTTCTTCTATCCTTTTTTTCTGTGTTCTTTGAATTTATTTTCAAGTTCACAGGTTTTTTTTTCCTTTACAGGCTTAAATTTGCTGCCAAAGCCACACATTAAAATTTTCATTTTAGTCAGTGTGATGAGTATTTTTTTTTCAACTTAAGGCAAGCTAGAGTCATCTGAGAAGACTGAATCTCAACTGAGAAAATGCCCCTTTAAGATGGGCCTTTAGGCAAGCCTATAGGGTTTTGGTTTGGGGGTTTGGTTTTGGTTAATGTTTGACCATTGTGGTTGGTGCTACCTCTGTGGAGTATATTTTTAAAGACCACACTATGAATGCAGGGAGGAACAAGCAGTAAGTAACTGAGAAGAAGGAAGATCTCTGCTCCTGAGACCTTGCTTGTATTCCTGCCTTGGCTTCTCTCAACCAGGACTTAAAAACTGTAATAAACGTTCTTCCCCAAGTTGTTTTGCTCAGTGGTAATTTATCACAGAAATAAAAACCTAATTAAGAGAGAAGGTGGTACCAGGAGTTGGGTATTGCTTTGACAGACATGACCAGATTGTTTTGGGGAGCATTGTGAAAAGAATTTGAAACTTTATGCTGGAAGAGTCGTTGAATGCTTAAAGCTCCATGACCTTGGAGACTCGTGAGAGCAACGTGGACAACAGAAGCCTGGTTTGTGAAGATTCAGTGGGAAGTTAGGTGTTGATTTAAGACTGTCAGGGCCATTATGTGGGACACATCTATAGTCCTAGTACTGAGGAGGGTGAGGCTAGGCTACATGGCAAAACCCTGTCTCAAAAAAGTAAAATTAAAAAATAAAAATAATTAGGTGCTTTATTTTTAAGACATTTCAGTATTAGAGTATGTATATATATATATATATATATATATACATATACATATACATATACATATACATATATATACGTATTTATACACACACATATATATTTCATTCATTATTAGCAGCATATTTCCTTTACTTGTGCAAATGTTCATTTAAAGAAACCTGCTCTCTCAGCATTGCTCAGTTTAACATCTGTGCCCAGGTGGATTAAGTTTTTATTTTCTTCATTTTTTTTCCTTGAATCTTGGTTACAATTTCCTACTTGTTTGTTTGTCTAGTGATTTTGGATCGAAATCTAGACCGTATACTAATACATAGTAGCAAGTGTGTGATTTGTCTTATGAGCAATTTTTGAAGTGGTGAGACTAGCTGTTTTTATTGGCATTTGTTTTTTGTTTGTTTGTTTTGGTTTTGTTTTTTGGTCTAGACTAAATGGGAAATAATTGTCTCGAGTACAATGTGAAATTGTTTATATCTCCGCTATAATTAAATTCAAAAAACACACATGCCATGCATAGTGTGGTGTAGTAAATAACTAATAATGAGACTGTATTCTGATACATTAGCTATGTAATTCTGAATCTTTACCCACCACTGACACCTCCACCATCCTAGGGCCTGATGGACTGCTTGGTCTGAGTACGAAATACGGACTAAATGCTTGTGCTTCCCCTGCCCAAATGTTGAAATTCTAACTCCATTGCTATGACACTAGGAGGGGAAACCTGTAAGAGGTGAGTGTGCCAAAATCATTACAATAACTTATAGCTGTGCACACCACATGAATAAAATTTCGAGAGCTTGTCTAGCAACTCCAGAGTAGAGAAAACATCCCCTGGTGATAGATCCGTGCAAGCACGCTCATGCGAATCCCACAGAAGGTCATAATAGGGGAACACATTGTCTTAGCCAGGGTTTCTAGTCCTGCGCAAACATCATGACCAAGAAGCAGTTGGGGAGGAAAGAGTTTATTCAGCTTACATTTCCACATTGCTGTTCATCACTGAAAGAAGTCAGAAATGGAACTTGTCTTAGTCAGGGTTTCTATTCCTGCACAAACATCATGACCAAGAAGCAAGTTGGGGAGGAAAGGGTTTATTCGGCTTACACTTCCATACTGCTGTTCATCACCAAGGAAGTCAGGACTGGAACTCAAGTAAGTTAGAAAGCAGGAGCCGATGCAGAGGCCATGGAGGGATGTTCTTTACTGGCTTGCCTCTCATGGCTTGCTCAGCCTGCTCTCTTATAAAACCAAGACTACCAGCCCAGAGATGGTCCCACCCACAAGGGGCCTTCCCCCCTTGATCACTAATTGAGAAAATGCCTTACAGTTGGATCTCATGGAGGCATTTCCTCAACTGAAGCTCCTTTCTCTGTGGTAACTCCAGCTGTGTCAAGTTGACACAAAACTAGCCAGTACAGAACTCAAGCAGGTCAAGGAGCATGAGCTGATGCAGAGGCCATGGAGGGATGTTCTTTACTGGCTTGCTTTCCCTGGCTTGCTCAGCCTGCTCTCTTATAGAACCCAAGACTACCAACCCAGAGATGGTCCCACCCACAAGAGGCCTTTCCCCCTTGATCACTAATTGAGAAAATGCCTTACAGCTGGATCTCATGGAGGCATTTCCTCAACTGAAGCTCTTTTCTCTGTGATAACTCCAGCTGTGTCAAGTTGACACAAAACTAGCCAGTACACACATCTAGACATGTGCACAGGAGACCTCAGGGTGCCTGTGAAATGAGAAAACCCAGAGAGCTGGAGAGGTTTTTGGAAGTATGCTATGGAAAGCCTTCCTTATTAGAAGGCATCTTTTGGACCATCTGATCAAGTAGGAATCAATAGCAACAGTGAATTCTCTGAGGATTCGTAGCATTTCCCTGTGGGCTCCTGTCACCATGCCAGGCCCATAGCCAAGAATCCCACTCCTGTTGAAAGGCAACACATGCATGAGCTTGTATACAATCTGGCACAGAGTGATTTGTTTGGGAGTTTTGTTTATCTGTCATTCATTTGTCCATGGGTTTATCTAAGAACTCAATGACCCTCTGCAGCTACAAAGATCCATTATGTCCAGCTACAGAGTTGGACAGGCCCAGGTGAGGTCTAAGATGGGAATGTTGCAGCTCCATACATATGTAGAGCTAGAGGGCCCGAGTTGATTATCTCATTCTATAGGGTTGCAGCATCCATCTCTCAGCTCCTACCAGTGGCTACAATGAGGACGTTGGCTGAAGAAGCAGGAGGAAGGCTTACTTGGTGTATAGCTGGGTTTGTTCAGTATGAGGGCAAGGGAGCTACCTGGAAATGGGGCTATAGCACATAAATCTTTAGGGACAACCTTAATGCAGGAAAAAAACTGTCTTAGTAAGTGATAACTTTATTCATTTACTTTGAATGGAAGGAATAGCTTCTTACACGCATTCGCGACCGGCCAGGAAGAACGCAGCAAACCGGAATCTTCTGCGGCAAAGCTTTATTGCTTACATCTTCAGGAGCCAGAGAGCAAGAGAGCAAGAGCTCTATTGCTTACATCTTTAGGAGCCAGAGCGCAAGAGTGCAAGAGAGCAAGAGCCAGAGCAAGAGAGAGAATGGCGAAACCCCGTCCCTTTTAAGGAGAATTATCCTCCGCCTAGGACGTGTCACTCCCTGATTGGCTGCAGCCCATTGGCCAAGTTGTCGTCACTGGGAAGGCAGAGCACATGGGGTGGAGAACTACCCTTGGCACATGCGCAGATTATTTGTTTACCACTTAGAACACAGGATGTCAGCGCCATCTTGCAACGGCGAATGTGAGGGCGGCTCCCCACAATAGCTTTTGATAAGTATGCATAGATATATGTTCGTATAGCATACACATAGATATTCTTATAGTAAATGTTACATATGCTTTCTTACATCATAATATGTAAGCTATAAACGTTTTAAATACAAGGACAGAGACAAGACTGAATAGGGTAGAGACTCGTGGATGGATACACTGGATTGAGAACAATGTATGAAGTATTTGTATCATGTTTCAACACTCTCCAGGAAGCATTCAACAGAAGGACCATTGAATAACAATGTAAACAAAATGATTCAGTTAGTTGACATTATCTGTCCCTCCTCACTAGAAACGTGAGTACATAAACACAGTTGCCATGGTGGCAGAGGTGGGAGCATTTGTTCTCATAACCCATTTCACAGAAAACAATTGGTGGAAATGGGTCCTTGACCATGGCAATCACTGGCAATGTCACTTGCCACATTAGGAAGTGTTCAGCATACAGTGGCCTCATAGGACACAGGAATGGCTACTGACAGCACTGCTAAAATCACAGCATGGACACCTACTGGATGAGACCAGTCTAACTACTACTGCTGCCTCCCAATATATAAGCCAACACCAGCCAGTGATGTTTATAAGCCTTACACAGTAGCATTAATAGAAGAGACCAACTGGTCACTTGATGGAAGGTTTTTCCCTTTGAGATTCTCCCATCTTGACAGGGACAGTAACTTCCTTCATGTCTATTCTGTTATGGGCGTACATCTCCTGGCTGCCTAGCTTCAGTCAGCCCCATGATTCAGAGGAATGACTATATGGTTTTGGAAGGCTTGACAGGAGTTTGGGGACCCACATAGCACAGCTGTTAGGGAACCCACTTCCTAGTAAGAGCTGTATGGTTGCAAGCTCAGATGGTACAACACATCCAGTCACATTCCCTCAAAGCATGGGGGAGACCTAATGACATCATACCTGAATTAGCTTAGAGTCAAGGTTGCACAAGGTTGAGCCCCATGGGTACTGCTCCTTACACCGCTGTGTCTACACTAAATCAGAGACCTATATAGGACCATATGGAAGACTAGCTAATGAAAACTGAAGGGTGAAAAAATAAAGTGGCTCCATTTACCACTTGATACCATGATGGGTGGACAAATCTGGTGCTTCACATGCTACAACAGAGCACCACATCAGCACAGCGCTGTCTTATTAGACACAGCGCAGATGTCCCACTAACCCTAAGTTGTGGCTGTTGCCGTAGTGACCATAGACTTGTAGGAAAAGGAACCATTATCTTGAAGAAGCAACTAACTAATAAGAATGTGGAGCTGTTCTCTCATATTCACGCATGAGGAGAGCACTGTGGAAGCCAGCTGATTCACTTAGCACCTCCTGGAAGTCAGCCTTCGACGTGGATGGACATATGTACTGAACTTGGCTTGAAAACTCTACTCCTCAGTAATGGGTTAACCACCTCAAGAGGCAAATTACCATCTCGTGCAAAAAGGTTAGCTGAGAAAAAGAAAACTAAGATAGAGAGTGAAGAATTGTGGTAGCGTGGGTTCATTGTTGGGTCCCAGGTTCTGCCTCGCTTCACCAGCAGTGTCTGGACATCACCAATTCACTGGCACAAAGAGGAGATGATGGAGTCTGCAGCCCACTTTTCCCTTCAGGGTGTCAGACGCCAGCCACTACATGCCAGACCAGAAGGGGAAAGCAGGATCTGGGATGAATGTTGTGGTTCCCAGTCTCCTCTCTGGATACTCAGGTGACACTGATTTATGCCTGGAGAGGAATTCAGAAACAGGGGTGCATGGTCCATGTTTCTCCACGGGGCATCTGCACACCAGGCAAGAAGGGGGAAGCTGAACCCAGGAGGAGCAGGATCTGATGTGATTGGGAGCATGTGCCAAGTAGTGGAGGGGCAGGAAAAGAGAAAAGGCCTTCTTCAGGAGTCTTGGTGTCAATGTTGCCGCTCTTTTAGGTGAAGCCCTTCCCCATGGTGATCTCCAGTGAAGCAGGTCACTGAGACAATCTTTGCTTATTCATATTTCTTTATTGGGGGGTGAATGTGAACACATACACTTTATTCAGGGCAAACGAGGGTAAAGGGTATGAGAATATCCAAGAAGGGAAGGTCATTGGTTGGAAGCTAAAGCTATCTAGATACCTCGATAGCATGGAGAAGAACACTATGATACATGACTGAATGCCTGCGGCCCTCTCAATTGGTGGCTGTGGTTATGTGTTCCAGAGCAGGCATTGAAGGCTGGGTAGGGGCAGTTCCACTCCACCAATCTCAGATCTCTGAGATTTGTAGGGTGTGAGCATTCCCACTTCACCAGTTCTTATGCCTGTCTGGTAGGGCGGTTCCACGTGCCCCACAAAGGATGGATAGGATGGATATACGACATGCCGTCTGTTAGCACCTACAGCTACTGGCTGTCATTTCCCCTTAATTAAGCCCTACCTTCTGTTTTCTCTTATAGAAAGGGGCCTGTAGCTTCTTCTGGAACACACACAGAAAACTGTCTCTGTACAGCGTAGTAGGTGTGATGGCCGCCTTGGAGGTGCACTCCGTGGCTGTCCTTGTAAAAGAGGCTACTGTGGGAAGCAGTTGATGGACATCTTCTAATCACCACTCCTCTGTGTTCACCATAGCTTCCTGTCTAGTTATAGCTCCCCTGGGCTGCTGCCAGCCATCAGCTAAGCATCATGGGAAGGGCCACAAGAAGTCCATTTTGGCCCAATGCCAAACACATTCAATCTACAACCCTTGCTCAATGGCTCTTTCAGCTTAATCAAGACTGACTTAGAGCTCTGCTGCGATCCGAGAAGCTCTGGGCAAACTTTTCTTGCCTCTCTCCTGTTGCAGATGTCAAGCCTGCACTTCAGCCTGAGGGTGTCTCCTCTTCCTCATGTTCTCTCAACCTTTATCCTCCATAGATGCTCCCATAGTAAATCCTCCCCCATATCTTTTGTAAAATATTAGTTTTACATTTACATTTTAAAACTTATTCGTTTATTCATTTATTGCTTCCATGGGGGAACGTTTCTGCTGCTGCACATATATGGAGGTCAGAGGACAATAGTTGAGGGGTTGGTTCTCTTCTTCCATGGTGTGGATCTGGGGACCAAACTCAGGTTGTCAGGCTCAATGGCAAGTGCCTGTTCCTACCGAGCCACCTCATCAGCCCAGTCTATTGTAAGAAACTTCACTGCAATAAGAGGTGAAAGAACATTAATTCAAAATAAACTGAGCTGACAATGTGTTCCCTACAGTAGCCAATAACAACGTAGAACAATGTTGTAACAAGAAAAGGGGACCCGGGGGGAAAAAGGGGAGGGGAAAAGAGACCTGTGCCCCGCCAGAGTTTCCCTATTCTCTGGTCAGTCAGGCGTGGGAGGGCTGTTACCTACCCTTTCCACTCATCCCTGGGTGGGCATTCCTCTATCCTACTCTTCAGGGGGTGGCCAAGGGGCAGCCCTGCCTGGGGACCCCGGAGCTACCTTGCTAAAGCCCCAGGGTTATAGGAGAGAGGGATGAGGGAAGAGGTTCCCAACACCTGCAAGAGTGCACGCAGCCTTGATGGAACAGAGACTCTCTATGGTTTAAGAGCTTTATTATAGAAATGCAGGGAGAAAGAGAGCAGGGAGAGAGAGGGGGGTGGCTAGAGAGAAAGAGTAAGAGGGAGAGAGGGAGAGAGGAGAGGAGAGGACAAAGAGAAAGGAGAGAGAGAAGACAAAGAGAGGGGAGAGAGAGGGCGAGATGAGGGATAAGAGGTAAGAGTAAGCAATAAGAGAGTAAGAGGGTGAGGTGGGGCTGAACATCCCTTTTTATGGTCTTCACTGTTGCTAGGTAACTGGGGAGGAGTTTAGCCTGAAGGTCAGAAGCTTGGGCCATTGTCTATGTGACTACTGACCATGCTTCTCTTGTGGGGCTGTGGGGGACGGTAACTTAGGCAGGGGCCAGAGTTCCAGGAGCATGAGGGAACGCTTACCGAGTCATGTAGGTGAATTATGACCATCAGGGTTCAGACCTCAGCTCGACTGGAGACCAGCTGCAGTTCCCCACAGAACAAGAGCTTTTTAAGTTTACATTTCTCTGGCTGGTTGATTGCTCTGATTGATTGATGTATAGACATGTAGGCACACGCGTGGACAGCGTTCAGGATCTGGTTCATTTCTTCCACTGTGTGAGAGCTGGAGGTTGAATTCTGGTCCTCTGTTTGAGCAGCAAGCACCTTAACCCACTGAGCCATCCCACCAGCCTGTACATAGGGTTTGGGTTTTTTGGGTTTTCTTTTAAGCCAATTAATAAAGTGTAAAGAGATAATTTTAAAATGATCAGTCAATCTAAGAGAAGACAGGGAAAGAAAAAAGAAGGAATTGAGAGAAAGAGAGTACAAATAAATAGAAAAGTAGCAAGATGGTAAAGTTAAGCCCAACCATATTGATAGAATATAAATGGATTAAATACTCCAATTATACTACAAAAACTGTCAGGTTGGATAAAAGGAAAATAGGCAGCCATATGCTGTTTGTGAGATGTGTGCTTGAAATATAACGGGGGCTGGGGTTGGAGCCTAGGAGTAAGATTGCAATGCCATCTGAAGACTAGTTATGGGAAAGCTGCTACAGCTTTATCAATACCAGACAAATGAAATTCCATGTCAAAAGCAAAGAGGAAGTGACGAAAGATGTTCCACAATGATGAAAATGGCCAATTCATTAAGAAGGCAGAAGTCATGCCCCTCCCTAAACTGACGTGACCAAATTAAAAGCTAAGTGTCCATAACTGTGTGTAGTTTTAGTACTTCCTCTCAGTACCTGGAGTAGCAAGTAGACTGAAAGTTCAGAACACTGCACTGACGTATGCAAAGTGCAACCTGTGGGGCCTGCGGAGCTGCCCGTGGAGCCCGTGGAGCGTGTGGAGCCCATGGGGCACGTGGAGCATGTGGGGCACGTGGAGCCCATGGAGCCGGTGGAGCCCATGGGGCACGTGGAGCATGTGGGGCACGTGGAGCCCGTGGAGCCCGTGGGGCGCGTGGAACAACACATGGAACACGTGGAGCATGTGGGGCACGTGGAGTCCATGGAGCCCATGGGGCGCATGTAACACATGGAGCCCATCGAATACGTGGGGCCCCGCTGAGCCTGCAGAGCCCGCAGAACCTGTTGAGCCTGTGGCGCCCTCAGGCCTCTGTGTGGCTGGTTCGCACCACATAAGGGAGCTGAGGACGGCTGTTAAAGAGAGTCGATGACACATGAAGCCGCTTTCCAGTGTGTTCCAGGCAAAGTTTGCTGCCTTCAGGTACAAAAGATCTGAATACCCGAGTCAAGCAACTTGACCTAGTTGCTATAAAACACCCAAGAAACTCAGAGTTCACCTTCTTTTCATATGTCCATAGAAGAATGAATTACAAAGCACATCTCGGTTTAAGCAGTTGTATGTACATTGTCTCGCTATGAAGTTAATAATCAACAATAAAAACGTATATACAAAATCCCTAATTATTTGAAAATTTAATAATATATCTTCTAAATTGCTCATGGATCAAAAGATAGACAGAAAAAAAGTTAAAAAGATGGATCAAAAATATAGACAACCTTCCCTAGAGTCTACCCAGATAATTGTAGTCCCTCGCCCCTCCTCAAGGAAACTTACTTCTGCAATAGTCAGAGACCTAAGAAATGGGAGTTTGTTGTGAATTTATGTCTCCTAGAAATGCCAGAAGCCACACCCATAAAACCTCACAGTCATAACTACCTCGACATGACCAGCCAAGGACATCAATAAACATGCTGATGTGGAAGGGGAAGCATTTATGAGGTCTCAACTGTAGACAAAAGACTACAAGCAACTATGAATGCTAAGGGTGGGAGAGACAGTTTTCACCAGGGAAGAGCACACCAGCTGGTTATCTAATACCGAATGGTGAGCCCTGAAAACATACATACAAGTAACATCATACGGACTAAGCAGGTTCTATTCATGTATTTAAGAGTGTGTGTGTGTGTGTGTGTGTGTGTGTGTAACAACGTTTAAAGTAAAAATGGTTTATGAATATGAAAGAGAGCAGGGAGAAGTACATGGGAGGATTTGGAAGGAGGAAAGGAAAGGGGAAAATAAGACAATTACTTATAATTTCAGTGGACTGGCTCAGGAAACCAATGTTGGGTTAATATTAGGAAATCTACAGTTCCTATAGACATCCAAAGGACAATAAGAGGTATAAATAAATTCTAATGCCAATAAACTCAGTAATCTGGCTGAAATAGACAAATGTATTGAAGTATATGACAAAAGTAATGCAAGAAGAAGGATAAATATGTCACCTACCTATCTATTAAAGAAAGTTAATTCATAATAATCTTCACAGAAAATCAATCCTAGTAGGGCTGGTTTCCTTGGTGACATCTATTCAATATTTAACCAAGAAATAATGTCACCCTCACATTAGCTGTCAGAATATGTGTGAGAAGGAAATATTTCATAATGCCACATCCCAGATGGTGAGGACACAAAGGGAGAAATTACAGATCGATCGGTAGTCTTCATAATTCCAGACACAAAGATTCATCTCAACAGATGATGAGTGGACCGTTATGTAAAGAAGGTGGAGTAGAACAATTAAGTGTACTGATTCAGGAAGCCAAGGTTGGCTTAATATTAGGAAATCAATAAAAGAAAGTCAGCACACTGAGTACACACACACACACACACACACACACACACACACACACACACAAAGTCATTAGCTCAACATATGAAAAAATTTTGGGCCAAATTCCAACATCTACCCACAGTAAAAGTCTACAACAGCCAATGCACAGAAGGAAACGTCCTCATGCTGATGAAGGCAATCCATAGGATGTCTACAGCTATCCTGATTGCTATAGTAGCAAGATAATGATGGCTTCTTGCTGAAGGCTATCAACAGGGTCAGGATGTCTTTTCAAAAATACTACCTTGTATTGTACTAGATACCTGAGTCATTGTAAAAAGAAAGAATAAAGAAATGAAGGATGGAAGGATTAGGAAAAAAATATTTTTCCTTCTGGATGGTGTAGCTATATACACTTCAATTCTGACCTCAAAGGTATCTACCCCAATCTATTAAGGCTAAGAATTACTTTAACAAGTTCACAGTATACAAAATCAGGACATTAAAGGAATCAATGATTGGAATTATGTTAGGAATAAATAGTAAAATATGAAAATTTACCTGTATAGTCTGTTACAGAACATGAAATGCTAAGGACCTCAACAATCCAACAGGAGAAGGAAAGGCTTGCTCACAAATGATGCTGGAATAGCTAATCGACTGCCCAGAAAAAACACACCTTAGCTCCTACCTCACCCCATGCAGAAGATTTGACCTGAGCTAAAACATGATCCTAAGCTTAACTCTGGCATCCAACGTCACAGGGACTCTCTTGGTAACCAAAAAGGACTTTGTTTTATTTTGAAAGGCTACTTTAGCATTAGCTATTAAAAGTTAATTTGTAAGTGGAACTCAACCTCAAAAACTTCTGTTAGGCTTTCACCACATGTGATGATGCACCCTATTTGACTTTTGAGACTAGATTTATACTTACAATATCTAAAGAGCTCATTGGTATTAATAATTAAAATAAGGCACATTTGGAATATGCCCCCTCCACCTAAAACTCAGGGAAAATCATAAGAGTCAGAAAGCCCATAAGATCCAGAAGACTGGGACCTCTGCTGATAAACAGTGTCTTCTAGCGACGGCAAGGAAGATGTGACCAGGAGTTCTCACCCACAGGGTTGCCTGAACACCACCAGCACTATGACAGTACCAGCTGACATGCCAACGTGACAGGGGCGAGGATTGTGCATAACCCCACCCCTAGATGAAGAGCTACAGGTGGTTGGTGTTTGCTGAGAGAGGGAGATTCAGTGTCCTCCGGGTACGTGCTCCCACAGAGGGTTCCAATTCCAAGTGCTCAGCTCTGGACACATGTCCATACGATCAAAGCTGAGTGGACTCAGTAGGTTATATGTACACGTGTATGTGTTAACTATTAAGAGAGCATCAATGTGGAGGGAAATGGAAAGAGATGAAGAGGACAGACAGAGAAGTGGGAGCAGCATAGATGCAGTGAAGTTCTCAGGTTTTATTTTATTTTTTTCTCATCTTTTTTTTTAAATTAGGTTACTTTTTTCATTCACATCTCCAGTGCTATCCCAAAAGTCCCACCCCCACCGCACCCCCACCCCCCTCACCCACCCTCTCCTACTTCTTGGCCTTGTCGTTCCCCGGTACTGAGGCATATAAAGTTTGCAAGACCAATGGGCCTCTCTTTCCCCTGATGGCTGACCAGGCCATCCTCTGATACATATGCAGCTAGAGACATGAGCTCCAGGGGGCACTGGTTAGTTCATATTGTTCCACCTATAGGGTTGCAGATCCCCTCAGCTCCTTGGGTACTCTCTCTAGCTCCTCCATTGGGGGCCCTGTGATCTATCCAATAGCTGACTGTGAGCATCCACTTCTGTGTTTGCCAGGCCCCAGCATAGTCTCACAAGAGACAGCTATATCAGGGTCCTTTCAGCAAAATCCCACTAGTGTATGCAATGGTGTCAGCGTTTGGAGTCTGATTACTGGATGGATCCCCAGATATGTCAGTCTCTAGACGGTCCACCACTTTGTCTCAGCTCCTAACTTCATCTCTGGAACTCCCTCCATGGGCATTCCACTCCCAATTCTAAGAAGGGGCAAAGCGTCCACACCCTGGTCTTCGTTCCTCCTGAGTCTCATGTGCTTCGCAAATTGTATCCTATATCTTGGGTATTCCAATTTTCTGGGCTAATATCCACTTATCAGTGAGTACATATTGTGTGAGTTTTTTTGTGATTGGGTTACCTCACTCAGGATGATGCCCTCCAGGTCTATCCATTTGCCTAGGAATTTCATAAATTCATTCTTTTTAATAGCTGAGTAGTACTCTATTGTGTTATTAAGTAAAAAAGTAGGAAAATAATTAAAATACAAATAATATAAAAACTGGCCAGAATTGAGCAGAAACTCCGCAAAAACAAGATACATAAGTCTATCCATGCACATGAAAACAATTTCAATATTACTGATCATCCCAGAGATGCTGATTAAACCCACTCTGAATATATTTCACACTTTTTACAAGGATTAAAATTAGAATTATTAGTGTCACCAAAAATTATTGAGAATAAATATCACTAGGATAATCCCTCTTGTAAAAATCCTTGTTCTTTTCTCATTGAACTATTGATGTGCAACTATCCAAGCAGCAAATCCATCCCTAGCTCTTTACCCAGAGAAAGGAAAATATTGGCCTATAAAAGTGCTTGTTCAAGAATATTCCTGACTGCTTTAATCAGAATCAATAAAGTCAGTAAACTATGATCTTCACCATACTTTCACAAAAGTAACCTGCTCAGCATGAGAAGAAATGAATCCTTGAAACCCACAACAAAACAGATGAAGATCATAAATGTCAAGTTAAACAAAGTCATAATTAAATGCAGGTGTACAAATTGCATGGGTCAATTTATATAGACCCCACACTAATCTACAGTGATAGAAATCTTAATTGTGGCTATATCTGAAGGAATACAGAGATCAGCTGTGACCTTAGGAAACATGTCGGGTGATGGAAATAATCTCATATTGATTTGCATTTGAATTAGATGCATATACACATTTGGCCAAAATTCATCATGCATCTGAGATCTGTATGCAATTTAGTACATACAAATTATTTTTTAATTCTTAAAATAAAAAGAAATGAAAACATTCCTGAGTATCTGCTATAGATCAGGCACTGTTCCAGGTATATAATTTATACAGACAGAAATACTCCTGGCCTTGTGAAGGTTACTTCTAGACTATACATCAGGTGTATAAATAAAATTCCTACATGCTAAATTGAAACCTTACCATCACAAGTTTCCCCCTGACTTAGAATGTCATCCTTACTCCTGGCTCCCTATAGACCTTCTTGCTAAGGAATTCTTAGCCTGTGAAGACAGGGCAGCCCACCTGTTTAGGAAGTGATGTGTTGATATTTGGGATTCTCCATGGGCCAAGATGTGCTAACTGAACTGAAAAACAGCCTGGGTAGAAAATCCCTGGGGGCCATATTTCATGTCTGTGCAAGGCAGGATTCGTTTGATTACATGCTTTACGTAGGATTCTGGAGGCCTGGCTTAGTCTGTGCAAATGCTTTAAGAGAGACAGCAGAGAAGTTGCCACAGAGCCCGTGGTCTTAATCTTCAATGGCTGGCTCTTATGCCAACTATTAAAACATTGTTTAAAAAGTATATTTGGTAAGCGTTGAGAGATTTGGAAAGACATAAACCACCTGTTAAAACAGAAGTTTAAACCCAAGCAGCAAACTGGGCAACTGCAGATTTCTCACAGGCTGTCAGTCTTTTGTGAAGTTGCTAGGTTCCTCTTTTGACCTTTGCAATATAGTGTGGTTCAACTGGATGATAGGCCATAAGACCAGAGAGGGTAAGAAATAGCTGTGGCCAAATCACTGGTTTTGTGTACTTCCTTAAGCCATGGGCAAGTACCTCAGAGTATGGAGGGAAATTCATGGCTAAGACTAAAAGAAGGTGATGGTTAATCATGGAAAGGGAGCTCTCCTGAGCTACCCTGATAGGTAGCAGAGGAAGAAGAGACAGAAAAATAAGAGAAGGCTGTGGCCAAGGTTGTAGGTGAGGTCAAAGCCCTAGCTGGGGAGTGCACTACAAAGAAAACCCAGATAAACAGCGGTTGTCAGGGCCATTGAGAAAGGGCTGTTGAAGACTTTGGTTTCAAGAAGAGCTAAGGGCAGTGAGCAGGAAATAGCTCTCTGTAGACACTGGGGCCAGGAGGCCATAATGAACACGATGACTGGTAGTATCAGAGAGAGAGAGAGCAGCCACGGACTCTTGAGCATAGGAAATTATAGCTATGGTCAGCGTAAAATGATCCAGAAGAAAGGAAGCTGAGAGCAAAACAGAGGTAGAAATACAGAAGGAGGCTGAAGGAAGTCACATCAATTGAAGGTCATCAAATCCACTGATGGAAGAGATGGCTGGGTTTCTAGGAAGAAGGGCTTGATCTTTCCTATGACTATTTACTTGGGTGATTAATTATAGTGGAAACAAATAAAACTAAGGCATTTCACACAGTACAAATATAGAATCTGAGTTGACAGTACGTTCAGAAATTCATAAAATCTAATTAATGGGGGGCTGGAGAGATGGCTTAGTGGTTAAGAGTATTGACTACTCTTCTGAAAGTTCTGAGTTCAAATCCCAGCAACCACATGGTAGCTCACAACCACCAATATGAGATCTGACGCCCTCTTCTGGGGTGTCTCAAGACAGCTACAGTGTACTTACATATAATAAATACATCTTTTAAAAGGGGATCTTGCAGTTCTGGCTTACTGTTCTCTAATCCTAGAGTCCTATACTTGGCATTTGGAGTGTCCCTCATTGGTTGCCTGGCCTCTGATTAAGAATTGTCATAATGGAAAAAGCCACATAGAAGCCGCTGAAGGAGATGTCCCAGAAATATCATAAATACTAATAGTATTGCATGCAAAGTTGCATTTTGGGGGATGGGAGGTGAGAGAAATATGACTGGTAGAGACAGGGGACCCTAAATAAGACCTAAAAGATGCAAGAGTAGTTAGTGTTCTTATTCTATCTCCATCTGAGTCATTAGTATGGCCTCTGAAGATACAAGATGGATTGAGAAGATGTCTACAGGTCACCAAAGGCCGAAGGAGGCAGTAAACCTGTTTACAGGTGTTGCACACAGTATCTCTCTGTTACAGTCAGTAGAGTTTCAGGGATACTCATAAGTGACTACTGATTTGTCATTCTTTTCTATTCTAACTAAAATGTATGCTAAGAGACCTTTGTATTCACATAGACTAGATAACATCACTCGTTTGGCTTTGTCTCAGGGCTGTGTTAACTGTTCCACTTGGTGCTATAACACAGTCTGAATAGATTTGAACTAGCTAGGAACTAAAGACTAAAAATAACATTAACCCCTTTACTGTCATTTCCAATGACACACAGGACCTTTGTTCTTTAACTCACAATTCTGAGTTTTGCAGGATCAGAGATTCTAGTCTGAAGGCAACTCTTGCTACAGGTTAGAGTTGCCATTGGGCAGCTTTGAACTTCTGTTTCCCAGAGATCAGCAAGCCAGAGAGGCAGAGATAATTGTCCCTGGGTATCAGGAAAGAAAACTACTTTATACAATGGTGGCAAGGAGAAAAAAGGGTGAGAGTAGGGAGAAATCAACTAAACAAATTTTAGTATTCTTTCTCCAGATGTACTGGGGACTCAGACCACTTAATAAGAGTGTTGAGTTAAACTACTGGGTGGCCATCATGATCTACTGAGGTGACACTGAGAAGGACCAAATCAAGTGGAGACAAGGACCAACTGTCAAAATGTAGCTGGGTTCATCCAACTCCCTTCTCAGTTTCTTTTGGGAAGAGAACCCACAGGACCTGGAAGGGAGCTGCTTCAAGCACACATATGGGGAAAGGGATCTTTCTGGCACTGGAAGTGGAGGGTGTAAGCATTGTCTTAGTCACTGTTCTATTACATTGAAGAGGCACCGTGACCAAGGCAATTCTTACTAAAAAAGCATTATCAAAATGGCAGCACTCAGGCAGGCATGGTGCTGGTGTGGTGGCTGGGAGATTTATGTCTTGATCCACAGGCAGAGAGAGATAGAGAGAGAGAGACAGAAACAGACAGAGAGAGACAGAGAACAGAGACGGACAGACAGAGACAGAGACAGGGAGACAGACAGATAGAGAACAACACTGGACCTTGCATGGGCTTTAGAATCTCAAATTCCGTACCCAATAATAGATTTCCTCCAACAAGTCCACACCTCCTAGTCCTTCTCAGACAGTTCCACTCTTTGGTGACTACACTTTCAACTATATGAGCCTATGGAGGCCATTCTTATTCAAACCACCACAGCTACGGGTGTGTTCCACACAGATCTCTCAGGAGAACCTACTGTGAGAAGAGTGGGTCTGGGGCCTCCATCTATGCACATCTGGATGGAATGTGGTATTCATGCTGAAGGTCTAATCTCCACAGACTGACCCTACTCCATAGCCAAGCATGATAAGGCATTAGAGCAGAGCCACCCCTGACCAACTTGGCATCCTCTACTGGGAAATCTTTGCTCTAGGGCTCCTTGCTGGTTTGGCTGAGAGTCAGAGTTTGGCTGGAGTCTAAGCCTCCTCCCACTCAGGTCTCCTTTTCTGCTTTCCTGGTGTAGTTGATAGCCCCATATCAGAGTTTCAAGTCTCCTACTCCCCCACCAATCACATCCACCTTCACAAACATTCTCTTTACATCCATTTCATTCTTCTTGCGTCTTCTTTAGTGATCCAGTGTGACACAGGAGGACACAAAAAATAACCAACCTTATTCTTCTAGTAAACAAAACTAGTAAATTAATAACGTCCTCCATTGCAGTGTGTGGAGGTAAACAGGTGGGGCTTTCGGGTGCCTGATTTCTGGGCATTTTCAGAAATGCAAGGGAATATGAGTAACAGCTGTGAAGAGACTCTCAAGTGCACAGCTGTATCTTAGTGTCTCCATAATTCCAAGTTTAACTAACGTCAGTGAATGTTCGTATACCTGTTAGAGGGAGTCCAGGTTCTCTGCCATGATTTGGAAGGCTTCCCACTTAGGAGAGGGTAGTAATTGAGCCTGTGCTCCTGAATCTTAATTGCAAGGAGATTAGTCTAACTCTCATCTTTGACCTGTCTATTTGGAACCCCTGAGGGCAACCTTTCCTGTGGTTTCCATGGGAAACCAGGAAAAGGTGTTGATAAAGTGCACTTTACAGCTTACCTGAAAGATGGAGGAACATCTCTTTACTTACCATATCATGCCCTATTGTGTACTTCCCAAAGCTGAGATTCTGAGAGAACAGATCCTTCAGACATCATGGACAAAGTACAGGATAGAAATGAGGCAGGGCTCATTACCTCCTTCTGCCACACCCAGCCAGTGCTCCTGCAGACAGTCTTGGGAGCACACTATTTATCCACTGACAGTGGTTGCCTGTAACCTCACATTAAATTACATTTTCCTGCTGTCTCTCCCATTGCCTAAGGGAATGGAGGTGCCAGAATAATAACAGTGGCTTTGACCTGACCTGGTCAACTTGTTTGTCTTGTGGTGCTGGCTAATATGTGTAGCTTAAAATTCATTTTAAATCTATCTTCCACATAGATGAAATCCAGGGAAGGTTATCCTTTGGATTCAGGAATCCTATCAAAAGTTCTTGTTTTAGTTAGGGTTTTACTGCTGTGAACAGACACCATGACCAAGGAAACTCTTATAAAGAACAACATTTATTTGGGGCTGACTTACAGGTTCAGAGGCTCCATCTATTATCATCAAGGTGGGATCATGGCAGCATCCAGGAAGGAATGGTGCAGGAGATATTGAGAGTTCTACATCTTCATTTGAAGATTGCTAGCAGAATATTCACTTCCAGGCAGCTAGGTTGAGGGTATATAAGCCCACCCCCACAGTGACACACCTACTCCAGCAAGGCTACACCTCTTAATAGTGCCACACCCTGGGGTGAGCATACACAAACCACCACAGTTCTTTTGGAATAGTTAGACATTTCGTGGACAACCATTGTACAGAATAGAACTGATTATAATGTATTTGCTTTGCCTGTCTATCTTTCTCACTGGTCACTGAGTTCCATGCAGGTAAAAACTGTCTTGATCTCTGTGTGCTCAGAGCTTACTAAAGAGTTGTATAAATGAGAGATCAATGACGTTTTGGTGAATGGATGGATGAATGGGGTATCCAGAGCCAGAATTCGTCATCAAGGATGAGTTGATTGAGTAGAAAGGAACATAAGAAAGGAAAGGTGGAGGTTATAAGGTGGGGTTGTGAGAGGACCCAGGACCATTTCAGTGAGTGGGAGGTGGAGCGGGAGAGCCAAGCCCTAAGAACATCAGAGTCCGTGTGTGCAGGCTCATGAGAATGGCCTGAGGATCCAGGCCATAAGGTCTGACATGGCCAGTGGCAGCAAGCAAGCACAGTTGGTGCAAACTCTGCTTACTCTACTCTGCCTCTGCCTCCATCATCACCAAGGCAGCATTACAAACTGTTCGAAGTGGACAAATCCTTTGTTAAACCTTGTGCTAGCCCTTCTTTCTAGCCAAAGCTTAATTGCACATGACCTTAGCAACAGTCTTCCTTCAGCCTGTTTTCCTTACTCTGAGTCTTTGGCCTGATCTCTTATGCAAGACAGCTCACTCCCATAACCTCCTCAATGGGGGAAAGTGAGTAATTTAAAATGCCTTTCCTATTAAAAAAAAAAAAAAGCAGCTGGTACTCATATGTGGGGAAGTTGTGAAATCCTTCATTCACTCACACATCTTATTAGACTACAGTAACACAGACTCACAACTCTCCTTCTGGTGAAGTTGTTTATGTGGGTCAGCTCACGCCTTGACACCAGAGACTATTCCCACCAAGTAAGTCATCAGGAATCATTGTGTGGGTACGTATGCATGGTAGGAGCAAGCAGTGCTCAATGCTCCCCAGTTCGAAGGCTGGGGAGCACTGAACTCCACCATATGAAGTACCAGCGATTTCCAGTTTCAGATGCTAGCATGGTGTTCTGTAAATGAGCAAAAAAAACAAAAACAAAAAAACCTAACAAATGTTCACAGAATTAATTAAAGAATCTGATGAACTATGAATCAAATTGGAGTTTGAGGAAGACTGCAAATATGTGCTACTTGAAACCTGATATGAACAAATAACAAATGTCAAAAAAAAATAAGAAGAGGATGTCTCGAATCATTAGTGTCTTTGTGCATGCTGTTCTATGAGACCTATGATGATTTTTATTGCTATCTAAGCACTGTGGTCCTCTCCATGACTCTGAGACTCTGACTGTGGGTTCCAGGAGGTTCTGCTGACAAACACAATATGGTGCAGGGACCACCACAAAGGATCAGGCCCATCACCGGCTGGTTCTATACTGTGCTCTATCCCGGAAGCCTCCTTCAGGCCAGATTCATAGGCTCTTAGGCTGCCCACTTGATTCTAGTGACTAAAGTTTGTCTTTGGAAAGAATTTTTGCATTGTAAGCAGTAAGTAACACAAATAGCTTTTTCTAGTGTTATAATAAGTTGCGTGACTACTTAACTGTGCAGAGAGAAGGTCTTGAGTTGGCTAAATCTCAATATTTGCTTTCTTCCACACTTGGAAGTTGAATTATTAAATCCAAAGGAACTCGACCAAAAGCATGACATCCTTTGATGGGCGAAGTGTAAAGCCAAAACCTAAAGCTAAGGATGGGTCCCAGAGACAGGAGTCTTTCTCACAGTCTAAGGACCAAGAAAGAGCAGAAGTCAATGTCCTGCCTAGAACCATGTAGGTGTTTTGCCTGTGTCTTCTGAGGCTTGAAGGCTGCTGGGACATTTCAACCATACTCATCTTTCTTTTCCCAAATCAGTATATGAAAAGGGGAGACTTCATTTCACTGAATTAAACCCTTTCTCATAACTCAAGTCATTCCATTAATGGAGAAAGTGAGGCAGGGGGATTAAGATGGTCTTGTTGTGATAATAATAGCTGCAGTTGCCAGAGAGTATTCAATACGCCAGAGGCTTTGTCTAAGACACATTCATCCCACAAGGACAGTGAAAGGTTGGTGTGGTTCCCTCTTGACAGGGAGGGTCCAAGCAGGCCTGTGTGCCTCCAAAGACTAACACTTCCAGTTCCCTCCAGGAGGATCCGGAGAGAGTCTGGAAGATTTTTCCTAGAGCGATGGCAGATCCTTGTAATGAAATGAAATGAAATCAAAGCACCCGCAATGAAGGTTATAATAGCTGGCAAGAATGGGAGGCAGGCTGGTAACAATGCTGTAAGCTTTTAAAGATCAGTGTACGCGTCTTCCGAACAGCTGTGTATTTCATTTGAGTGCATCATCTGGACCTTGTTAGGACTCAATAGATGTTTGGAGCCAATAAATAAATGTGTGCCTCTATCAAAATAAGATTGGCTTTTTGCCCGTACAATAGGTATTTCTGCCTGCTTTAAATCTCCCTTCACAGTCAATAAGTGTCTTAACGTCAATAGCCTTTTCTGTTTACGCAGCTCTCTATGGTCGGTGAGCATCATTTTACTCAGAGCAATGCTATGACGTTTGGACAGCAGGAATTACTTCTTCCTATTTGGGGGACTCTGAGGCCCAGAGAGGTTAAGTGATTCCTCCAAAGTCACATAGCAGGCTTCATATCTATTCTCCTGCCAATATGCAGAGTCCTCTTGGGAGAAATGTCCCTTTCCGCTTTATCACTGAAGCTTAACACAATCAGACCTTACACCTTGTGCACAACAATGCTTCATACTTACTTCTTGAGTATGGAAGGAAGGAAGGAAGGAATGAAACGCTGTATACAATGACCCAATGAGATTTGTACTGTATCAGATTTGGATGGAAAATATTCTAGAGGATTCCTTTGCCTGTGCACATTTCATTTAAGTAAGCGACCTCCCAAATGCTCAAAGATCACCTTACGGCACTCTTTCTAGCTATAGAATGTTTGTTTTAGGTCATCTTGGAGCCATAAATCTATCTAATCGGTGCCTAATGGTTCTGAGCATGACTCAAGCAAGTATCCCATTAATTGAAAAGAGAGCGTTGTCATCTGTCACAGAGCTTTCTCATTATGTCCTATCAAATTTAAACCAGAGCCAGGTTTGGAAATCTTTTATGAACAGTATAATTACACTGCATCCTATGGTGTTAGGAAGGAGGACTCACAGTTAGCATCCCTGTCATAAGTGGGAAGTGATCCATGCTAGGCAGGAAAGGGGCCAGATGGGCCTCACCAAGACCCCCATCCCGCCTCCTTCAGCTCCACTAAATTACCCAGTCTCTATGTGTGTGGAGAAGGCATAAATCAATCGTTTGCCTCTGTGTGTGTTAAACAAATGCATTGCTTCCGTTAATTAAAAGTCAAGACTGCGGTTTGCAAAGGTGGGGCATAACTGGCATTTGTTCCTGAAGATTCCAGAGAACCAGCTAGATCCTAATGAGATGCCCCGGGCTCCAGGCAGGCTGAGGAACACGCAGAACTCAGCTTAGAACGCAGACAAACAGCCTTCGTTGCCCTTGTTCTGAGAAGCAAGGAGCAGCACCCCAGCAACACCCAGGTCTTTGTTTTTTCACTACAAAGTAGCACCTTGGGGACAGAGCCAGTACCCATCACAGTGGCAGAAGGCCCTGCCCTCCTAAGAGGGATCCCTGGGATTGGCTTGTGGGTCCCACGTGACTTGCACAGGCTTTAACCTGGGAGCTCCAATTTCCTCGATTCTGATAGGGTTCTGTTTTCTTATCTTCTTTACTTCATCTTCTACCACCCCATCTTTCCCACGGCTGCACAATCTTCCTGATCCTGTTTCTCCTTCTTCATTGGCAGGGGCTCCTAGGTCACGTGTCAGTCCTGGTAAGAAGTAGAGCCAATATGACTTTCACGTACATTACACTCCGGGTGTATGCATACACTCAGCTTGGATATCGTATGCATACAGTATAGAAACTCCTCATGTAGGGGCACTATTAATCTTTGCACCTCGTTACAGGGGGAATGGTTTTGTCGTTGATTAAAGAGTTTTTCAAATATGCGTCTTTCTCATATGTCAATATCATATGAGAAAGTAAATGACAAACATATGTCAATGACCATATGCCAATGATCTTTTTTTTCTGCCATAAATATAGTAATGGATAAGGAGGGAACTTTACATAAAATGTAGGGAAAATCTATTTATAACTCTCTCCCTCAGAATCAACTGCTACAGATATTTTGATGTATTTTCCTTTTTCAATTATATCAATATATATATATAATGTAGAAAGCAATATATTAGGCATTTATATTTATGTGTCCAATTCAACCAAAGGAAAAAACATATTGGATAGTCCCCTACCTTATATTTTTGGTTGTAAGCTCAGCTGTCTTAGTCAGGGTCTCTATTCCTGCACAAACATCATGACCAAGAAGCAAGTTGGGGAGGAAAGGGTTTATTCGGCTTACACTTCCATGCTGCTGTTCATCACCAAAGGAAGTCAAGACTGGAACTCAAGCAGATCAGGGAGCAGGAGCTGATGCAGAGGTCATGGAGGGATGTTCTTTACTGGCTTGCCTCTCCTGGCTTGCTCAGCCTGCCCTCTTATAGATCCCAAGACTACCAGCCCAGAGATGGCACCACCCACAAGGGGCCTTTCCCCCTTGATCACTAATTGAGAAGATGCCTTACAGCTGGATCTCATGGAGGCATTTCCTCAACTGAAGCTCCTTTCTCTGTGGTAACTCCAGCTGTGTCAAGTTGACACAAAACTAGCCAGTACAATTGACCCCTTGTCAACTTGACACACAAACACATCACTAGTAAGCCTCAACCCTTACATTCTTATTCATCCCCAAGGTCTAAACAACTTTAAACATCCCACAGTCTTTACATATTCTTAAAATTTCAATCTCTTTAAAATATCCATCTCTTTTAAAATCCAAAGTCTTTTTACAATTAAAAGTCTCTTAACTGTGGGCTCCACTAAAATAGTTTCTACCTTCAAGAGGGAAAATATCAGGGCACAGACACAATCAAAAGCAAAAATCAATCTCCAACCGTCCAATGTCTGGGATCCAACTCACAATCTTCTGGACTCCTCCAAGGGCTTGGGTCACTTCTCCAGCCATGCCCTTTTTAGCACACGTGTCGTCCTCTAGGCTCCAGATGCCTGTACTCCACTGCTGCTGCTGCTCTTGGTGGTCATCTCATGGTACTGGCATCTCCAAAACACTGCATGACCCCTTCAGTCCTGGGCCTTCAATTGCAACTGCGGCTGCACCTTCACCAATGGCCTTCCATGGCCTCTCACAGTGTCGAGCCTCAGCTGCTCTTTGTGACCCCTTCATGCCTTCAAAACCAGTACCACCTGGGTGACCCTTACATATTACCAAGTCCCGCTGCAGCAGGAGTACAAACTTGGCTATCTCTGGAACACAGCCTCTTTGTGCTTTCAGAAAACACTTCCCAGAAGACGTCACCTCAACGATGCTGGTCTCTTCTTAATCACCGCTAATTTCTTAGCTCCAGCTAACCAGCATCAATAGTCCCAGTAATGCAAAGTTTTTGCTTTAGTAGTTCTGGTATCTTGTTAATCACAGCTGATTCTTCAGCCCCAGCTAACCAGAACTACAGAATCTTCATAATCAAAACAGAAATGGCCCTGAAAAGAGTCTTTAATCTTCCCTCTGAAATTTCACAAACCAGACCTCCATCTTCTGCACTGTTCTCAACATTATCTTCCGAGCTCCTATACAACATCTGACAGAGCTCTTAACAGCGAATGGATCTTCAAGCCCAAAGTTCCAAAGTCCTTCCACAGTCCTCCCCAAAACATGGTCAGGTTGTCACAGGAATACCCCACTCTGCTGGTACCAATTTGTCTTAGTCAGGGTCTCTATTCCTGCACAAACATCATGACCAAGAAGCAAGTTGGGGAGGAAAGGGTTTATTCGGCTTACACTTCCATGCTGCTGTTCATCACCAAAGGAAGTCAAGACTGGAACTCAAGCAGATCAGGGAGCAGGAGCTGATGCAGAGGTCATGGAGGGATGTTCTTTACTGGCTTGCCTCTCCTGGCTTGCTCAGCCTGCCCTCTTATAGATCCCAAGACTACCAGCCCAGAGATGGCACCACCCACAAGGGGCCTTTCCCCCTTGATCACTAATTGAGAAGATGCCTTACAGCTGGATCTCATGGAGGCATTTCCTCAACTGAAGCTCCTTTCTCTGTGGTAACTCCAGCTGTGTCAAGTTGACACAAAACTAGCCAGTACACTCAGCCATTAATGGGTGAGCCATCTCTCCAGCCCAACCACCTACCTTAAAAGAGCTAACAAGTGTCCTAACTGTGCAATGTTTTAGGTCTTTCTTTGTCTTTTACTACAAACATGTGTATGTAGGAATAAAATACGATTTTGCTTGCATGCCTTTGAACTTCAAAAAAGCCTTTACACTACAACCTGCCTTTATAATCCTACAGCTTTGCATTGTACTCTCGCCATGTTTGAAAGGGTAACTTAGGGTGCCAGAGGTCTTAACCACTGAGCATCTCTACCAGCCTTGTGTGTGGTCCAACTCCTAAGAGGTGGGTCCCAGCAGATGCTAATGAGGTCATGGGACAATGCCACTGGGAAGAACTAACCTGGTTGTTCTGGTTAGTGGCCACAAAGGCAGATTATCAGGAGAGAAACAGGCACCCCGCCTGCGCTTGCTTCCTGCCCCTTGTGTGATTCACATGTGTTCACACTAAGCTGTTATCCACCATCCTACTGAGTGGTTAGGGGCACTCACCACAGTCTGAGACGACCAAACAGTAGTGTGCTTTCCAACTGTAACAGTGAGTGAAATCAACTCCCCCCTCTTATATATCATCCAGCCCTGGGTATTTTGCTATAACAACCAAAATGAGACAAATAGAAAAGTTGACTTTAACATTTCCAGTTTTGCAATCTCTACATTCAGGGGATGAAGAGATAGCTCAGCAGTTAAGAGCACTGGCTGTTCTTCCAAAGGCCCTGAGTTTGATTCCCTGTACCTACATGGTGGCTCACAGGTGTCTGTAACTCCAGTCCAGGGGACCCGACTCCCTCCTTTGGTTTCCCTGGGCACTGCGTGCACATGGTACACAGACATACATGTGGGCAAAACACCCATACACATAAAATAAGATAAATATAAACAAAATGTTTGTAAATATCTATGTATTCAGTACATATTTAAGACAGGTTGGCTTGTAGCTCCCCACACTTTGGTGGAACACCGTCTACCAACCAGTTTAAACAACAATGCTCATGAGCTTCACCGGACAAGGATGGTATGTTCCTCGTCTGGAAACTTCCTCTTCTCTTACTTGGGCTTGACTCTGACAGGGTCCCCTTTATTTCCCACCCACCATAGATTTGTGGTCGTGATTTTGAAACATAAATCTCGATTGTCAAGGGAAGGTGACAGGTTGGATAGGACCATGACTCCCAATTTCTGCTCTCCTATATTTCTCCTCCTACGTGTGCTCCGAACACTGTGGAAAGCAAAGGACTGGACAGAACCTTTGAGACTTTAGTGGTGGCAAATGTCTCTTCAAGTACAGAATGAAGCAGAGCCACCAGGAAGCAGCTTTACAGTCTTCAGAGAAGGCTGCAGTGTGTGAGACAGATGACAGCTTCTCCACTGAAGTTCAGGTATTTAAAAAAAATAATCTCTAAGTTCGTAGGGAGAGTGTTGAGTGCATGCCATTTAGAATCTAGTGAGCATGTCCATACATTTGTCATTGTAGCACGGCTGTGAAGCCAGATGCACACGTATTTTGCTTAAGAAAAGAAACTGAGATATCCGTAGGCCCAACCCTGGTCCCTCAGGCTCCACACCCTGCCTGTTCCAAAGCACCACCCCCTCTTTTCCCAGAACCCTTTCCTGGAGACCTGGGCCAGGCCACTAACAGGTTAAAACTAACAACACTGATCAGAAATAGCAACCTCCCTGTGTCCTACAAGCACACGCTGAAGGATCAACTGGCCCTGGTTGGCCTCCTGGCTTTTAGCTCTGCAGGTAGCCTGACCTTTCGGGCCTTCAATTTATATACAAGCAGCAGAGGGATGGCCTGTATCTTATGGTGATGGGATAGTTAAATGAGTTCATTCACATAGTATTTAGAGGCTCCCTCCCCCCTCAAAAAAAAAAAAACTCACTAATATAAAGCATATAATTCTTCCCTAACCTGTAATAGAATAGATGTGATTTTTTAAAAAATTAGTTGGGACGGCTGGGTGTGTGGAACACCCCTTGTCAGGCATGTGCAAAGGCCGGAGCTCAGCCCCCAGTACAAGAGGAGGGAGGGGGACCAGTCATGGGGGAGGGAGGGGAGCCTGAACAGAAAGAAGTATGCATCCTGCCCTTTATGCAGAATTCTACTTTCATAGACTACTTTAATGCCTCTGTCTTATTATTAAGTAGGTTTATTCCGGTGAAAACAGTTGACTTCTATTTTTTTTTTAACTTGGGTTTGTAGCTCAACGAGCTATGTTGCAGTCCCAGAAAACGGGTACAGCCTGTCTCTGCTTCTGATTCATGGCGTGCATCAGGTCCCTACGCTTGCAAAAACCCGGGAACACTGTTAATGGCATTTTAATAACAGAACATTTTAGCAAAACAAGCCTGGGGTACAGAGTGAAGCTACGGGGCGTACTCCACCTCCGCCGCCAAGTCAGATAAAGGTTTCTACTTTAGGGAAACCGGGGTGCTGCTTTTTGGATGAGCTTAAGCTGACAAGCTCCTTGCTGTGCTCACGGAAGCCACAGAACTCTTGGAGTTTGTAGGACTGGCAACTGGGAAACCCTCAAAAGATCAGAGTGAGTCTCCAGCAAGGAAACGCTGCTGCTTGATGCAGTATCCTCCATTTCTCATCGATCTCGTCTAGGATCCCTTTTATTTGAGACAATGCGGGCCTGCTCTTCACGGGCAGACAGATGTTCTGCCCACAGGAATGGACAGGTGCAGACTGACAGACACCAGCGCTGACTGAGCCACCCTGACTCCTGTAACTCTGACAAGAAGGAAGAAATGGGGCTGGAAGGGTATCAGTTTAGAAGGGTTTGTGCTTCCATTTCTCCCTAGAGCAAAGGCTCTCAACCCATGGGTCCTGACAGATTCATAACAGTAGTGCAATTACTGTTACAAAATAGCAACAACAAAAATTTTTATGCTTAGGGGCTACTACAACATAAGGAACTATATTAAAGGGTTCCAGAATTAGGCACTTTTAGGGCAGAACCTTGGAAGGTCTGATTGACCTAAAATTGTCCTGTGGGTGGGTTGCTCTGACAGTAGTGAGCTACAGCCTCTTGCTTCAAACTACTTAGTGTGTGACATACCAAACCAAGATGAGCCTGCTGTTCACTGTTTACTGGGCCTTAAAGGTCCCTCTCTGTGACTGAGTTTCTTTCTGGACATACTCAAAGAACATAGGCATGGGTTCTTGCTATCTGTGAGAATCGCCAGTTCAAGAGTCGTCCATGTATTAACCGAAAGTCGAATTTTCTATTAGAATATAAGACACATAGTCACAACAGTTTACTTTTGAAAACATTTTTCTAACTCATAGGTAGCATGCAGCTGTCCAAGCAAAAAGAAAAAAGATAACAGTTAGACAGAGCATGAAGGTACTAAAGATATGGGGGTGGGGTCACAGACATAGTTGACAAATCTCTCTCTCTCTCTCTCTCTCTCTCTCTCTCTCTCTCTCCCTCCCTCTCTCTCTCTCTCTCTCATGTTCCCACTCCAAGATGAACTTTTGCTCCCCCCACTCCCAATAAACCTCTTATGCTACATCTGTGGTATGCATATGTGGTATTGGTCCAGACCCGCCCAGATATCTTTCGGTGCCCAATCCTAACAATCCCTTCTAAGTTAAACACTCCATTAATACCCTGAAGTAATATTTCATGAAAATAATATGAAAGGGCTACCTGGCACTAAAGTTGATTTGGACCAATTGACAATCATGACTAGGCTGTGATTCCCCTCAAAAGAAAGAGCAGCCAGGGGACTTGGCCTTATGGGACCTGTGACTTATTAGAGGCAGAGGCTCCTTCCATCTGTGGCGCTGGCACCCTCACCCAGAGGCCTGAGGTGATCTGGAGTCACTGTGCTTGTCGCCAGCCTGAAGTTACAAGGAGACAAAAGCCTGGCTGTGTACCAAGTAGGAGGAACCAGACACCGGAGGAATGGCTCAGCTGTACAAGAACACTGTGAGACAAGGGTTTGGCATGCTTAAGGAGTGTGCTGGTGACCGTGTCCTGAGCCTGGCTGTGGAAGCTACTACCAGCCAGTGGCTGTCACACAGGGACATGGGCACAAACACCACACAGACAGGAGTCTCCTTGAACATACCTAGTCCCACGACACAATTTCTTTCTTCACTTCTGAGCCCACAGATTATCCAAAGCCTTCCAATTTCTTCAGTTGCAGAGTGAAGCCTGCAAGGGGGTGGGGGTGGAGGTGGGGGCAGAGTACTGAAAGCCATTTCATTTTCTAGTGTTCTCTGGAAAGCACGTGCCTGACAGGAGCAATCAGAAGTCATAGTAGCCTAGTATACTGGGCCCTGATAAACACTCTAAGGGCTCCTGTCAGAAATGCCATGATCCAAGCTATTTATAAGGCAGAGACTATCTGTTTCAGAGAAGGAGGAAGAGGAGGAAGAGGAAGAGGAGGAGAGACTCTTCTCTTGTGTATGACCTTGAACTGACCTCTAAGAGGAAGACAATAAGTAAGAGTCTCTAACAGTGAGAGTTCCTGAGCCCCCAAGCCCCTCATAAAGTTCTCTTAGGGGACCTGAGGGGCTTGAGGAAGGCCGGCCTGAGCAAGCCTTGAGTCTTCGTAAGCAGCATGAATTTTAGGGAGTTCAGAGGAGTGAGTCCCTTCTGTACTTTCTGCATGAGAGCAGAGCATAGGGATATAGGTGTGTGGGGTGCAGGCTGGGAGGTACAGATGTGGAGGTGCAGGGGTAGGGGTGGAGATGGGGGTAACAAAACCTGACCTTGCCTCATGAAAGAAAGTAAAAAGACAACACAGACGGCTTCTGCATAGCTGGGATTGTTTCCTGTTGGCTGTGCAGAGGGAGGAGAGAGAAGAGAGGGAGGGAAAGAGACAGAAGGGAAGAGAAGAAAGAAGGTGAGGAGACATGTAAAGCCACAGATGGCTCCAGGGTCCTCTTCCTTCCTGATCTGAATGTCCAATAGGAGGCTTGTTCTGCAAGAAGCCATTACTGTCCGGAAACACTGTGACGCTGCAGTTTCTATAGAGACGAGCATCTCTCCTAGGAAATCAGGGTACATAGAATGCCAGCGACCAGCTAAAGGGGTTTTTCATTGTGCTTCAGTTCAAAAGGCCTCTCCCTGAGACAGCTGCTTCACAGCAGGCAGGAGAGAGCTGGCTATTCTACCCAGGACCTGAGAATGTGGAAGCAAGATTTGAAAGCTATTCACAGACTAGAATAGGGAAAGGCAGGAAGAAAGGCTTCCGTTTCGGCACCAGATTGGCCAGTTCCCACCTGGCTCTATTCTGTAGCCCACATCATTTCTGCATAACCTGTAGACTGATACCTTAGAGACACAATACTGCCCCTGCAAGACCCCTCCCACCAGATTATAAAAAGCAGGGAATGTCAAGAGCTCAAAACCTGTGGATTTGAGAGTTAACACTATCAACCTGTTCCACTAGCATAAACTAGTTCTTCTGTTCACTCCTCCCTCTTCATGTTAGATACACTCAAAGTCACCCCTCAAGACAATGTTTATGTCTTAATTCAGTAGTTCTCAACCTGTGGGTTACGACCCCTTGTGTGTGGGGGTGGGGTGGGGAGGGGGCAGGGGAGTGTCAAACTACCTTTCCCAGTGGCTCCAACACTAAGCATCATGAAAGCTGGGATATGTAACTGTATAGTTGAGCCAGTGGCTTCCATGACCGAACAATGGCTGTGCTTCAATAGCAAGATCAGAATGAGGAGAGGAGACGACTGGTGGGCTCTGCTCAGCCTTCCTTCCTCTTCCTGTGCAGTTCTCCTGTTTCCAGCTTAACCCCAGCTCCCTGTTAATTGGCCCCAGGTGGTGCTATGCTCGAAAACACCTCACCCTCATCTCTTTGGGACAAAAATAGCTCTAATCCATAGCCACCTTTGCTGCTTATCTGTGTTGTAAGCACATCACTGTGGCCAACTCGGAGCTAGCAGCATGATGACCAGCGGAGCTGGGGAGAGAAAACAGGAATTTGTCATTCTAGATTTCTGTCACCCACACAGATAAGAAGAACAAAACCACTCTCTGCCGCAGAAACTGTAAGAAGAGCAAGGCAGGGATGACTTCTAAATATTTGTTCTTTAACATAATTTAGTTAGTGGTAAAGCCCATTTAAGTTTTGCAAACAACTGACTTTTGCAACCTCGCTGGAAATTAAACAACCAGCCTTTGCTGATCACTGTACACTAGCACATCACCCTGTGCTTTTATTGTCACTGTGACCAAGTGAATGAATGGCTTAAAGAAAGAAAGGAAGATTTACCTGGCCTGTGGTTGCAGTCCACTTGCCGCTCCATTGCCTGAGGCAGGCCCTCATGACAGTGGAGTTTGTGGAGGAAGAGCTGACTCAAAGGTCAGTGAACGATCTAAGACAAGCCACAGCCCCCAAGGACATAGCCCTGGTGACCTCTATCCCAACCACCTCTTGTTCCATTGTTCTGCCATCTCCCAACAACCTAGTCCAATTTTAAACCACCATTGAATTAAGCCATCTAAGGACACTCCCAGGAACATGTTTGACCTCCTCCTAGGTGTCCCTCAGTCTAATCTGGCTGTCAATCAATATTAGCCATCACACTGCTCTTCTGTGAGTCCCTGGGCCTCCTGGTCATGCTCCTCACGGGCTGTGATCCCTGAGCTATTGGTGTGAACCGATGGCAAGGACTCCTTCTCCCATGCTGGGCTCCTGGCTCTACTAAAGCAAGACTGATGCCTGGCCTTGGTCAAGATGTCTGGAACACAGCAGGTGTTCAGTAAGTATTTGGAACTTTGGAGGAGTGTGTTTGGAACAGTAAAACTGGCATCAAGTCAGCATGTATGTTCGTGTGTAGATCCATAAGAAGTAAATAAATTGGCGAATCCTGCTTTTGACGTTCTTTTCCTTTGGCCCGTGCTTCTAGTTTCCCTTCTCCAGGACTGGACAATACCCCACGCCACGCTTTTAAGCATGGTTACTCCTGGCCTTGATTGACATTCAGATGCATGTGGTGGCACGGCTCCTTTTGCCACTTCTGCGACTGGAGCTGATTGCCTGCACGGAGAGACAACTCCAGGAGAGCTCAGCTTGGTTCCATGGCTGCCCCGGAAGCTGCAGAAAAGTCACACTGTCACTTTCCAGTAACACACAAACACTGCCAAGGAGATGAATGTGATGACCTGTGATGTGAAGTCTGGAATTCATCAGGCCAGTCTGGATGGTGGCATGACTCAGGAAAAGCTTGCAGACAGTCTGGGCTAGGCTACATGCTCACCCAGGATGGGAGAGCCAAGACTGGGGTGGTTTTAGAAGACTGTTTTTCTGGATGTTTGCAAACCCGATGTATCCAGGTGGCGTCAGGAAGAGTTTGTGATTTGGTTCGCTATAAGTACAGACTCTTGAGCTCTTTAACCACTTCCAATGAGCAGATGGTTCCAAGGAAGCAGATGCCTCGCTCCAGGTACCTAGGGTAAAGCTAACAAAACTCATATGGATTGCAAAGGTGTGTCAGCTGAGTGTGGGGTCGTGGTATCCACAGGAGCCTCTAAGCCAGTGGTTCTCAAGCTTCCTAATGCTGTGACTCTTTAATACACTTCCATATGTTGTGGTGACCCCAACCATAAAATTATTTCATTGCTCTTTCATAACTGTAATTTTGCTGCTGTTATGAACCATAATGTAAATATCTGATATGCAGGATACCTGGTTTGCATTCCCAAAGGGGCCATGACCACAGGTTGAGAACCACTGCTCTAAGCAACTGTTGTAAGTCAGCAGCTACCAGTATTCACCTGTACCTCCTTGCCAAAGCAGAGGATACTTGCTTTTGCAGGCTAATACACAACACTGCACCTCTAGTGGTGGGTATCTTAATTGCAAGCCCAGTGATCAAAGTGTCCAGAGGACCAAAGAAAGGCTGGGTGTGTTACAAATTCAAAGGTTACCATGGCCTCTATGTTTGTGAGATTTGCGGTCTTAAAAGTTCTTTTGTGTTCTCTCTCTCTCTCCCTCTCCCTCTCCCTCTCCCTCTCCCTCTCCCTCTCCCTCTCCCTCTCCCTCTCCCTCTCCCTCTCCCTCTCCCTCTCCCTCTCCCTCTCCCTCTCCCTCTCCCTCTCCCTCTCCCTCTCCCTCTCCCTCTCTCTCTCTCCACTCTACCATTCCTACAATGACAGGAAGCCCCATCTAGATGGTCTTGCCCTCTGCAGCAAGCATGGACTCAGAGCGGTCAGCATGCAGCTCTGCAGAGCCCAGAATGGAAGCCCCAGCTAGGTGCTTGGCTATGTAAACAAAAGGGAACCTTGAACTCTAATTCTCTCTCTCTCTCTCTCTTTCTCTCATCAGATGTTTTTGCTGATTAAAGTCTCAGGGACTGCCAGGGTTCTCTAACTCCTCCAGCAAATGCTAAGGTTTGGTAAGAAAAACAAACAAAACACTCTCCAGCATTCAAAAGGAACATAAGAGATATGATCTAGATATACAGTCCAGGCTGCCACCTGTCATTCTCTTGAAGAGGCTCAGGCCCTACAATCTGACAAGTGGATGGGACAAGCCTGGGACAGGAGGTGACAGACTGAGAACCCACAGCTGATGTTAAAAATAGCATTCTGCTTGAGGTAGAATACTTATCTGCTGGAGTTACCAAAAGGAAGCAAGCATCTAGGAAATCAGTATGGGCCCAGGACAGCATCTGGGTGGGCTTAAGGAGGAGGGACAGCTAAACAAACAGGTCGAGGTCAAACAACTTATAGATCCTAAATGCCAGCATACACTATGTTCAATACCCAGCCTCTGTGATGAGAGCGGTGCTGTAGGAGCCACACAAGGGTTTTACTGCCACCAGGGAAGAGTCCCATCACCTACTCTCAAGCCCAAGGCCATGTGTGTGTGTGTGTGTGTGTGTGTGTGTGTGTGTGTGTGTGTGCAGAAACAGGATCTCTTTCAGTCCTGTTTACAAATTAGGGCCTAGAAGTCAGGCTTACTTACTGAGGGAGCCCAGGTCAGAGCTATCCCACCTTGCAACCTCTCCATCAACTAACTGTGGTAACTCCCAGCTGATCTTCAAGGCAACACACACACACACACACACACACACACACACACACACAAATCAGGTTTTTAATGAACTATTTTTAGAGCACCTTCTAAGTATATATCGAGCTTTAGTTCACAGGATCCCTATAACCCCCATTCCCATACATGCATCACATCTCACTTCCTTACTGGAATCCCTATCCACAATTACATGGTTGCCGCTGAGCAGATATATTGGCACCCAGTCACTACTCACAACCCATGGTTAACACTAGGTGTCTTAGTTAATGTGCTATTATAATGAGGAGACACTACGACCAAGACAACTCTTATGAAAGAAAGAATTTAGTTGGGGGTTTGCTTACAGTTTCAGAAGGTTAGTCCATTACCATCATGGTGGAAAGCAGACTGGCATAGTGTTGGAGCAGTAGCTGAGAGCCTTACATCTTGATCTACAGGCAGTAGAGGGAGAAAGAGAGATGGAGACAGAGACTGGATCTAGTGTAGGCTTTTAAACCCTCAAAACCCACCCCTACCACCCACCCCTCACCCCCCATGACACACTTCTTCCAACAAGGCCACACCTCCTAATCTTTCCCAAACAGTTCCATTATACAGTGACTAAGCATTCAAACATAGGAGCCTATGGAGGCCATTCTCACTCCCACTAGGGTTCACCTCTGGTGTTGTACAGCTGTGTGTTTAATCAAATGTGCAACCACCACTATGGGATTATTTGAAGTAGTTTCACGGTCCTCAGTACTTACCCCTGTAACAAAAGCTGTAGCAAGGCTTGGTTGCTTAGTCTTGGTATCCTTCTGTGGATTACAACTAGATGGATGCTCACTGGCTTAGTGTCAGCCCTTCTCCTTCAGTCTTTGTTGCTGGCACCCAGGATGGTAGTGTTTCAGTGTGAAGGTACAGGATTAGGATGTGGGTGCCTCAGATTGACAGGGTGAAGCCAAGTTGACATCGTAGAATAATTATGCCTGAGAAACTTCTGTTTCTACCTCCCAACTGCCTCCACCTCCAAAGCTCACACTTCTTTTTCTTTCTTTCTCCTAGCTCAGTAATGTGTCCAACTCTAAGTCTCCAGGTGTCTTTGTGCACTGTGTTCCCTTCTGACTATAAAAAGGGCTCTCAAGAGCTATCCAAGGTCATCCAAAATGTTCTAGCTCCAACATTCCATAGTTCCAGAGGGAGAATTAAAAGCAAACCAGATGAATACGGAGCTCCAGGCTTTGCACAGTTTTTGCTTTTGACAATGGTGATTGCAAGGAGGCTTGGGGAAGCTCTTTTTGTCAAACTTTGTTACATACCTCAGGTAGAAAGTGCTAATGCCTAACAGACTACAGATGCCACTGTGACAAAGAACTCTGCTTCATTTTTTAAAAAGGGACAGTATATTGATTTTTGGAATAGTCATCTTCTAATGTCTATGACTTTGAGCCAAACAAAGAAAATTTATGAAGGTTCAGCTTAAGCTTATAAATTTTTAAATCAATAATTGCTGCCTGGAAGAACCTTGCCATCACAGTGGCTCAAAAACAGCAGATCCAAGAATATTTGTGCTGATATCAGATGCACCAGCTACATCAAGCCATATGACAAAGGTCACTACTGCATAATCTGGCTGTGTTGTATCTAAACTAGAAGACAGCCTCTCAAATATAGCTTCTGTCTCTGATATTAATCACAGGCAAGCATTATCAGTAAGCCAGGATCCATATCTGTGTTGATATTATATCCACTGATATCATATCCAGTATTTAATAACTATTTTATCCAGTGCTTTGCAATCATGCTTATTGTTAGGCCTTGGCTCTCCTTTCTTCCTCCTCCTTCAAAGGTCCTCTGGAAGATCAGCTCAACCTTGAATCCTTTCTTCAGTCCACTTGCCACCATCTTGGTAAGTCACTGCTACATGTGGCTAAATTACTATGGTGAAGTAACAGTTCACGGATCGGTCTTGTATCCATCTAATACATTCTCCAGTCACCTATGGCCTGGAAGTGTATCCTAGTGGTAAAGCACTGTTCCGACATGTGCAAGACCCTGGCTGCATCCCATCAACACACACACACACACACACACACACACACACACACACACACAACTAGACACCAGTCTTTTAAAGAGTCAATTCTTTGATCATACTCTTATTTTGTTGTAGTGTCTGTAGGCTCTGTAGTATTGTCTCTTTGTTCTACAGTCTGACACACAGTATTTGGTAAATGTTCTCTATGCAGTTGACAGGACTATGTATGTTCTTCAATTTTTTTGGTGCATTGTTCAATTAGGGCAAGTTGTTGAATTATTCTGTTTAAGCTTCTGCCTCCTTAATGATTCTTTTCCCCACGTGTTCTATCAGTTACTGTAAAGTTATTTTAAAATTACATCTATGAAAACATAAAATGATGAGTTAGAAGATTCGATATTATTTTTTAGAATATTAATTTTTCCCAAGTTAATGTACAGATTAAGTGCAATTCCAATAAAAACTGGAAGATTTTTTATAAAAATTAATAAAACATTAAAATTTACTAGATACAAAGTAGCCTAAACAATTTTGAAAAAAAAAAAAGAAAAGAAATCTGTAACACTTATGTTTCCTGAATTTAAAGGTTACTATAAATTCATATCAATGAGTTGTTTATGGTCCCAGCATAAATACTCATAAATAATAGGTAAATAGTGTACTCACAAATGTATGCCCCATTAAATTTATAATTAATCTGCATGGTAAGTCAACTATAAACAAGTTGTGTAGAAATAACAAATGGCTACTAGGATGTGGATCTCAATATCTCTTAAAAACCATAATAGCATTTTATTTGCAGTAGATCCTGTATCTAAATGCAAAAATTGAAAAATATGAAGCTTCTAGAATAAAATAAGTATGTCTACATCTATATGTAAAACAATCATTTCTTAACCATACACAAAAATACTTAATAATGGGGAAGTTAATAACTTGTATCTCTAAATTAAAAATCTGCCTTTGCTTCTCAAAAGACCCTTAAGAAAATTACTAAAATAGACAAATGATTTAGTCATTAAAAGAGCTTGCTGATCTTGCAGAGGATCTGAGTTTGGTTTCCAGAACCCAGGTCTGACAGATCACAACCACCTGCAACTCCAGTTCCAGAGGATCCGGCATCTTCTCCTGGTCTCTATGGCACACACACACATATGCACATAAAGGAAAAAATAGTTCTTTTTTAAAAGAAAATGAAAGCCAGGCATGATGGCCCACGCCTTTAATCCCAGCACTCAGGAGGCAGAAGCAGGCGGATTTCTGAGTTCGAGGCCAGCCTGGTCTACAAAGTGAGTTCCAGGACAGCCAGGGCTATACAGAGAAACCCTGTCTCAAAAAACAAAAACAAAAACAAACAAACAAAAAATTAAAAGGCAAGCTGAAAAATGAGAAAAAGTATTTATAATATATATAAATATATTACATATATAAATATATTACAGATATTCATATAAATGTGTATGTGTATGTGTGTGTGTGTGTGTGTGTGTGTGTGTGAATACTGTGTCAAGAATCTATGTTACCCCTTAAGATGCATAGAGAGAAAATAACTCAACTTTGGAGTGGGCAAAAAGCATGAACACCTAGCAAAAGATCTGTGAGTGGTCCACAATGATTCTCAACATCAGTTCTTAGGGAAATGTAAATTAAAGCTATCAAATATCAATCACTCCATGCTCAGAAGAACGATAAAGTATAAAAGACAGAGAATCTGGGTGTTTATGTGAACGTGGAGAGACGAGAATACCTTTCTTCATGTCTTTGAAGCCCTACAGCAGAATCCAACACCGCAAACACAAACCAGCTTGTAGTTGCTTTTGGAAATGAATAAATTATAGCAATATCTTAAGATGAGGAACAGAATAAATAAAAAAATGTTAAGCTTTAAGAGACAATATTTTGTAATTTTATCTACGTAAAGTTTAAAAGAAGCAATACTAATTTACAGTGAGGTGTTTTGAAAATAATAATATCTTAGCCTTTCCGTTTCTGTAACAAATTACCTGACAGATCAACTTAAAGGGAGAAAAATATTTAACTCAGGGTTCAGGGGGTTCAGTCTTTACTCCTCAGAGCCACCAACCCTGAGTCTGTGGTGTGCAAAAGGTCATGGTGGTGGGCACTACTTTCCTTCTGGTAGATAGAGCCAAAGAAACAGACGGGGGAGCCTGGGACAAGATAAAGCTTACAAGGACGAATCTTCAGTGATGTATTTTGCCAGGGGGACCCAAATCCTAATGTCCCCAGTACCGACTCTGGGGACCAACCCTTCTATTCAATAAATGAACCTTTTAGGGGACACTTCATGTCCAAACCTTGACAAGTGGTTACTTTAGGAAAGGTATGTTGGCTGACAGACAAGAAGAAAACTCCTAAGACTTAACCTAGGTGGCAGCCATATTATGATATATATTTAACAAAAATGAGGGGTGCACTTTGTGTAAGATGACCGACATGTCCTAGGTGATCTGGAATGGTCCTCACATATAAAGTATTGTCCTGGGCAAAAGTATATATTCTGGGCAAAGTAGGACAGTGGTCACCCTAATCATAGATTTGCATAAGTCATCATTGTGTGCCACCCCCCCTGTTGGGAGCCGCCCCCACATTCGCCGTCACAAGATGGCGCTGACAGCTGTGTTCTAAGTGGTAAACAAATAATCTGCGCATGTGCCAAGGGTATTTCTCCACCCCATGTACTCTGCCTTCCCCATGGCAACAACTCGGCCATGGGCTGCAGCCAATCAGGGAGTGATACGTCCTAGGCGAAGGATAACTCTCCTTGAGAGGGAGGGGGTTTCGCTTTCACTTTGGGGCTTTGGGCTTGCTCGCTTGCTCCTAAAGATGTAAACAATAGAGCTCTTGCTCTGCGCTCTGGCGCTCTGGCGCTCTGGCTCCTAAAGATGTAAGCAGGGGGCTGGGGGCTTGGGGCTTGCACGCTTGCCCCTGAAGATGTAAGCAATAAAGTTTTGCCGCAGAAGATTCTGGTTTGTTGTGTTCTTCCTGGCCGGTCGTGAGAACGCGTGCAAGACCCCCCCTCTCTCTGTAACATGTGTGTTGTATAAATTTGCATATTAATGAGGTTGATGTGTTTATTTTTACATAAAGCATTAAATCTTGGCTGAATCTTTGATTCTTCAGTTCACAGAGCACATTCAGTGTTTTACACAATCAATTACTGTCTTGATTTTGCAATTGTCAATGCTGAGAAATCTGCTTTGCAGGAATACTTAGTATAAAATGGTGATACGTTTAGCACCATTCAGAAACTGGAGCTATTGTCCTAAACTTAAGTCACCATTCATTAAATGGTTTTTATTGAACAGGAAAAAAATCATTCTCTCTGGGTTCTTCATCTACTGAGCCACCTGGAAACTTCCAGTCTCAGTGTTGTGAGTGCTGGTTTAGACTCTAAAGAAGTCTTCCAACGTCCTTATGGCCACCCTCAGTGGTGCTTCAGGACACTGATCCCAACTTTGTCCCTGTGGCAGCGGCTAAGGACAGGAAGCAGATGCCATGTGCTTCCCACTACAAGTCCCACTCTGTGACTCCCAATTGCCTTCAAGCCCATCTCTTCTTTGTGATGCATAAAGTTTTTACAGTGTGGCCCCTGGGTGCCTCTTCAGTTTCCCTGGCTTGCTACCCACACTCTCTCCTGCAGACTCAGTGACAGGTGACAGATCCTCAAAGATACCACACCTGTCCTTGTGTGATCCAGGCCCTCTGCCCAGAAACCCTTCCCCCATCTTATCCCCATCTAATCCTTCATCCTTCAAAATTTGATGCCATCAGCAGTAGGAAGATTTCCCTGCACATCTTTGGTTTGAAACATCCCATAGCACATATAGAAATGACCAGTTATCTGTTTGTTCTTTTATTCAATAAAACATCATGTTAAGCCCGTAAAAAGGTATCAGGAAGTACCGATTCCTATGAGGCTTCAGGTCTCATAAGACTAAAAGAACCATAAGAAGATCTTGCCAAAAATAATTAAGTAAATGGAGCATAGTCTAAGGGACCATCTGTTGTATAACACTATTATTGGGAGACATGAACAAATGTCTGTTCACCCCATAAGGGGAACTGAAAACGGACAATAGTAAGAATACCATCAAAGTCCAACTTGGTGATGTAATGATTATTGGGGTCACTTACAGAAGTGTAGATAAGGAGTTACAGAAATATGGATGACTCAAATGGAACAATATCACTGACAGCCTATCGTACCATGGATGACAACGCATGAAAGCTGTCACTCTCTGCACAGCTTGCAGGCAACCAGGCAAGGTGAAGAGTCTCCTCTCTTTAAAGTCCTTACTGGGTTATATGACCTTGTCTTGTGAGAGGTCTTGTGAATTTATCTGTTAAGCTTCAAAGACTTCCTGAGCCTTCTGAGTTGTTTAATTCTTGAGTCTTAATGAACCCCCCTTTAGAACTTTTTGAATCTTAAAGAACTCCCCTGTGCTGTGGAATGTTTTGTTTTGTGGTTGCTTTTAGAACACTGTCTCACCATGTAGCTCTGTTTTGTTCAAAACTTTCTGTGCAGACCAGGCTGGCATCTAACTCACAGAGATCCTCCAGCCTCAGCTTCTGACAGAATGCTGCCAATGGATGGAAAGTTTTAGTTGGGAGGAATACCATCATATCCCAGGCTTGCAGGGAAAGGGGGGCTTCCAATGGCTTTTACAGATGAAGAAATAGTAGGATATAATTTATTTAACCTTTCTCAACTCATCATCTATATTTATCAAAAGCAGAAATCATAGAGTATGCTGAGAGGCTAAAGCAGGATAAACAGGAGTTCAAGGCCATCCTTGACTACATGGCAAGTTTGAGACTGGCCATAGCAACATGAGACACAGTTACAAAAAGAAGAAGGAAGGGGAGAAGGCCACAAAAGAAGCATTTAAGAGGGAGAGAGGGCGGAGGAAGAAAGGCAAGAAAGTAGGAGTGTAGGGAAAAGAGGACACAAAGAAGAATCATCTTCAGGCCATCTCATTAAAAAGAAGAAATGGCATTTGTTTGGGTTTTTTCTCAACTTTGTGATGTCATCCAGAGTAGACTGTAATTTTTAGCAGCTGTTATACATGTTTTAAGTAATTTTCAAAGCTTTCTGCGTATTAAGCCAAAGGAATAGAGCTAGGAACCTATCCGAAGCCCAGGCTACGCACTGCCTTTGGGTAGCTGGCTACTTACCTGCTTTGTGGCCTGAGCCAAGTATGAAAACTCTCTGAGCAGTAGTTTCTTTATCCAAAAAAAAAAAAAAAAAAAAAATTGAATAACAATGATACCCACACCGTTGCTGGCTAGGAAGATTAAATGAATCAGTCTACACTAGAAAGTGTTGAGAAGAGGCTTACAGCCCAATCTGCCCTTAAAGGTAGCCACTCTTAGGTGGAATAGGCAAAGTGGCGAGACAACACTGCAGACACTTCTCCACTTGGCCTTACTCCAAGTCTCCCCACCTGCTACCAGCTTGCATTGCTCACAGCCTAATGGAGAGTGACTGATGATCCAGCAGCTCAGAAGTACTAGCAAAGAGCCTCAGGCATACCTCTCCATTATTCTTCTCTCTGTTATCCAAACTAAAAGCAATGAAATTTCTCTGGCTGAAGGAGGTGACTCAGCAGGTAAGAGTACTGACTACTCTCCTAGAGGACCAGAATTCAATTCCCAGCACACACAATGGTCCCTAAGCCTAGCCCCAAGGAATCTGATGCCGTCTCAGATATCAAGCACACACGGTACACAGACATACATCAAGCAAACACACTCAGACACATAAATTTAATCAACTATTCTTTAAAATCAGATTTCTTCACACTTTCTTCTATATCTATAATTTAGCAAATCTGGGGAATTCTCATAGCTATACCATATGTGTAAGTTTTTAAAACACAGGTGAAATAAAATTCCTTTGTGGTGGATTCACAAACTAAAGTAGCTATAAAAATATAAATGAAAACCAAATGGAAGGTGCTGGAAAAATAGCTCAGTGGTTAAGAGTCTCATTGCTCAGCCGGGCGGTGATGGCCGCACACCTTTAATCCCAGCACTTGGGAGGCAGAGGCAGGCAGATTTCTGAGTTTGAGGCCAGCCTGGCCTGCAAAGTGAGTTCCAGGACAGTCAGGGCTACACAGAGAAACCCTGTCATAAAGAGACCAAAAAAAAAAAAAAAAAAAAAAAAAGAGTCTGACTTGCTCTTCTAGAAGACCTGGGTTCAATTCCCAGCTCTCACAGGGTAGCTCTCTAATCCTGTTCTAGGGCATCTAATGGCTTCTATTTCTGGCCTCCTGGGCACCAGGCATACACATGGTACTCAGACATGCATGCAAACCACAAATACATATATAGTAAAATAAAATAATTTTTAAAAACAGGTTGAACATGGCCTTTGGAGAAAATTGATTAGAATATTCAATATGTTTTCCTGTAATTCGTATTTTAGTAAAATGGAGTAAATACAAAGTCAAGGGATTGAAAGCATTTAAACTGATCTTTATCTTTTTTTTTTCCTGTCTGTTTTGAAGCCTCTAAAAAAATGAAAGCAAACGAACAAAGGAGCCATAGCATGTGGTCTGCCTTTGTCCTCAGGCTGCCATGTCACTTCTCTTAGTGTACACACACCAGGCTCAAGGGAGAGAGAAGGGTCGAGCCACCCTGAGCTCGGCGATGGCCTGAAGATTCTGCTGATGGGGGTTAAACCAACTCTTGAGGGAAAAAAAAAATCAGCTGGTTTTCTTAGTAATCTTTTCCTGAAAATTAAGAGGAGTTAGGGGTGAAGAAAAAGGAGGAAAACTATTTCCTGTTGCTTAGTTACAGTTACCTCCAAGAAATCTCTCTGTAGTCTAGGCCTGTAGGCATAGTGTATTCTTTATATAATAATAATGGCTAACATTTTTCAAGACCATGGTATTTGCTGGGGACTATATACAGCAGTTTTTATACACAGTGTCCATAGTGTGGCTTGTTTCAGCTGCACATATCCTAAAGTCTTATCCAAATGGAGTTCAACAATAGGCGCTGCATCTGATTACATGCCTAGTCAGATCCCTGGAGAGGAGGCAGCCCCATGGCCTGACTCATGTGGAGGGTCAGGAGTGTCAGGTGAGTCCCAGGTCCCTCTTACCTCTTCCATCTTCCCAGGTGAATAGAAGGGTATAGAGTAGGAACTGCAGACTTCCATGTTCGTGTCTAATTGTAGAGGACTGCAGTTGGCTCAGTCTGCCCAACCAACAAATCACCACTGAAGGAACAGTTATTCATCAACAGCTTCAGGCCTCGGACAACTGGGCTAGAATGGTTATTGGAAGGAGGGCACATCACATCTACCACACACATGTGCCCATTTATCCTCCAGGGTCCATGTGTGATCTCCTGTTTCTCTAGAAAAAGGAGACAATGAAGGCTGAGGAGTTTTACCAAGAGTGCATGGCTTATGAATGCCAGGTTAGACTGCTTTCCATGGCTGGATGCTGTGTGTCTAATTGGCCATCATGAGACTTAGGACAATGGCAGTGTCAGCACTGTGAGTCACCTAAACTCTCAGGCAATGGCCATCAGTGTCTACCTCCAGGCACACATTTTGTCCTTGGGTTCTAGAATCATCTTTTACTTCCTACCTCAGTGACACTGCCTTGTCTATTTGTACATAAGGTTTTAGGGTATTTGCAACTGAAACAAACCACTCTATGAAAGCTGTGTATAAAGTCCTGTATACAGTCTCAGCGATATCATGTTCTTGAATATTGTTAGTATATATATATACATATATACATATACACACACACATAGTCATACATATACACATATACATGTACACACACACACAAACATCCTTCCTGAAGTTCACCTCCCACTCTGGGGGTGTATCTCAGGTCTCCTCCCCAAGTCTCCTCTAGAGAATGTTCTCAGAGTACTCATCTGTTTCCTCTTTGGAGAGTCTCCAATGAAGATCACAATGGAAGACCAGTTATCGGGGGGGGGGGGGGGACAGGAGGGTGTCCCTGGTCCCCAGCAACAGTGATGTGCTCATGTTCCAAGACACCAAGTCAAACACTTAGAGTCACAGTGCTCCGGCCCACCAGTAAGGATGCTTACATAAAAACATGTGCAGAAAACCTTTGTGAAATAGATCTTGTTTAAAAAAAAAAAATAGGGCTGAGGAAGGTGTAGGGTCGGTAGGGGCTTTACATGTGTAAAGCCTTCATTTCAATCCTCAGTACAACATAAAACTAATTAATCACACCTGTAATTCCAACATTGGGTAGGTTGAGGCAGGAGGAGGATCAGAAACTAAAGGCTGGTCACGGCTACCCATCAAGTTGGATACCAGCCTGGAACACCTTAAATCCTCTCTAAAGAATAAAGTAAAATGGTGTATGTGTATATTTGTGTGTGTGTGTGTGTGTGTGTGTGTGTGTGTTTGTACAATGAAACTCATTGCTTTGTACCATTTGTACCACTAATATACACTAATAAAAATAGTGCATGCTGTGACCCAGCAGATCTGAAATAGAGCTCTGGGTTTTTCCTAAGCGAGGTCCTAAGTGATGCTGAGTTGTTGCTCCACAGCACACAATGGTCATGACAAGAGTGTAGATGATGTTAGTGTTGACTCTAGGTCAGAAACTCCACTGGAAACACCACCATGGTATTGGGGGGGGGGGGGTTAGGATCAGGGAATAGGTGTGTCCTCCAGAGAGCCCGCAATGAAGAAGGCCATCTGTTATGGTCCAACACAACTCCAGGTGATCAGAGGCTGCAACCAATAAGAACTTCTCCACTCCCGCCCCCCAGCCCCCACCACCCATCTCCTCAAGACCTGGAGTCAGACCTGTCTGAAAGGGTGGCAGCTGACAGATGACAGTGTCCCTCATTGGCAAGTCCTTTATAACATCGAGAGCTTCCCCAGCGTGGGTGTTTCCAAGCAGAGTGGAAAAGATGCAGAGGCAAGAAGGATGAGGCTGGGGACCAGGAACTGCCGAGGACTTCCCCCAACCCTGGGAACCCGCAGTGTTAGTTCAGGATAATCAGGCTATTGGCGGAAGACAGTGATGAGCTTCGGCTTCTTGCCTTAACAGCTTCCCTTCCCCTTAGGGCACATTTTTCCAAGCCATTTGTCATTCCATCTCGGCTCCTTGTGCATCTGCATTAGTCATCCCCAGTAGAGCCCTGCTTTCCTCTCCTCTCAGAGGTCACAATGGGTTAACATCACCGGTAGCAGCAGCAGAGGAGTGTGGTCTGAACGTGAGAAGAATATTGACAGGCTTGTACAAGAGCCGTAATTAACTCTGGTGATCGGCACACATCTCTCTCCCTTCCCAACCTTCTGGCTTTTCTACAAATCTTTTTTTTTTTTTTTTAATCTGCTTAATTGTTCAATGGCTCTGAGAAAAACAGTATGATTGTATACAGCTGACAATTGGTATCATTTGGCTGGTTTTGGTTCTACAGCCCCTATGACCCCAAGCCAGGCTCTACCACTGAGCTACAAGCCTAGCCCCTGGTCTCTTCTTTGAAAGAAACAATACAGACGTGTACGGAATAAAACTGTACGGATGCCTGCCCTCATGTCACCCATCTTCTAGGGACAGTGCAGCTTTTTCAAGTGCTTTTGATCTGGGCAAAGGCCAACTATCAAAAGGCAGAGCGCTCAGAAATACAAATGAACGTTATGGCCACCTCAGCAAGGGAGGCAGTTGGGGCCTCTGTGGGGAAGGAATGCAGCAGGAGGAGGGCGGAGGGACGCAGGCTCCACGCTGCCCCTCTGAGATGCTCCTCTGTCTTTTAAATACAGCTGTGACAGAAGTTTGCTTCTCTGATCCTCTCTCTGACAACCAAAATAGGGTGAGCACATTTGCATAACAGAAGAAAGGGACAGATTGCCACTCCAGAAGGACCCGCAGGACACCTGTCAGAAATATTAAAAAGCAGGATAATCTCTGAAAGCGAGGAATGCTTCACGTCCTAGGGTTGAGGTAGTTGGTGGAGCAGCCATGTCCTGACTACAAGCCCTCATCTTCTCTCTACTTCCGCACCTCACTTCTGGTGCCTCTAGGTTACTGGCTCCTTTTACATAGAATAAAGAATGTGGGTTTTAGAAGCCCAGTAGCTGTTCCCTTGGACCCGCTCCCCCACGTTTACCTGTGGTCCCTTCCCATATCCCACACCTTCACCACTGGCCTCCGGTGTGGGTTCCAGATGTGTTCCTGTATGAAAGTCACATGTAGGCTACGTAATAAGCATCATTATTTTCAGTAGACAGCACTAAAATCCTGCAATTGGGGGACTCCAATTCTGGGCCAGCGTGAGTTCAACTCTGATGACTGCCTGGGTATTACACCGTGTCTTGTAACATGCATTCCAGATAAGCAAATCAACCTGGGGAATAGGGCTCCGAGTCACTTCAGGATGGAAGCTCGCATCTCTCTAGACTCCATTATCTCAGGCAAGCAGAGGGAGCTGGCCGCAGAAGCAACTGGAGCACGTGTGGGCGTGGCCAATGGAAAGGTGCATTTGTGGGTGTTCCCTTGGCGCTAATCCCGGCACTAGTGGCTGAACCAGAGGACAGGAGTTTGGGGAACTGGCTTCCTACACCTTGATGTAGAAAGGGGGAAGGTTTTGCTCTGCATTAGAGTTTTTGGCGAAGCCCAGACGAAGCACTGGAAAACAGAGGACGGGACTCAGAAGACCGGTGACAATGTAAGAGGAGACAAGGAGTTTGAAAGAGAGGTTCTACGTGAATATGAAGGCCCTGTGGCCTCCAGCAGCTAGCTCCAGGCAGCCAGAGGAGGAGAAAGAGCCTGCAGTGTCCCAGCTTGTGGGGCGGGAGCAAGCCCAGAGCTGCCGGCTGGGTGACTCAGAATGGAATTTTCCTTCCAAACAGGGAAAACAGGCACTGGGGTTTCTGTTGGTACAGTCATTCATATTGATCATTCTATTGCACTCAGTCTCTCTCTCTCTCTCTCTCTCTCTCTCTCTCTCTCTCTCACACACACACACACACACACATGCACATATGGTTACATATCCTATAAAAAACAGTACCAGGAGCAACTAGGGCTACATAGTGAGACCATGTCTCAATAATAATAATAATAATAATAATAATAATAATAATAATTTTTAAAAATACCTTGTCTGAAGGAAGGTTAATTATAACCCTGTTATTTTCTAGGGCATTTAACCTACAGGTGAATTATGTAAAATCATGAATCTTTAAGTCCTCTCCCTATGTTCTCACCAGCTCTCACACCTTTTTTTAGTTAAGTCAAGTATCTAGCGTTACCCCACCCATGAAGTAGGCATTTGCTATTAGCTGAAGGATCTATATGCACAGTTTTGCTATGCAACAAAATCGGGGGTGTTGAAGATGGGAGTCAGTGGCTAAAATGCATACTATTCTTGCAGAGAACTCAGGTTTGGTTCCCAAGATCCACACCAAGCAACCCATAACCACCTGTAACTACAGCTCCAGGAGAGCCTATGCCCTCTTCTGGCTTCTGTGGTGGACACACACATACACACACACACACACACACACACACAGAGAGAGAGAGAGAGAGAGAGAGAGAGAGAGAGAGAGAGAGAGAGAGAGAGGAAGAGAGAGAGAGAGAGAGAGAGAGAGAGAGAGAGAGAGAGAGAGAGAGAGAAATAAAATCAATCTCCTTTTTATAAGGAAGAAGTAAAAAATACACAATTCTGGCATGCACCCACTCTCAGCAAAGAAGTGGAGCCTAGCCACTGGGTCACATGATATTCACCGTGTGAGGACGCTAATTATGATGGAGGGGAACCAAACTATGGCTGCCAGATACAACCACCCCTCTTCCATGCCTACAGCCTAGGCTCATCCAGGCCAGGCTCAGAGTCTCTGCTTGCCAGAGTCCTGCCCAGACAGTCAGGTACTGAGGGAGGGCACAGATAGGCAGACCAGAAGCTGATGATCTCTGGCCATTAACTCTCACTTACTGTTCTGGGGCCTAAAGCTGATGACTTCTGGCATCATTTCTTTCAGAGGAAGTACCAGAAGAGAGCCAAATACATCTGAACCTTTGTCGCTTCTAAGGAGGAGTTTCAAGTCAAATTCCCCGTTCTTGAAAGAATGAACCCAGTGGGAGATCCCGACACAAGGATGGACAGTGGTCTCTCAGATCTATCCTAGACCAGCACAGCCAGGATCGGTTAGTTAATCCTATGCTCCAATGAAGTCTTTGCTCAAAGCAATGGCTCTTTACTGGTTATCTTTAGGGTTTGGTTTTTAACCACAAGCTCTCTTGTGAGGTTGATGTTGACTGTGAATACTCACTCCCAAATAGATATGCACAGACCCCTGCCTCTGGTAAGAACCCGGGGACCTCATATTAAGAATTCGTAACCCAGTTCTTCACCCACACACAGCTCTCCTATCTGTCTTTGAAATCAAATCTTTCTGCTGCTCTAAAAATAGAAACCATATCCAGAAAGAAATTACAGCGCTGTACGCCAGAAGCCGACAGAAACTCGGAATCATCCATCTTCCAACCTGCAGGCAATATAGAAAATGCCACCACAGACACAATATAGCCACCACAGACACAATATAGCCACCACAGACAGGAGGGAGGGTAAGGCCATGCCTCATAGTTCATCTGAATCACGCTTGCTTTGAGATGAACGGGCTTCCAAGTCCAGTGGGTGGCATCGCCTGTCATTTCAGCAGAATAGAAGATGAGACAGAAGTGTTACAAGATCAAGGCTAGCCTATGCTAAAAACAAGTTTGAGGCCAGCCTGGGCTATATAGTGAGACTCTGTCACAAATTAACAAAATGAGATGAACCTGATTTCTTTAGTCATCTCTCCTGGGAAAACAAGCCAAGTAAATGTTAATTCTAAAAAGGATATTGGGAATGAAGGAACATTCACATGCGCACGCACACACAGAGTGGGGGAGAGAAAGAGATACACACAGAGAGAGGGGGGAGAGAGACACACACATAGAGGGAAGGGGAGGAAAGGAGGAGAGATGGGAGATGGGGAGAGAATCTGGGAGAGGGAAGGGAAAGGAGGGAAGGAGGGAAAAGGGAAGACAGAGAAAGATTTTCTTTAGGCAAAATAAACAATCTCTGCTCTCTGTTCAGAAAAGCTGGACCCCTGACCTGAGCTAGTGCAGGGACAGGTCCCATGAGACTTCAGGGACTGAAGGGAAGGGAGAAGCTGAGCCTCCCACAGTCTACTGGGAGATGAGTGCATTTTCCAGCAGCCGACCATTGTTTCCTGAAGTGAGAGGTCCATCATGACCCAAAAGACACAACACATGGGGCCAGTGAGATGGCTCAGTGAGTAAAAGTGTCTGCCACCACGTCTGATGACCTTAGTCCAATCCCTGGGAGAAAACCAACACCTTCAACTCCAGCTTTCTTCTGATGTCCACAAGGCAACAGCACAAGTGTGGCCCCTACCCCCACCAAGCACACAGCTGGTAAATATAATTCTGGCCTTCCCTAGAAGTGACTGTCAGATGTTGTCATGATGCTGTCCTACAGCCTGGCTGTCACTAACGCTTACTCTTAGTTTGGGGACAGTTGGTCAGATGGTAATATTCAATGAGACCTTTGTCTAATGGAACAAGAGAAAAGATATGTCACATCGTTCAGATTTTCAGCTCTTCTTTGACTATAGCCTGCAAAGCTACGAATGTGCTCTACAGGGTGAATGCTCACAGATCCTCTTCGAAAGCATGGTTGAGAGGTCAGTAAAACTCCTAAGATCAGAAGCAAAACTTTCTGAGAATTCTGGGGACCAAATAAAAGCATGACACAGCAACCTGTGTCTTCCCAAAACAAATCTACCCAGTGAGTCATGAGACCCACCGGTAAGAATAAAACAGTTCATATGCCTCTGTCTGATCGTGGATGGGTTAGGAAGAAATCACCCTATCAATAGTTTTTTGACAAGACTAGTTTATTTAACAAAGACTTTGGTCAGTTGTGGAACTTCTTAAAGGAACCAGAATTGCAAAATCAATGAAACGAAGGGAAAAACCTCAGTAAATTCCCTGAGGAACACAGAGGGTGAAGAGGAAGTGAGCTAACATTGATTGTTCATGCCTGAGCTTTGGCCACCTGAGCAAAAGCAGGTTTGTGAAGCATGGGGTTACGACCCTTTTATACCTTCGCTAGTCCCCAGCTCCCCTTAGCATGCTTCCTGAGCTCATACCAGGCTCTCCTAAGCATCTCAAGTAGAGACCGCATGAGACTCCCTTATCCCATCGGCTAATAGCTCATTACTCATGGAAAACTGACCAGATCCACTGCTCTCCATCTTAGCTCAGGATTCTTCAAACAGAACATCCTAGACTGAAACAGCAGGCATTCCATTCTCATGGTTCTGGTATCTTGAGAGCTCAGGCATGGCATGTCACCACATTGTATTTGGTGAGGGCCTATGTCCTGGTTTGCAGGTGGCCGTATACGCATTTTGTCCCCATCTGACAAGCGCAGAGAGAAGAAGTAAGCTCTCCGGTGTCTTCTCTTCATAAAAGCACCAATCTTACCCCGAGGGTTCCACGCCCACGTCCTAGTTACCTCCCAAAGTCGTCATCTTCAAATATCAACAACCTGAGGGTTAGGTTCCCACGTGGGCTTTGAGGACACTCCCACTTTATGGCAAACTACTATGGCTTACCTGTGAAATGTCCGCTATAGGTTCTTATGTTTGAACACTTGGTCCCCAGCCAGTGGTGATGTTTTGGGAGACGGTAGAACCTTTAGGCAATGGAGCTTTACCTGAGGAACTGGATCCCTGGTGGGAAGAAGGCCTTGAGGTTTGAGGGCATAGCCCCACTTCCTGATCGTTTTCTGTACCTTGATTGTAGATGCAGTGTGCCCAACTGACCTCCTGTTCCTACTGCATGCCTTGCCAGGCAGGATGGGCTGCATCCCCTCCAACTTTAAGCCAGAGTAACAGAGTAAACCTTCTCTTCCTTAAATAGCTTCTTGGCAGGAATTTTGTTATAGCAAGGAGGCTAATAATATACAGGTTCAATTTTACCGAGAAAAAAAAAAGCACCCGCAATTCTGCAATTATGAATTATGACATAGTCTATCCTGAAGTCTGTTTCTGAACTCTGAGCTACTGAGGCATAATCATAGAAGGCCAATTCTTTTAAGCATGTTGAAAAGCTCACTCAAGCAAAACACTGAAATACTTGGCCCATCTTCTCTTATGACATGACTTTAAGCTCTGGTGCTCAGGAGGCCAGCAGAAGGAAAGAACTCACTTCTGAGGGCTGTTCTCTGACCGCCACACAAGTGCTGTAGCGTGCACGTACACAGATGCACACGTCCACATACCCAATAGTAAATAAATAAATTTTTAAGATGTAAGTGAACATATAACTTTTTAAAACCTCGATTGTTCTTGTACTTTCCAGACCAACTGCTATAGAATTACTCCATTGTTCTAAACAGTGGCATGATGAAGGAAAAAAATATGGAAAATATAATTTGACAAATTACAAAGATTTCACCTCACAAGAAAAAAAGCAATCTGTGTTCCTTTAAGTCCCTCCACATATGGGACTCTGAGGTACAACTACAGAGCAGTTGTGCATTCAGACAACTTCACAATTGGAACAGAATTGTGTCAATCAACTCAGACTGAGACAAAGCAATACAAGCATGTCTGTGACATACAGAAGTAGATTTTAAACAACTCATCACACAGGGGATCCCTGAGGAGGATTCCGGTCAGAAGACGGGTCAGGTCACTGGAAACATCGCTGAGAGAGACTGTTTGAGAGACACGTGCTGGGTTCTTCTTGGCACAATCGTGATGTTCCTCTTCACGAACAGACATTCAGACTCCAGACTAGAGGATTGCGCCTTCAGGTTGCAATCGAGAAAGATTAAATGCCTCTGGTAAACCATTGTTTGATCACCAATGAGAGGCCAACCATAGATCTTTCTGGCCACAAAGGGTGGGTGGGAGGGTGAGGCTAGATCAGTGGTTCTCAGCCCACGGGTTGTAACCTCTTGGGGGCCAAACCCTTTCACAGGGGTCTCCCAAGACCATAGGAGAACACAGCAATTTACATTATGATTCATAACAGTAGTGGGCATACAATTATGAAGTTGTAACAAAAAATATTTTTATAGTAGGTCACCACAACATGAACAATTTTTAAAAGATCTCAGAATTAGAAGGTTGAGAACCACTGGACTAGACGGAGAAATTAGACTTCCCTCTCTCCTTCCGTGTACAAATTGGCACCAGCTAGAAATTCTGGAAAGGAGAAACTCACTCTGTTAATGACCAACCTCATCCCTTGAAGGAGCTAATTAGAAATCTAGGAGACTTGGGGACACCACACCCTTTTAAATAGGAGGAACAGGGCTCTGGCAAGTTTCTAGTGTTAACAATCACCTTCTGGAAGACATCCACTGACTCTACAGGAAATGGAAATCTACAGGGAGTGGGGAAAATATCCCAGATCGGCTCAAGCTTGAAGCTCACAATGCAGATTTTTCCTCAGTGTTCAGGGCTTTGTCTTGTGTGTCCGGCTCTTCCTTCCTTTCTCACATAGCCATGGATCCTTGAAGATGTATCCCTGAGACTGGACATGAAGTTGATTTCTTGGTTTAGAGAATTTTAAGAGATTCTTCCAAGGAAAAGTATTTGTAATTATACTCATTTTGAGGAATTTTAATGCTTTAGTGTGTTTCGTGTGTATGGTTGACAAAGCACACACTAAAGTCACCTTTTTCTTTAGCTATAGAGTGCAGTCTCCTAAAGTGTCAAAGTCAGGATGTTTGGCAGCCAGAGACTGCCTACTAGGTCTTTATTAGAGTATGCAGACATTTTTCCTTTCACTGGAGGAAGCACAAGGTGGGAATGTGTACTGGAGTATGGGGTCTAAATAAAAGAGAAAGTATCTATCCTATTTTACAGACATGCTGCCGAGCTTTAAGTGCACTGAAGATTTGAATGAATACTTATTGTCCCCTTCTAAAACAGAACTGAAAGCCAGGTCCTGTGATGTACACCTGCAGACCTCTCCTATGAGAGGCTGAGGTGGGAGGAAGGAACAGGGGAACACAGCAGCTCAAGACAAGCCTGAGCCACAGAGAGCCCGTATCTCCTTCCTTCCTTCCTTCCTTCCTTCCTTCCTTCCTTCCTTCCTTCCTTCCTCCTCCTCCTCCTCCTCCTCCTCCTCCTCTTCCTCCTCCTCCTTCTTCTTCTTCTTCTTCTTCTTCTTCTTCTTCTTCTTCTTCTTCTTCTTCTCTCTCTCTCTCTCTCTCTCTCTCTCTCTCTCTCTCTCTCTCTTTTTGTTTTTTTGAGATAAGGTTTCTCTGTGCAGCCCTGGCTGTCTTGGAACTTGCTCTATAGACCAGGCTGGTCTCGAACTCAGATTTGCCTGCCTCTGGCTTTCAAGATCTGGGATTAAGGGGTGCACCACACTGCCCAGCTGAGGTCTTGTATCTCAAAGACAGCACAAAATTACACATACAGGCATATATAAAATAAAGTAGAATGGAATCTTCTAGAGCATAGGTAAGCAGCTTGATGGAAGAGTATTTGCCTAATGTGCAAAACTTCAATCTTTATCATTATTAATAATTAGTTAATTAGTTAGTTTAATTAAAAGAAACTTAAAATTGAATCTTCTACCCACAAACATCATTTTTGAGTAAGTCCAAGCTACCTGGTTATCTACAAAACAGAGATGATCTGGCTGTTTTTGCTTCATACCTATCTCTGTCTGTATTCTGATTTTTACATCTAAAAACCCACTAAAAAAATGAGGTCTTTAGTTTTTGTCTCTGCATCCTGGTGACAGATCTCTGCACTCTGCCTCCTGGGATGTGCAGAGGGTGTCAACTGATTGCAACTGTCTGGTAAGTGGGAGGCATCGGAACTCTGCACAGGGACACAGTAGGTTTTATAAAGGGTTAGGAAGAATAAACACTCAGGTCGGTTCTGATGCAAAAGAATTCGTAAAGACCCCACTGAACAAAGACACCAAGAAAGAAATGGAGTCAAACACTAGGACTCAGGGGCAGAGTTGGGATATTTATAAGAAAATATCAGACAGAAGCGATAAGGCTGTCAGAAGTGGTCGACACAGTTTCAGATAATGATTTGAATGAAAATCTCTGTCCACGAGTGTTCACAGCAGCATCGTTCACAATAAGTACACCATGGAGTGATCTACAGATCTACCAGCTGACGAGGAAGGAGATGAGCAAGTGAGGGCTACTCAGACACAGGTGTAAATACTACGTCACCATAACAAGAAGTGCACTGTAGCACATCAGTGTGGGCTACCCAGACACAGGTGTAACTACTACAGCATAACAAGGAATACAATGTAGCACATCTATAACACAGATGAGTCTCTGGCACCTGCTGCTTAGCAAAAGATGTCACACCTAAAGAATCAAGTCATATGATTCCATTATAGGAAATGTCTGGAATAAGCACAGTTCTGGAGACCACAAGTGGGCTAGAGGTTGCTGCAGCTGAGAATTTGGTGAGACTGTAAACAGACATGGTATTTCTTGTAGGGATGATGGAAATGAGGTATAATCGGATCACAGTGATGGTCATTTAACTGTATGACCTAACCGAGAAAAATCAAATTGTATAGTTGAGGAGCTGTATGTGTGTGTGTGTGTGTGTGTGTGTGTGTGTGTGTGTGTGATATGTATATGTAGTAGGTGGGCTTAAGTATGCAAGTATACCCTGAAGCCCAACTCAGGACATGGGTATCTTTTTCTATTGCTATCTGTTTTATCAGCTTGAGACAGGCTGTCTCACTGAACTGAAACATCTCCTTTTTGGTTAGGTTGCCTTGCAAATGAGTTCTTGAGGTCCCCCTGTATCTGCTCCACAATATCAGGTTTACAAACTCAAACAGCCAGACTGGCTTTCCGTGTGGGCACTAAGGACTTACATTCAGGTCTTCAAGCTGAACATCTTCCCATGTCCACGTTCTATATTTGAAATGGGTGAATCTGTGTTATGAAATTTATACCTCAGAAGGGCTTTTAATAAAAAAGATTACCATCTGGCTGTATTGTCGTTGCTCTGTATTTTCAAGGACTACCTCCTCTGTGTGTGTGTGTGTGTGTGTGTGTGTGTGTGTGTGTGTGTGTTGCTTTATGCATTATTTTTCTTTCCAAGTAGACACAATTTCATCAGATACTACTGTGTGAACAACTAGACTTCCAGTGTCCCAAGGGCACACAAGGCCAGAGAGGAGATATTGCCTTCCCCTCAGCCACTATTCCTGTAGGAGTGCTCTCTCTCCTCTAATTGAGAGCATTTCAGCATCCTCTGAGTTCAGAGGGGGTTGATGCCACGGCAGATGTTGGGGGTTCCTGGGTTTCCAGAGTAAAGGCTGCACAGCCACAGTGCAGAGGACAGAGTGACTTCCAGTGAGGGACTTCTGAGAAATGCCAGCCTCTTACAGGCCTGAAATCAAAGAGGGATAACAACCCTAGCTAGCAGCAAAGTTTCACATCTCCTCAGCTGACATTATTTCTTCAAGGCAGATGGCTTTGAATTGCTGTGAATAGCCTCAAATTTACATAATGACTTTCTCGGGTTTTTTTTCCCCTTGGTTTGTTTTATTTCTATTACCTCCAGCTAATTGCTTTAGAATAGCACTGTTATTTCCAGCAAACTCCTCCTGGTTGGTGCAAATATAAATAATATTTACCTAGGCCAGGCGTCACAAGTGGACCAAACATGGCAGAACCCAGGTTGGATGAGCAACGCTTGCTTCCCCTGGGGTCAGAGGAAACTGGGGAGGTCCGCGCTGCTGCTGAAGGACAGGATGGGGGTCGAGGTGGAACACCATGAAACACGTGATACTATCTTGGGAAAGCCAGTGATTTTCAATACCATCAACAGGAAAGTTTACCAACTTTGGAGATGGAATCACCTTTGACTTCCCAACAAATATTGGATTTGCTGCTACTGTCCTGCTTTGGAAAGTGCAGAATGGGCTAAAGGTTTTACTACGAGCTTGCCTTGGGCTAGACATGACTTGAGTTGCAAACAAACAAACAAACAAAAAACCAATGCATAACAGGGGTTAGCTGGTTGGTTTCTATTTTGGATAATCTGTACCTATTGTTCTGGCTAAACTTGTGAATGGTGGCCTAGTAAATGGATATAAAACAACCCTACTTCCAGAAAAACAGAAGTTTATGGGGTTAGAAGTTCTAAGCCTGTTGACTTAGTTACTGTTCTATTGCTGTGATGAAAGATCAAGACCTAGGCAACTTACAAAAGAAATAATCTAGCTGGGGGCTTGCTAACAGTTTCAGAGTGTTAGTCTATATCACCATGGGGATAGCATGGTGATAGGCAGGCAAGCATGGCATTGGGAGAGCTTGCATCTGATCCACAAGTTGTAGGCAGAGAGAAAGAGACTGGGCTTGGTATAGGCTTTTGAAATCTCAAGTAGCACCTCCAGTGACACACATCCTCCAACAAGGCCATACCTTCTCATCCTTCCCAAACAGTTCCACTAACTGGAAACCAAGCATTCAAATGTATGAGGCTGTGGGAAGCCATTCTTATTCAAACCACCACACTGTCTTTAGTTTAGTTTAGTTTAGTTTAGTTTAGTTTAGTTTAGTTTAGTTTTGATACAGGATGGCAGCATGTAACCCAGGCTACTCTGTAACTCATTATGTAATTCAGGCCAGCCTGAGAAAACTTGTTTTGTAGCCCAGGTTGGCCTGGAATCTATCATCCTCCTGCCTCAGCCTCTGGAGTACTAGTATTACAAGTATAAACTACTACACCCAGATTCTAGGCTTTGGACAACTGATATCTTCCATGTTGCTTCAGATTACATTTGCTGTACACCTTTGATCTAAATGATACAAACTAGCCATCAATGCCCTCGGTTGCCTGTAAGTGGCCTAGAAACTCACTGATTTTAAGCAAATACATTTCCAAAATTAAAATGGTGAAAAACAATTTAAGCAATACTTAGCTTCTTTTCAGCATTTCTGCCGAGCCTCCTGTTGGTGTGACAAATCTCTGCTATCAAGAACCAAGGCTGAATCTTGGACGAAACAACGTCAGACACATTGCCCATCCCCTCTGGTATGAGGTTGAGATTGTATAGACAGTTCAGTTTTGCAGCTCATAAAATCTAGGTGACGTTTTCTCAGTCTGAGGTCAGCTAGCATAAAAATACAACCTGATTTGCATTGAGGAGGGGCGGTACCCAATGCGGACACTTTGGCATATTAGTTATTTTGAAGTGAGGGCAGTTGAGACTCAGCACTCACTTGAAGGGCCTTTGGCCTTTTCCTAAATAAAGAGTAAAATTATCTAATGAAAAAAAAAAAGGTGCTCTTCCTGTAACAGGAACAGGATGATATTTCTGGACATGGGCAGTCAATACTGACATGAATCTATAAAACAAACCTACTGAAATAACCCTTGTCTTCCATCAGTTTTTCCATCTGTACTCTAGTCACTGTCCCTAAGGTATCATCATTATATGCTAAAGTACAATATATGCATCATTATATGCTAAAGTACATAGCCCCATCTACTTCCCTGGGTCTTCATTCCTCTATTACAAGACTTTCATGAACATATAAAAATATCAACAAAACACTTACAGTTTTTCTGCTGTCCATCTGCTTTGGTTGTTATAATTCTCAGGCCTCACACACGGAACCTAAAAGCACAGAGGAAAATCTTCCCCATTGGAGCACAACTCCTAAATTTTGGTTCTCAAGAGCCACAAAAACAAAGCAAGTAGGAAATCTCTTGTAGTCTTTCAACTTATTCTTTTTCCTGTCCAGACAGCAGGCATCAAGCTGTCTGTCTTAGTTGGGCTTTTATTGCTATGAAGAGATACCATGACCACAGCAGTTCTTATAAAGGACAACATTTCATTGGGGACCGGCTTACAGTTCAGAAGACTAGTCCATTATCATCATGGCAGAAAGCATGTCAGCATGCAAGCAGCTCTGGTGCTGGAGAGGTGGGCTGTGAGTCTGTGAGTTCTATATCTGGATCCACAGGCAGCAGGAGAGAGAGAAAGAGACAGGTAGGCAGACAGACAAACAGACAGATAGACACTGATTCTGGCTTGAGCATCTGAAACCTCAAAGCCCACCCCCAGTGACGCCATTCCTCCAATAAGGCCATATTAACTCCAACAAGGCCTTATGTTCTAATCCTTTCAAATAATTCCAGTCCCTATGGGGGCCATTTTCATCCATACCATCATGCTGTTTTTAACATGATAGCATCAAGGAGATGGCTTAGTAGGTAAAAGAGTTTGCTGCTCAAGCGTGAGGACCTGAGTTCAAATCCCCAGGACCCATGTTAAAGCCAAACATGTAACAGAAGCATCTGTCATCCTACAGATAGATGGGAGATAAACACGGGAGAATCTCTGGAAGCCGCTGGCCAGCTAAACAGGCATAAGCACCAAGTTAAAACTAAGAGACCCTACCTCAAACATGGTGAAAGTTAAAGCCTGACACCCAAGGTTATCCTCTGACCTTCACACACACAGAGACACACACACAGATACACAGATATACACACACAGGCATAGACACAAGCACACAGACACACACACAGACAGACAGGCACACACGCGCACACGTGCGCGCACACACACACACACACACACACACACACACACACACGGCAGACCCTTTTAGACTTGAAGATGCCAAAGATATGCTGTCCTCTAAGACTTTTCAGGGTTAAACACCCATAGTGTGTACATCAGCCATTGCTCAGAGGACGTGAGATTTTTCTTCTCTGCGGGGAGAATTTTGTTATCACTGTTTCACTTTAAAGAATGACCTGACCAGAGACGTGGAAGGTGTTTCTATGATCCCCGCCCCCTTACAGATGCTGGCAGTCACTGGGGGAAATGTACACAGTGCTAAGAAATAATTCTGTACAGATACAGAGGAAAGAGTGTGTGTGTGTGTGTGTGTGTGTGTGTGCGCGCGCCATGAACAGACTCTGTTAGATGCTTCCTAACCATCAGCCCTTTGTGCTCATTAAGTGGATGTGAAGGGAATGTCTGATCACCTACTGGGACCCACAATAGAGAGATTTACTATTTCCTGTTTTTCAAGGCAATGTCTTGCCACTTACTGAGTCTGGGCTGGTCTATAACTACTATGTAGCCCAAGCTAGCCTGGAACTCAGCATCTGCCTGTTGCAGCTCTTCCCGCTGTAGGATAACATGCATGAACCACCATGCCAGCTTGGAGGGGTGTTTTTATTACAGTCATTAGCTCTGTCCAACTCTCCTTCAGATAGCACCCGATGGAGTTCTTACATCTGAAAACTCACAACAGAAAAGAAATGATTAGGTAAATGCTGTTACCCCCTACACAAGGAGATAGGAAGGGAAGGCATTTGTTCAAGTGTTTACTGTGAATGCTCGTGTCTAAGGCACCAGTATTAGCCTCCAATCTGCCTTCACCAGGCACTCACAGGAGGCCCTCCCAGGGGTAAACTCAGTCACATGTGTCCTCACCCTTTCATCATCCTGGCTACACCACCCATCCATTTCCCATCTGAGCCCTGCAGTTCTGGGCCTGGAGCACCAACCAGAGGTGTCCTTGACAGCTTTAATTAAGCCAGCTGTTGAGCAATCTCAGGCATTGTGTCTGCCGTAGCTTCATGCTTACTCTTCCAGGGAAGCCTCCTGAACATGTTTGGGTTCCTTTAATGAGCACCCTGACAAATGATCACACCAGAGTGGATCTCTGTGCAATCTGCCAGCTCACCCAGGTTCGGAGCCGTCACCATGGGGACCGAAGCCTGTGACACACAGTGGAAAGACAAGAGCGTGTCTGGCCTGATGTTTCCAATTCAGAAGCCTTGAGATACTTGCAGGTGATCCTGTGTGGAAGACATAACGCCTGGAGAGGGTTCTTTACTAAACTCTTTTCATATTGTACAAGCAGCGTGAGTATATTTAGGAATGGCCTGTTTTACCCAGAAATGTAAATGAGGAGGGGGAGCAGGAAGAGGAGGAGGAAAAGGAGGAAGGAGAGAAGGAAGAAGAGAAGAGGAGGAAGAGGAACAGGAACAGGAAGAAGAGGAAGAGGAGGAGGAAGACTCACCAATTTGAGAATGTATAACTTTTAGTCTTTTGTTTGTTTGTTTGTTTGTTGAGGGGTATGGGAAGCCCCCGGTCCACTAACAGGCACAGAGGGAGGCTTCCAGGAAGCCCATGGTCCACTGCCAGGCACAGAGGAGGAGGCTTCCGATTTGCTCCTGGAAGTTAACTTTCTTTTGAGCACATTTTAATTGTTTTGTTGTTGTTGTTTTGGTTTGGTTTTTTTGGTTTTTGGTTTTTCGAGACAGGGTTTCTCTGTGTAGTCCTTGCTGTCCTGGAACTCACTCTGTAGACCAGGCTGGCCTCGAACTCAGAAATCCACCTGCCTCTGCCTCCCAAGTGCTGGGATCAAAGGTGTGTGCCACCACACCCGGGCACATTTTAATTGTTAATCACAGTCGATATGTTTTGTTAGCTGGTAGTAGTGGTTTTATTTTAGTTTTAAGTGCCAGGGATTGGACCTTGGGTCTGGATCATATGAGGCAAGCCCCTCTACCGCTGAGCTACATCCTCAGGCCCAACATGTTGTCAGCTTTAATGCACTTATGCATTGCACCTTTTGATCACTTTCTGCCAAAAAGCATGACTTAAAAGAATTCTGGGGTGTATTTTGGTAACCCATCAATCAGAGTTAGACTCTACAAAGTCTATGGCAGTGGACTGGACCCCATCTGATGGAGTCCCAGTATTCTCTTGCTGTAACAGTTCTAGTTGGTGATAGCTCGCCACAGCACGGGCCCAGATCTATCTGTGGAACTCCTGAGTTATCATGGTTTTTGTCGTAATTAGGGTCTCCATTGCTTGGATAAAACACCATTAAAAAAAAAGTTGGGGAGGAAAGGGTTTATTTGCCTTGCACTCCCTCATTGCTGTTCATCACTGAAGGAAGTCAGGACAGGAACTCAAGCAGGACAGGAACCTGGAGGCAGGAACTGCTGGTGCAAAGGCAATGGAGGAATGCTGCTTACTAACTTGCTCTTCATGGTTTGCTCAGCCTGCTTTCTTATGGAACCCAGGGCTACAGCCTAGGGATGGCACCACCCACAATGCGTTGGGCCATGCGCCACTGATCGCTGAGAAAAATGCCTTATAGCTCCTTATATCTCATGGAGGCATTTCCTCAACGGAGGCTCCTAGCTTGTGGCAAATACACAAAACCAGTATAGTGCTTTATTCCCAGACGTTCCAAGTCTCAATGAAAAATATCTCATGGCCTACATGTTCTTGTTTCTATCCTTGGATGGTTCTTTTTAATTTTTTAACCCAAATATAAAAGGAGACCAGCCACAGTATTAAACTTAGCCTTCAAGGTTATCATGAGAAATGGTGTGGTGGCTTATGCCTATAATCCTAATAATCAAGACCTTGAGGCAGGAGTTCAAAGACAGAGGCGGCAAAGTGAGATCCTGTCCCCCCAAAAAAATCAAAACTAAATCAAGGGAAAACAAGATATGACAAGAGTCTGTGAGGATTTGCTTTTCCTTTACTGGATGCATGTTCCTAGCCTAGCAGCCTCGCAAAAGCCCTGAAGTTGGGTGGCAGCCAGGCTTGCTGACACAGAACTGTAATCTTAGCTACTCAGAAGGCCTACCAGGCTATAGAGCAGTTCAATAGAAGTGTCTGGTTGCCATGGTTTCCCTTCATTTAAACACTAAGAGCCAATAGAAACCGTTCCTGTTTGGTCACAATATTAAGCACAAAATGTTTTTTTTTTAACACATTTATAGGCAGTCTGACAAGGTAAACACAGATGATGGCCGTTTTCTAAATCTAAACCGTCCTGTGGCTTCCCTTTAGAACAGCGGTTCTCAACCTGTGGGCCATGACCCCTCTGGGAGTCACATATCCGATATCTTGCATATCAGATATTTATATTATGATTCCTAACACTAGCAAAATGACTGTTATGAAGAAGCAACAAAATAATTTTATGGTTGAGACTCATCACAAAATGAGGAACTGTATTAAAGGGTCTCAGCATTAGGAAGATAGAGAGAGAGCCACTGCTCTCTTTCAATGTACTTTTTCGAAAATATTCGTGATTCATGCAAAGTCACGACCACTGTGTAGGATGTGTCTCTGGCATCCCAGCTTCAATTTTCACTTATGAATACCCTGCCCAGAAGAACATCTGTAAAATGTAAAATGTAAAATGGCTGATGCCCGCCAAGATTAATGGAAGATAGCATTCTTTCCTTGAGGCGTCTAAGCAAAGCTAAAACCAGATGCCGATGACGTCTCCTCGATGGTGATAGAAATTGCAGCCTCTGCGTGGTCCATGGATCTCTTAATCTTTTTAATTGCAGACTGGAGAATCTTTGATGTGGTCAAAGCTGTATCCCCGTAAATACTATATTTTGGTACCCATGGAGAGTGTAGTTAGAAGAAATTCTTTACCAACCATGAGAAACAGGAAGGCGGAATACAGAACCTGCTGCCATTGGACTGAATGCTACTCTCTGCTCTATGCAACCAAGCAAATATCCTCTCGATGAAAGGGCTTGCAGCACAGTGGTCTTTAAATCTGTGACTGGAAAAGACCAGAGAAGCATCTGCTTCTGTTGGGCATCTTTAGCTCATTCAAAATACAGGAAATGTGGTTAGAATCAAAGACAGTGTTCTCTGAGGGACACATGGTAACACACTCCTGTAATCTCGACACTTAGGGAGCCAAGGGCAGGAGTATTCGGAGTTTGAGGCCAGCCTATTCTAAGAATGAGTTTCAGACCAATGTCAACAAAACCCAACCCAAACATACAAGCAAGTGTCAGCTGTCTCTTTAAAAGGCAAAACTATGGACACAGTAAAATGATGAGTATTTATCGAGGGTTTGGGGAAGGATAAGGCAGAGGAGATGACACAAAAGGTTTCCAGGTCAGTCAACCTCCTCTGCATGACACCGTAATGTCAAGTATATGTCATTGTGCCTTAATCCAAACCGAGATGATCAGGACACTGAACAGGAACCCTTAGTGGCTTATAGACTTCAGATGACATTGCTCTATCATACTATATTCATTGATATTAACACATGCACCACTCTGATGGGGCTGTTGTCAATGGAGAGGCGATGTACATTTGGAGGTAGGGAGTATATAGGAAACTCCACATTTTTTCAGACAAGTTTCTGTGAACATAAAACTTCCCTTAAGACAGTCTATTTTTTTAAGGTCTGTTATTTGTATCTGAGGATACAGAAAATGTCCAATTTAGAGAGGCATTGTGTGTGATCAGGCACTGATGCTAAAGGGCTAAACACACAGCCCAGGACAGAGCTCACAGCAACAGGCTTAGAAACTCAACATAGGCATGAGACCTCCTCGTGTCACCTAAATGACATGTCATGGTAGCCATGAAAATGCCCCACTGGAGTTGAGTTGGATGATGGCCTCAACTGCTGCCCCTTGGGACCAGACTATACCAAGGTCATGTGTTCACCAAGCTGATCCCAGTCACCATGTAAAGGGCACCATGGCAGACTTTTCCAGTGAGATGCTGGACTCCTCCAAGAACATGTCCAAGGCCAGGTGCCAGCACAGCCTTGAGAATTCCTCCATTGTCCTACTTGGATCTCTCTGGACACTTTGATGTAGTCTGGATTTGTGATTTCTCCCTCCCTGCATCCTTCCTTCCTTCCTTCCTTCCTTCCTTCCTTCCTTCCTTCCTTTCTTTCTTTCTTTCTTTCTTTCTTTCTTTCTTTCTTTCTTTCTTTCTTTCTATCTTTCTATAAGTGTTAGCTCTGCCACAAAGTCTTTATTTTTCTGCTCTCACCTCTACATCTAACTCTGTCATAGCATCTGCATCCAGGACAACAACCCGCACACTTGCAGCATTTCTTTCTCTACTAGCCCAACATCACTGCCACTCCAAAAACAAAACACAGGGTTTGCCATGCCTGGAGTGAGACAAAGGTCACTTTTATTTCTAAGTCCCTTGCTGCGCTGGAAATGAGAGCTTCTCTTGTTTTATTTTTACTGGCTAATTAAAGTCCTTGTGCATTTTGTAACTTATTTGTAAGAGAGGGACAGGAGGCATACTTGTTAGTTATTGGGATGGTGAGATGAGAGAGGAAAAGGGACCTCACTGCTGATGTGGGATTTCCCAGGGACACGGAGCATTTTCACCTCCCCAGGAGTGCTGGGAGCTATTCAGCTAGAAAGCAAAGACTTCCCTGCTTGTTCCTGTCTCTCAGACCCTCACTGACCTGTTGAGCTGGCTAGATTTTTGTCAACTTGACAAGAGCTCTTTGAGGAGGGAAGTTGAGTTGAGGGTTTATCTCCATCAGATTGCCTGTAGACAAGTGTATTAGCATTTTCTTCATGGATGATTGATGTGGGAGGGCCCAGCCCACTGTGGGCGGTGCTATTTCCTCGAAGGTGGTCCTGGAGGTACAAGAAAAGGAAGCTGAACTGAGCCTGAGGAGCAAGCCAATAAGCACCATTCTTCTCTCTCTCTCTCTCTCTCTCTCTCTCTCTCTCTCTCTCTCTCTCTCTCTCCCTCTCTCTCCCTCTCTCTCCCTCTAGACAGGGTTTCTCTGTATAGCCCTGGCTGTCCTGGAACTCACTCTGTAGACCAAGCTGGCCTCGAACTCAGAAATCCACCTGCCTCTGCCTCCCAAGTGCTGGGATTAAAGGCGTGCGCCACCACGGCCCGGCAGCACCATTCTTTCATGGTCTCTGCTTAAGTTCTTGCCTCCAGGTTCCCATTTGAGTTCTTGCACTGACTTCCTTTAACAGTGCACTGTAATGTGGAAGTGTAAGATGAGACACTCTTTTCTCCCAAGATTGCTTTTGATCATGGTGTTTATCACAGCCACAGAAACTCAAGACAACTCTCCTCCAGATGTGAGTTCCAGAAAAGCAAAGACTGTCTGCACTCCAGTTGTTTTGGGAGTGCCTGGCACATAGTTAAGTGTGCTCAACAAATATTCACTGAATGAGTATAAACCTGGATGGATCATCCCTTTTATTTTCTTTAGTTTTGAGCAAAATCCTTACTGGCCTGTAGTAGCTGGGTAGATGAAGACAAAACATAGCTAAGCACAATCTTCTACCCTTGTGGTTTCTATAACTGAGAAGCCAATGCCGCAGTTCATAGCTTGTCCTTGGGTCCGAGATTGCTAGATTCAGAAGTGACTCTGCCTGGGGCTCTTCTGCCTTATCTGGCACAGAAGGGCTCTTCCAGGGAGAGAACACCATTCCTTGGCTAACCTCAGATACTTCCTTGAACTCCATTCTTAGAATGCCACCCCTCTGCACACATGCATGGAAGCACATGTGCACACGTGCACACATACACACTGAATGTAGAAGAACGGGCAACACAGTTATAGAGTTATATGGCTACTCAAAAGTTTTACCATAGCAGAGAGGACTCCTTTTGGTTCTGTATAATTAGTTACAGCAGCTTCAATGAGAACGAAGTTTATAAAAGCCAAAACTCGCAACCCAGGCTCTGCACAGGGGCACTCTGTAGTTCAAGGTCTCAGGCTTCTAGCCATGCATCCCAGAGAGAGTAAGAAGGAAAGAGAAGGAAATAAGGCATACCATACCACGTTATTTTACAAAATCACCTATCATTTTAAGAACCATCAAATTTTGCAAATATCCCACTGGCCAGACCTTTGCTACCCATCCTGAGCTTTGTCACATGTCCAAAGCTGGCTGCCAGGTAGACTGGGAAGAAGTCAGTTTGTTTTCTGGGCAGCCATGTACCCAGTGAAAGTTTTATTACTGTGGATGAAAAAGGACCAATCTTGGGATCACCAGCACTCTGGTCTATCCACAGCTGCCTTCCAATGATAGATGCTGTCCACTTAGCCTGTGCTCAGGAGGCCTCAGCGTCCTGCCAGGAGTCAAGGGGGAGCTCCCGAGATCTGTTTCCAGAAAACATGCATTCACCATTAACTTCAAATATGTAGTGTTAGAGTAAGGATGGTGTCTTAGTTAGGGTTTTATTATTATGAACAGACACCATGAGCATAAAGACTGTTATAAAGGAAACATTTCATTGGGGCTGGCTTACAGTGTCAGAGGTTTAGTTCATTATCGTTATGACAGGAAAGATGCCGTACAAACAGATACGGTGTTGGAAAAGGAACTGAGAGTTCTACATCTTGATCTGCAGGCAGCAGGAGACTGTGTGCCATACCCAGCACAGCTTAAGCATAGGAGACCTCAAAGACTGCCCCAGAGTGACACACTTCCTCTAACAAAGCCACACCTCCTGATAGTGCCGTTCCCTATGGGCCAAGAATTCAAACATATGAATCAATGGAGGGCATTCTCATTCAAACCACTGCAGACTGGAGATACCGAAGAAGAACAGGAAATGGGAATCCCAAAGCAGACAATAGCCCGTAGTAAATATTCAGCCCTACCAGGAGACCATGTCTGTCTTTGGAACTCTCAAGAGTACGGAAGGCTGTAAGAGGCCAGGCATGTCATTTCCTTGACAATATAATTCTCAAATTTTATTAGGCTTCTGACTTAACTCTCTTCAAGTAAAAGCTATGCATCAGTTTTAATAGCCAGAGACCTTGTGTGCACATGAGTTTTAAGCCTGAGGTCTCTCCTTACTGCCCCCTGCATTCCATCCATCCTTGACCCCATCTTAAGGGCAACTACCCCAAAGCCAGGTGAAACAACAGAATGCCGATAAAGGGAACACTACTAATCTAATCCTTAATTCAATCTTTGCTGCAAGACTGACTTTCTCTTCCTGACAGAGACACCCAACTGAAGGTAAGGGGTTGTGGGGAGCTTGAAGCGTGACCTTCCTAGAGTTAGCATTCAAGACCACAATTTCTATTTCCTTTATTTTGGTTCAGAGACACGGGTGTGGTCATACATTTAAGTTTCTGAAGCTCATAAAAATCACCGGCAGGGAATGGCCAATGTCTCTCCTGGCTGACATCGCCATGGGCATGTGTGTATTCTTCAGCCATGGGCACCCCACTGCACAGGTGCCTGACTTGGGAGACCCTCCATGGCTTCTTAGCAACCAGAAGCACACATTTTTTGCTCCTGGAGTTCCCTTTGCCCATCCCTCAGAGGAGTGTGCCGGGGAGAGAAATGGCTGAAGCCCAGACATACTCTGCAACCCAGAGCCTTGGCAAGCCTCTCCAGTCACCCCTCTTTCTTTGTGATCATCCCGTCTCAATTATCTTCTCCTTCTCAGGGTCAGTCAGTCCCATCCTTAACAGATGCATTATCCAGGGCCTGGAATGCCAGGCACAATGGAGCCTCATCACATGTGCCAACAAAGTTGGTGCAATAAAAAGCCATTCACCATGAAGACTAGACTAGACTAGAACATTCCAAACAGTCCTTGTCCTTCTCCCCGATTCTTTGCTCATGGAGCCAGAATCTTGTAGCTGGGGATGGGCAAGGCAATTTCTGTAGAAGACCTCATTCTATAAATCCTGTGAGCCCTGAAAAGGACATAAATTTATATTGTGACATACTTTGAACTCTATGACGTCCACTTTTGGCCTTAACAAGTTTGTCCATACAATATTTTTAAAATGAACACAATATCTTATCTGTTTTTTTTAAAAAGCAAGCAAAATTTAAAAGATAAAATTATAAACTTGTAGAAGAAAATTAAATGCAAATTTACATGACTGAATCAGACAGCGCTCTCCTACACATAAAACATAAGCAGTGAAACAAAAAACATGTTAATGATATGCTGGGAAAAGTCAAAACATTTGTATAGAGCAGGAATGTAAAAACGTATCCATAAAATAACATATGATCATTGTAAATAATATAACATGTCTAATATACAGAACATGTAAAGAGCTCTTGCAAGTAACCACATCCAAATGAGCAAAGTATGTGAATACATATTTCTTCAAAGAAGAAGTACCCTGGTCAGTAATCCCATGAAAAGATGAACAATATCACAAGGAATTGGGGGAGTCGATGAGATGCCAGTTCAAAGCCATTCAAATGAACAAATAGAGTGCTGGGGACATGGCTCTTTGTGGAAAGTGCTTATTGCCATGCAAGTGTGGGACCAGGGTTCAGATTTCCATTGCCCAAAAAATGCCATGCAGGTGTGGCAGTCTGTCTATAATCCCAGTGCTCAAGGTGCAGGGAAAGGGAGTCTCCAAAGCAAGTTGTCTAACTGGATTAGCTGAATCAGGGAGCTCTGGATCCCATGAGAGACCCCGCCTAAAAACACAAGGTCTCGGAGGAGAGTGATTGAGGAATATTCTCAGTGTCAATATCTGGCCTCTACACATTTGCATACACACATATGTGCACACACACACTCATACACACAAACAATCATTCACTCACACACTCATTCACACACTCATTCACACACACTCGTACACACAATCATTCACACACACTCATACACACACAATCATTCACACACACACTCATACACACACAATCATTCACACACACACTCATACACACACACTCATACACACACACTCATACACACACACTCATACACACCCTCATACACACCCTCATACACACACTCATATACACACACTCATACACACACTCATACACACCCTCATATACACACTCATATATACACACTCATACACATACACTCATACACACACTCATACACGCACTCATACACCACTCATACACACACATTCATACACACACTCATACACACACACTCATACACACATACTCATACACACACACTCATACACACACATATGAAGATACCTATGCATATGCATTTGCTCTACACTAAAATGAACAATAAGCATATCAATAAAAATAGGTCAATAACAAGTGTTGACAAAGATAAGGACATTGAAAATCTTCTACCTTGCTGGTGAAACTGGAAAATGGTGTAGTGCCAACTACTCAACAGCCAAGAACTTCAGCACATGTATTTTATACAGCGCATGGGGGAGGTGTTAGCTACCCTTGGTAGGTGATCTCTGCAGGGAAACAGTCTCAGATTATAGCTATCCCAGAGAAAGAAGTTTTGCACACATTGGTCCATTGTTCAAGAGGACACCTTTGTCCTTGCTCCTGGGCCTCACCTGAGGAAGGGGTTGCACTGAGGCCCTCACCATGGCTGTGTTCATGTCAACAACATTCATTCCCTCAGGACTTCATCCTCTCCTTACATCCTCACAAAGGGCTTTGTCCTCTCCCCACACATTTGACACAGTAATTCCTAAGAATACACTCAAGTAAATTGAAACTTTATGTCTGACCAAACACTTACACATAGATACATATAACACAGTGGTTCTCGACCTGTGGGTTGCTACCCTTCTAGGGTCAAATGACTTTCACTTGAGTCACATATCAGATATCCTGCATATCAGAAATTTACAGTACATTTCATAACAGTAGCAAAATTACAGCTATGAAGTAGCAACGAAAATAATTTTATGGTTGGGGGGTCACCACAGCATGAGGAACTGTATTAAAGGGCTGCAGCATTAGGAAGGTTGGGAACCACTGCTATAACATCAAGAAAAGGGGCAAACACCCCAAATGGCCATCAAATTACAAAGACAAATAAAATGGACATACCTACATAACAAAATGTTCTTCAGCCATCAAAGGAAAGGCTATACTGATGCATGCTTCAGCACGGATGAACCTTGGCTACATAGCGCTCCATGCAAGAAACCAGACATAAAAAACTACATATTATATCATTCTGCTTATATAAAATGCCCAGAATAAATAAACCCATAGAGACCAAAAGTAGATTCGTGGTTGGCAAGGGGGATTCAGGAATCAGAGCTGGTCACTAGTAGGTATGGAACATCTTGTAAGGTGATGAAAATGTTATAAAATTGGATAATGATAGTCACACAACATGCGAGAATAATAAAACCTGCTAAGGTATACACTTTAATAGTGTATATTTATGGTACTTGCACCCCATCTTAAGTAGATTTTAAGGGGTGGTAGCTTGTGCTTGCAATCCCAGTGCTGGAGAGATACTGACAGATGAAACTGGCTCATTGACCATCAGGCTGGCTCATGGTCCAGCCTAATCAGCCAGTTCAGTATAATGAGAGACCTAATTTCAAAACCATGGTGGACAACACCTGAGGAACGATACTCAAAGTTGATGCCTGGCCTCCATATGCATGAGCACCCACATGTGCATGCGCAAACACACACAAACACACACATGTACATCTATTAGAAGTTAGTAAAGACCTCTAAAGACACCAGGCAAAGACTAGATGTGTACCCAGCATCAGGGTACTGTCCAGCATGTGTAAGACCCTGAGTATGATCCCCAATACAACACACACACGCACACGCACACGCACACACACACATCAAGCTGTAGAAAATGTCCCTTTTAATTTTTCTGTTACGATGGAAGCAAGTTGGTACAAGTGGATCAGGTTTTATTTGGAAAATTACCTCCAGATTTATATTAGAAGCAGAGGTTTTAGTATACATCTTAATACATTCATCAGCTTTGTCCAGAAGTGATACACATGCATGTAAGTACATGAATTATGCCAATGAAGATCCTGTGTTCTTCCTGCTCAATTGCTTTAATGGGGGCATACACCTTACTTCTTTCTCTCACAGTGTTCATATTCAATTAATATGAAATGTCCAGAGTAGGCAAGCTTGGAGAAACAAAACAGAGATTAAAAGTTAACAAAGGAAGTGCAGAAGTCAAAACTGGTTGCTAATGGTTACAAGGTTTCTTCAGAGGCTGACAAAATAATCCTAAATACTGATTTGAGTATTTGCTCAAGAGGAACCCAAACAGCTGATAAATCCAAGGATATGGTGACCTACAGGTGAATTCCCAAGAGGCTCATGGTGTTCCAAAGAAAATAAGAGCATTTATATAAGAATGACAACAAATATTTCAAACAAAGGACTTGTTGGGATTTGGATTTACTTTATTTATCATTGTTATTTTGGGTCTTTTTGTTTGTTGTTGTTGTTTTTTAAGACATGGTTTACCTGGGTTGTTGTGGCTGTCCTAGAACTTACTACATAGACCAGGCTGGCCTTGAACTCCAGAGATCCTCCTGCTTCAGTCTCTTGAGCACTGGAACTAAAAATGTGAACAACCACATACATATTTATTTTATGGCTATGGATATTTTGCCTGCATGTACATATGTGTACCATGTCCATGACTAGTGCCCAGAGAAGCCAGAAACAGGCACTGGATACCTTAGAGCTTGAGAAACTGGGAACTGTGCTGCCTCTCCCAGTTGTGTTTTGGGGACAGGATCTTGCTACGTAGTCCAGGCTAGCCTCTTCTCCTTGTGCCTCTTGAACTCTGAGGTTACAGTCATATGCCACTGCACTTCCCCCACCTTGTCTCCACCTCCCCTCCTCCTTTCTCTCCCCACCTCCTCTCTTTCTCCATGATCTGCCTTTCTATAGTAGATGGCTTCATTCTCAGACACCCCTTCTCTTCCAGACACTTCCAGATGGCCTCCATCACCTCCAGATAGGCATTACGGTAATTCGGTTTTTTTGTTTTTTGTTTTTGTTCTTTGGTCCACTGCCCCCCACCCCAACCCTGAGACAGGGTTTCTCTGTGTAGCTCCCCTGGCTGTCCTAGAACTTTCTCTGTTAATTAGGCTGGTATCAAACTCAGAGATCCTCCTGCCTTGGCCTCCTGAGTGCTGGGATTGAAGGTGTGTGCCATCACTGCCTGGCTTTTCGTTCTGTTTTGAACAAATCTTGGAAAATACTAAATTATCTTTGATGAATGGAGGAGAGCTGCAAATACTCAGAAAAGAATCAATCCTTATAACATTAGTGAAATTTTTAACACATTTATTGTTATACATTATTGTAAAGGTTACCACAGTGTGAAAACTAAAACCAGTGTTCAAAGCCAAGTGCAATAGCTCATTTCTCATAATAAATATGAAACTGGGCATCCGATTTGAGGCTATCTTTTACTTGCAGTAGGTTGTTTGACACACTCTGAAAGTTGTAATCATAATTTAGTTTCAGTTTCTGTGTTTTAACTCAGTCATACAAGTCAATAGATGCAATTTATAAAAGCATATCTATTTGTGAGTGCATAATAAATAATGTAAAGATGCCTTACTAATTTAATAACTAAACACCATTATTTGGCTGTAAAAGACCATTAAGCAAGTGGAATTTTACTCTTTTACACACACACACACCTGATTAATTTGGGTGAGCAAAAAAAAAATATATAACAGAATTAGTAGAATATTATAGAGATAATTTGGTCAAGCACTCTTAACAGGAAGTTGTGACCATCTAGATCAATAAATTGGCTACATGGGTGGTCTATGTAACCCTTAAATTGCTTATAAAATGTTATGGTGATGTAAATTAGTGTGTTCTTCTTCTAGAGTGAAAACCTATAATTCCCAGAAATTAAGAAGCTGGTATAATGTGGTGGATGAAGGCAGCTGTACTGGTAGATGTGGAGGTCATCTTGGATGGTCCTGGTCCAGATTCAGTGACTTTCAATGCTGCTAAAGACAAGGATGCACCATGCTAACAAACATGTTTCCTCCAGGGAAAGGAGACATGGATTTTCCAATACTCTCAGCTATTTATGAGTATCTATAGGTCCTCGTAGGACATAAAGGAAGTCATTAATGTAATTTTCTTGTAGGACACAACCATCCACTGGCATGGAAAATCAGGACTCCTGGGAGTGCATACTCAAGAGAAGGAAAAATAAGTGGCCAAAGACAGAGAGAACTGTGGAGAATTGAACAGAGACAGAAAAATCAACAAATACTGGCATGGGAAAGGTGGTGGCTTAAATGAGAAATGTCCCCTGTAGGCTCGTCTATTTGAACACTTGGTCCTCAGTTGGTGGTGCTGGTGGGAGGTGATGGACCCTGTAGGAGATATAGCCTTGCTCTAGGAAATCCATAGCATTATAGCCTTTGCCTGCTTCAGTTTCCTCTGCTTTGTCCATGTGCTTGAAGATGTGTTCTTTCAGTTTCCTGCTTCAGCAAGCTGCTGCTATACCTCCCCCCCCCCCCCCATATGGGCTCTTCCCTGGAACCATAAGCCAAATATTCTCTTTCTTTTACGGGTTGATTTTGGTCAAGGCATTTATCACAGCAACAAAAATTAACTAATATAGCGAGGTATTGGTAGGTTGGGCTTTTAACATGGTTTTCAAGAAATGAACAGAATAAATATGATTAGTTGATCTAAAAAATACCTTTAAAATGGACCTGCAGAGATGAGTCTACAGTTAAGAGCATGTACTATTGATCAGGCTGATCTGAACTGGGTTCAGATCTCAGTACCTATGTCAGATGGCTTTGTAACTCTAGATCTGGGGTATATAAAACCTTCTGGATTCCATGGGCAATTGTATTCACACACACAAACACACACACACACACACACACACACACACACACACACACACGAACTTTTGTTTTATAAACATTTTAAAGTACTTTGGAAGACAGAAGACAAGTTAGGTTGATGATTATGCTTAGCTACCTTTCTTACAGAATCCAAGACCACACGTCTAGGAATAGTACTGTCTTTCTAGACTGTGTCAAGTTGATGACTAAAGCTAATGAGGGCAGCAGGGAGGTGGTAGTGCGCACCTTTAATTCCAGCACTAGAGAGGCAGAGGCAGGTGGATCTCTTTGAGTTCAGGGTCTCAGCTTGGTCTACAAAGAGTTCCAGGACAGCCAGGGATATGCAGAGAAACCCTGTAGGATAAAAATAAAAAATAAACCAAAAAAGAAAGAAAAAGAAGAAAAGAAAGAAATGAAAGGGAGAACAAGGCTAACTAGGAAATAGAGGGAATAATGTATTATGGATATGAATACATTGGAATCATAATTTGTAAGCAGCCTTAATTTAATAGAAGAAAGGTTTTTTTCGTCAAGATTTTATCATCTCCAAGGAATTATCCAATTTCTTGTGCCCCGAAATAATCAGACCAAAGCCTGATGGTCACTAATCAAAGATTTTGTAGAAAAAGAAGTTCTACAGAGATGCAATATGCTAATTTATGCTAATTGGCAGTATTCTATCGTGGCCTATGAGCTTGACTGCACATGAAAGTATTTCTGGTGTAACTTGATAGCTAAGTTAAAGATAAAGGTGAACGTAGAGTTGTGTTCATGGATCGACACATTTTTTTATTAACATATATTCACTGTACAATGTAATAGCCTTCATCTTGATAGTTTTTTAAAAGATTTATTTGTTTATTTATTTATTTTATGTAAACAAGGGCTCTGTTTTTATGCACACCAGAAGAGAGAATCAGATCCATTACAGATGGTCATGAGCCACCATGTCATTGCTGGGATTTGAACTCAGGACCTCTGGAAGAACAGCCAGTGATCTTAACCACTGAGCCATATCTCCAGCCCCTCATCTTGATACTTTTATGCATCTATATCACATACCTCCTTGACCATGCTCTCTCTTCCCCATTGTTGCTAGTTCCTACCTCTTCCAAATAACCTCTCTAATACCTTCATGCCTTTTAAAAGAGTCTAGATCCCTAATGTGAGGGAAAACATACAATGTTGGGTCTGGCTTAGTTTTCTTAGCATCATCGAATTCCACCAATTCTCCTGAAAATGTCATGTTTTCATTCTTCTTTATGGATAAGTATATATTTCTCTCTCTCTCTCTCTCTCTCTCTCTCTCTCTCTCACACACACACACACACACACACACACACACACACACACACACCACATCACATTCTCCATATTGTTGATGGATATCTAGGCAGATTCCATAACTCAGGTATTGTGAATACTGAAGCAAATGTGCAGATAATTTTCACTGTATATCGAATTAGGTTCCATCAGGAATATAGACAGGAGTGATATAGCTAGCTTCATTTGTAGACAAAAATATTAGTTATTTTTCACCCCAGTTGAGAAAGTGAGGTTGTCGCTCTCCATGGTGCTGAAACATCGACCAACTAATGTTTGCTTAACTTGATGACTTTATCCTCTAAGACTTGAGGCTACCAGGCTTGAATAATGATCTGGAGAAAGGTGAGGTAAGTTGAGGAGCTTAAATATCCAAAGAATAGACCAAGGAGATTTTTTTACAGTTCAGGATCTTGTGACTGGAAAGAATTTCAGGGTGTATCTAGAATAACCCTTTAATTCAGCAACTGAGGAAACGAAAAAATGAAGAAAGCCAACTCCCCAGTTCTACGCAGTAGAAATTCAGGACCCACTGGATGTGATACAATGAGGAATAGCTAGTTTGTAGAGTCAATCTTAACATTGCCAACACAACAAATTTTTCCACCAGTTGGGCGTGACCCCATTTGTGACATCGGTGAAAGGTTATCCACATAACATTTTCTGGCTTGTCTATGTACTTCGCTGAATTTACCCTAAACACCTCCAATCAGTACATAACACCCTTGTGGGTATTCAAGCCTTGAATGGAGGCTCAGAGCAACTTCCCAGGCTCTGCAGCTGACTTCTACTGTTTCTTACCGTGATGCTGTGTCTGACTTGTCTGCCATGGTTCCTAAGGCTGGAACTTGAGAGAGCTGGCTACGCACAAACATTGCCCTTCTCTTAGGTGGATGAATACACTTAGTGAGATTGTAGGTCTGTCATTTGGTGACAGCTAGTGACACTGCAGAACAGGACAGATGGGTGAAACACCAAAGAAATGCATCCCACAGAGGCTCAGTGAAGCAAGGGTTCATCAACCAATTCATCATCTGGTTAAAAAGGGAAATAAAAAGGACAAGAATTTTCTGCCACAGGTTACACACTGGTCAAGCAGTGGGGAGGTGTTTTGTTTTGTCTTGTGTTGTGTTGTTTTGGTTTTGCTTTTCTTTTGGCCTGGTATCACTTATATAAAAACATACTAAGAGATAAGATTTGCATTAACAAGGAAGCTACTTTAAACCTCCATTTTAATTTTTATACAATTCTCTCTCTCTCTCTCTCTCTCTCTCTCTCTCTCTCTCTCTCTCTCTCTCTGTGTGTGTGTGTGTGTGTGTGTGTGTGTGTGTGTGTGTGTGTGTGTGTGTGTAAAACAACAGGCACTCAGAGTCATTAATGACTAGTGAAAATAAGTAGTGAATTGCAACCAAGATACAATAAACCTGACTGTGAAACAGAAACCAGGGAAGTTCCTGCTTGCCTTGCAGAGGCTCGCTGAAACCTTAGGGCTTGGATGGAGGCCACTCAGCTGCTCCAAGAGCCAACTTCATTCAGCCTCGGGGCTCCAGAGCCAAGAGCAGGTGCAGTTACTTGCCTGCTCTCCCCAGAGGCTACCAAGAGTTCTGCTGAGACTCACACTGTCAACAAAGGCCAGGAAAAAGGGACTTTCTTGGATGTTTCAGTAGCCTGTGTCAGAGATGGAGACTCAGACAAACAAAAAGGCTAGTCCAGGTACTTGGGTTCTTGCCTGTACTCATGACACTTCAGACCCAGAGATGCTGAGGGTGCCGCCAGTTTTGCCTTGGTGTCCTTTCTGAATCTTTCACCACTTGCTGAAAGCCTCTGCCACAGCTGCTTTTTCTACCACACTAGAAGAGCATACATTTAACTGTCTATGCATTATCTACTGTGTATCTGTCTGTCTATCTATCTATCTATCTATCTATCTATCTGTCTGTCTATCTATCACCTATCTTTCTATTCATTTATCTATCTATTCTGAATTATCTTTTTCCACTTCAGCTAAAGTATCACTTTCTTGCAGTTGTAGAACACTCCCTCTTGCTGATCCCCCCATCCCCCAAATCAGAGCATCATGGCAAAGACCAGGGCCTTAATCTCTCACTGTCCAGAGAGAATCTAGGAGCCCAGGTTTGCCTCCAAGAACGCCTATAACTAAGAAAACCCTAGTCAGAACAAAGCTGCCAAAAGTTCTCTACCCACCAAACTCAGATTCCCTGACACCTGGGAAGTTTGAGGGAACTAAATAAATGGTAGGGTGTGGGTAAGGAAGGCTCCTGAAGAGCTGAGCCACCTTCCCGAAAGGCCCTCCAGAGGCTACAGCAGCACCGGATTCTGCACTGCAGGCTGAAGCCTATTTAATTGCTGGTAATTAAGGCCGGATCTATAGTTTCTGGGCATGCCCTGTGGGGGAGGGCCTGCCTTCCTGGCCTCTGGTGAGCTGCAGGGAAGCAATCAGTGCTGCACGGATCTTGCAGCTCTGCAGTTCATAGCAGGGCCTGTTGCTGGGCAATTTCCAGCACAAAGGTTGTTTGTAAAGCTGCATTTTGAAGCTAGAAACTTGTCTTTTCAAAAGAAATAAGTATAGAGTAGAAACAGTTCATCCTTATGGAGCGCGTACTAGAGGTCTGACATTGTGGTAAGCATGTTTAATTCTCAAAAGATGGTGGTGGGTAAATTTTTAATTGATGGTGATAAGATTAGATAATTCACTCTAGACCCACAGTTGGCACAGAGTTAAAATCTAATTAATTGGATTCCAGAATCCCGGCTGTTAGCCACTGTGGTCTTCAGCAGAGACTGCAAACTGGTAGCCTTATTTGTAAACCTTCAAGGTGTATAGATCCGTGAGTCCCACGTTCTTCTTTCTTTTCTCTCTTTTTTTCTTCTTTTGACTGCCCTGAATTGTTTCTTAGGTACGAATGTTTACAAACATTACTTACATCTTGTGCTAATGGCAACAGTGGGGCTGGAGAGTATTGAGCCCCATGAGAACCACACCAACCATAAGATGAATTGTGTGGCCCTTCCCTTGGTTCTGGTTCTCGCTGCTCGCCAGAGTCAGGACTTGTGTTCAGTGACTCACTGGGCCCCATGGTTCCTTCTGAGAGCTTTAAGGATTTCCCCAGTGAGGATAACCTTGAAGATTTTATATGTGGAATCTTCCCCCGCCCAGTAAGAATTCAAGACTCTCAAAGCCCCACAGTGGGGTCCAACTCTTCAGAGGCGGACTGAAGAGTTCCAGCAAACGAGCTAACCAGGTTTGCTGTAAGATGCGCCTTTAGGAGCTGGGCGTTTGCAGCCACCGGGGGGGGGGGGGGGGGGCGCAGAGAGCTGTCACTATTGCCAGCAGTGTACCTTCATGCCCTTGTGGGCATCCATCTCAGGTCACCTGATGGCTGCCCTGGATGGAAAGGAAGGAGCCCTTTCTCATAATCCCTTTAGTGGCTCTGCTCACATTACTTTAAAATATGGAAATGCCCAATAAAAATTCAGATTTCTGGTGTTCTTGGGGGAAAAAAAACTGCTAATAATACAGGCAGTGAATTGGGTCTGAGTGATCATTGCCCCTTCTCTGGGGTAGGCAGCATCTAGTCTCTCCTGCTTGTGCCACTCCATCTAAACCCTAGCCTGTCTCCTGCCCTCCCTGGCATGCTGAGACTGTGACACTGTTTGCCATTAAGCAAAGTACAATAAGAGCAGGAGGAGGGTTAGAATAAAGAGGCAGGGTAGTGAGGCTCAGACTCACCAGCAGCAAGGGCAATTGCAGTCATTCATTCAAAGAGGAAAAGCCCGTTGTTGCAGGAGTCTAATGTGTCCCCAGTCTCATTGTTAAGCTTACAGATAAGCAGAGACAAGCTGGCTCGGGGTGGGTTGAGAGTCCCAGAAATCTCAAGATGCACTGCTGCCCCAGACCGCATGTCTCTCCTCATCTGCTTTTAAGAGATTACTTTTCAGAAGGCTTGGCCATAAGCCCTGCTTTATCATTCCTGCCGGAGCTTCCAGCTGGACAGAATCTGCAAGCTAAAAGCTTTCGTCTTACAGAAAAGAAGAGCATTTGGCTGCCTGCAGCTGGCCAGCTTCACGGGCCTGCTTGCTTCTGGGTAACCAAGTGGGAAATTTCATCTGTGCTTTGAGTTTCTTGCAATTTCTGTCTATTCCTGGTAAGGGCAGAGTTCAGGTTCATTCCTGCACACCCACAGCCCTCCCTATTAGAAGGCACTGGAGACCTGGTCATCAGAGTCCATCAAAGGCAAGGATGACCATGAACTGGGCGATGCTGAGGTACAGATTGTGATGTAAATTAAGGGAGCAAGAACGATCCCATAAATACTTCCTTTTTTTTTTTTTTTTTTTTTAAAGATTTATTTATTTATTATATGTAAGTACACTGTAGCTGTCTTCAGACACTCCAGAAGAGGGCGTCAGATCTTGTTACAGATGGTTGTGAGCCACCATGTGGTTGCTGGGATTTGAACTCCTGACCTTCGGAAGAGCAGTCGGGTGCTCTTACCCACTGAGCCATCTCACCAGCCCCCCATAAATACTTCCTAAGAAGCAGAAGGCCCAGTCCGATTCCCCAACTTCCACCAGACTCCAGACGGCTTTGTCTTAGAACACAGCCTTCTACACACTGGAAAGACAATGAAGCCTGACCTGCTGACCCTGTAGGTGACTAGGTTTTCGTCTGGCGACCTGGAGGGCAGCTGCCATGTTCATACTTGCTCAGCTGCAATACGCTAGCATGCTGCCCACCTCTCCTTCAAGACTATGGACTAGCTCATAGAAGGCTGCTTTTTTCCTCAACATACCCCTCCAGGCTTCCTGACTGAGCACAGATGATGGAGCAGGGTTGTCATTGTCTGAATAGAAAACCTCTTCCATGTTTTAACTGTTTGGTTCCCAGTTAGCGACACTATTTGGGGGAGGTTTTGGAAACTCCAGGTGGGACCTAACTACGTGAAATAGCCACTAGATGCAGGGCTTTAGGACAGTGGTGGGCAGGGATGGGGGGGGGGGTGTGGGTCTTGTCCCTGGTTTCTTCCTGTCTCTCTGCTTTCTATCCACTTTAAGGTGAGCAGCTGCCCTCCCCCACACAGTCCCACCGCAGTGATGGTCTTTTGCCTGAATATTTTGGGCCAAAAGACCATGGTCTGAACCCTCTGAGTCTGTGAGTCAAGGTAGCCTATGTGAAGTGGTTATCTCATGGTTCTTGCTTGCATTTCCCTAAAAGCTAACGTTGAGCATCTTCTCAGGCACTTACCAGCCATTAATGTCTTCTTTGGAGCATTTATACACAAATCTTTTACCTATCTTAAAATCGTGTAACTTATATTTTTAATTGAGGTATGAGAGATTTTGGGTTTTTTTTTTTTTTACTTTTAATTGATTTCTTTGTGAACCTCACATTATTCATCCCAGTCCCACCCATCTCCCCATCCCTTCATAGCTGCCCTCTGTCCCTGCAACCTCCTTTTGAAAAGTAAATAAAAACAAACAAACAAACAAACAAAATAGACAAAACAAAGCAAAGCAAACATCTCATGGTGGAAGCTGCAGTGTGTCACACAGGATATTCTTTGGACCACAGAACTTCACTTGCAAATGTTCATTGGTCTGGTTTGAGGCCTCTGGCTTCTCAGTATTATCAATATTAGATACTCACCAGGACTCTTCTTGATTATCCTGATGCTGCCCTGAATCGTGAAGACCCTGCAGCTTTGGATCAGCAGAGCCTGCTCTTTCACATGCTCTAACAGTTCATAGATGGGGGTGGATGCTGGGTGTGGGGGGCAGCTGAACTGGTCAGCCTACCAGCTCTCCAGCACCCACACCACCAGGACTATCTCTCCAGCACTGTCCTGGCTAGCCCACCCAATGCTTACATTGACAGGGAGCAGAGAGTGGCAGCTCTCCCACCCTTATGCCCTCACCATCATGGTCAACCCTACTGTGTTGCTCAGACAAGGTGCAGTGTCCCAAGTGCTGCAGCCAGTGAGGGGCAGGGCTAGCTCTCACACACCCATGACTTGGGGCTCTCCCAACTGCCACAGGCAGGGATTGGGGTGTGATATAACATACGCACGCGTGCTCCACAGTGCTGCCCTGGTGAGGCACATGGCGCAATCACTGGAGTGCTGCAGTTGGTGAGAGGTAGGGCCAGCTCTCCAGGGTACCTCAGCCATTGAGAGCTGGAGCCAGCTCTGCACCACCCTTGGACTTATATGTGGCCCCAAGTGGCTGTTCAGACCAGGGATAGCTGAGTGGACTGTATTGGTAATATGAGCTATGGATATTGACACTGACCCCTGAAGCTGCATGGCAAGGGACCGGGACATGGCCAGCATAGGCAGCATGCACTGGGACTTCATCATCACCTCAGGGGGCGGGGCTGACTGCTCACAACAGGCTGTTCCTTTTCACCCTCCCATCCCCAGTTCCGCCTCTCTTTATAAAGCTCAAACTGCTTAGCGGCTCTTTCTCTCCTATCTGTTCTTCGCATATTTGCCCCTTGTAGTGATTCTATCTGTGAGTCGCCACGCGGCACCTGAGTGAGCTCCCCCACCTGCACCTCACCATAAGGAAGCAAACGGGACGCTGGGTGTTTACTACCCGCCTGTGTGGCATGGCGGTGGGCGTTTCTGAGGACATTTTCCCCTCCAGCTTCGTGGTAGTAGGTGGGTCTCTGCGTGTCTGTGGCCCGCCGGTTCTGTGTGCTAACAGGCCGGTCTCTGGGAATCTTTCCCTGTCCACGCCGCCAGGTTACATTCTTAGAGTGATCATTTTACAACTCCGTGAAGGATCAAGGTCCAGGGTAGCAGCCTCACCTCCCAGCTTGCTGTGCCCTGAAATCCTGCGAAATGCTTAAAAAGTTTTTCAATATATTCCATATGTAAATTTCATCTCCCGATACATGGTTATACTTCAATTCTGAAGAGAGATTGTTTGTAAACTTCTAAGTATTGACAGAAATTTTCCAGTTAACTTTCTGTTTGGAAAAAGAATATTTTGACTTGAATATGAAATCCCCTCTACCCTCAAAACCTTGCCAGACTCCTGTCTTGAATGCTTGGTCCAGCCGACTTGGCTTTTGGGGAGCTACTGGGAACTTTGGGAGGTAGCACCTCACTGGGGGGAGTAGGTCACTGGGAAGAGATCATTGAGACAATATTGTCGCAGGCCTCATCCTGTCACTCTGCCTGCATGCTGTCTGCTGTGAGGATGACTGCACGCTCCTGCCATCAAGATGCCAAGTAACCAAGGACAGAACCCTCGGAACCTCAAGGCCAAAGCAAGCCTGTCTGTCCTCTGGCAGCTAAGTCACATTTTTTTGCTACAGCAACAAGAAGAGGAGTTAGAACACCACTAAGCTGTGCGAAAGGACAAGGGGCATCAAACCAGCTCTGAGCAAAGGCTTCCCAGGGGTGCAGAGGAGCTGTCCCCAAGGAGGCACAGGCCCACCAGAGGTGGGAATTTCTGGCCTGTCAGATAGTCCCCATTCTAACACAGAAGTTACATGCCGTCATGCTTGGTGGAGACCTTAGTCCATTTCTAACACAGCCTGACTTTTCATGTCTATCAGACTTTGAGCAGGTCTCCTTGGCTAGATGGGCTGTGTAGCTCTCCTTTCCTTTCCCTTTCCCACACCTAGTAGAAGTGGACTGGGTTCCACACTATGATGAAGCTGGAGTTGGAGTTCAGAGCTTTCCAGCAGGACCCAGTGTGTTTCTTCACCCTGGCTCTCAGTAGCAACCTCCTTTTAGCTGGTGGCTCTCCTATCTTTTCAGTTGTTGATCTACTGACAGCCAGGAGAGCAGAAGAGCCTGGTGATAGCAGCTGAGGAAGTAACTGGAGACTGAGAAGGAGCAGAAGGCTATCTCAAGGTCGTCTAGGGGGCGAGCACCTGGCTGATCAGGGATTAGCATAGATGTTGTGCTGCTAAGCCCACAGAGCCTAGTTGTTTATTTCAAAGATAGGTTTATAGTTGTTTAAAAGGGGGAAAATGGCACAGGGCTCTCTCTCTCTCTCTCTCTCTCTCTCTCTCTCTCTGTGTGTGTGTGTGTGTGTGTGTGTGTGTGTGTGTGTGTGTTGGGGTAGGATGCAGAACACATTTTTTTTTTTTTTTTGGTTTTTCCGAGACAGGGTTTCTCTGTATAGCCCTGGCTATCCTGGAACTCACTCTGTAGACCAGTGTCTTAGTCAGGGTTTCTATTCCTGCACAAACATCATGACCAAGAAGGAAGTTGGGGAGGAAAGGGTTTATTCGACTTACACTTCCATACTGCTGTTCATCACCAAGGAAGTCAGGACTGGAACTCAAGCAGGTCAGAAAGCAGGAGCCGATGCAGAGGCCATGGAGGGATGTTCTTTACTGGCTTGCCTCCCCTGGCTTGCTCAGCCTGCTCTCTTATAGAACCCAAGACTACCAGCCCAGAGATGGCACCACCCACAAGGGGCCTCTCCCCCTTGATCACTAATTGAGAAAATGCCTTAGAGTTGGATCTCATGGAGGCATTTCCTCAACTGAAGCTCCTTTCTCTGTGATAACCCCAGCTGTGTCAAGTTGACACAAAACTAGCCAGTACAACCAGGCTGGCCTCGAACTCAGAAATTCATCTGCCTCTGCCTCCCAAGTGCTGGGATTAAAGGTGTGTGCCACCACGCCCGGCCACATTACATTTTTAAGAGAAAGGATCCACCCCTCCCCAAAAAAAAAAAAACAAAACAACAATAAAGCTGGAGAAAAGAAAGTGCTTGTGACCCTAGTAGCCCTGGGACCCTCTAACATCTACTGTCCTGAGACAATGACCTCAATCCACCATGGGTGTTTCATTGGCATTTCTGTTCTATTTAATTTGTCATTTAATATATTTGTTCATTTAGGCCATGACTCATTGCTTCTCAAAATTCTGTTTTTAGCTCTTGCTTCTCAGTGGGATTTTTCCACATATCAGGTGACCAACTGTGTGTCCAAGGGGACAGTGTCTGCCTTTGAGCTGGAAGACTGACCATTCAGTTTTATTGAATTATAAAATGTTGTTGTAAAAATGTCTTTTCCTAAGTTTGTGAAGAATGTGATGTCGCACTAATGTCTTTAATCTCAGTACTCGAGAGACAGAGACAGGCAGATGTCTAAGTTCGAGGCCAGCCTGGTCTACAGAGTGAGTTCCAGGCCAGTCAGGGATACACAGTAAGACCATATTTCCAAAAGAGTGGGGAAAGCCTTGGGATGAGATGAAAATCACTTAAAGTATGTCATGAAGGATAATTCCAAAGTGCCCAGAGAGAGCGTGAATTATCGACTTATGTCCTGCAGTCTAATATTTGAACATGTGACTTCTGACTCCATTCCCAGAACGTGAGCAGAGAGGGGATGGGAAGCCAACAGGGCTAGAAAGGAGGTTGCTGACAGCGCAGTAGACCTTGGAGAAAAACGGGGAGTTAGTTCTACAGAAGAGCAGAATGCCCGAGTCTCCAGGGATGGTTGGGCTAGCAGGTCAGGGAATGCAGATAAGGAACATAAACAGAGAGAGAGAAGGAATCTCAGATGAGCTCCAACCCAGACATGATTAACAACGTGACAGACTGCATGGCTGTTGAGACGGAGCCATTTGCCATCCTTCCTGATTCCCAAGTGTATAAGTGTATATTTGCCTCTGCCATAGAGAAGTGCCTGGGTACCGTCTGGAGTGAAATGCCAGATTGGTAAATTCTGGAAGAGATAAGGCGAATTAGGATCGTAAACGAGAAATGGCTGCCTTTTACTATAAATGCTGCAGAGCTGTTTGTTTGAAATAAGAAAACAATGCACTAATTAAAAAATTATGTAATTAAAGAAAACAAAGGCAAGGTTGTAGGTTTGGTCTCTAGCACTAAAAAGAAAGCGAGAAAGAGAATGAAAATGGAAGAGAAAACAGAAGACAGTGCAGGGGGTGGGGAGGGCTGTAAGATTACACATCCACTGTAAAAAACAAATAAAATAAAAATAAAATTAGAAGCCTATGACTAGAAGAAAAACCACCTGCATTCATGCATTAGGACTGTACAGAGGAACCTGCTCCAGGAGAGTCAGAACTGAGTGCCGTACCAACAGGACTGGGGCCAGAAACCAGAACCAACGCTTTGGCGAGGTTTCAACAGGTGAAGCCATCTGCTAAGCCAGGAAGGAGTCAGCATATGGGTGAATAGTGAAGTCTGGCCAGACATCGAAGACCAGGAAATAGAAGAAACAACGCCAGCAAGCAGGACTTCAGGGCTGAGATACAACTGTCAGACGCCTATCAGTAAGACTGTTTTGAGCCCATAGTGATGAATACTGTCAGCAAGAGGACTTGCATCTGCATCTGGATTGACTCCCAGGGACTACACCTTGAGTTAAGATCACCTACCATGAAGACCTCACTTAGATCTCAGCTTGAAATGAGCCTGCAGACAGCTTCTAAAAAGAGGAGACTGTGGCCTGACAGAACCATCTTAAGTAAGGGAAGAGAAGCTTGTTGGTTGATAGGAAGAAGAGAGAGAGGCCCAGGAAGTCTGGCAGAGTCTATAGGCCCTGGGGATACTTGGTGTTATTAGCAGCATGATACTCTGCGGATAGTCTGGGCGATGCAGGAGGTTGGTGCCTCTAGCTTTCTTTCTTTTACCACATCATCCACTCCTGTTCTGATTGAAGGACCAAAGCCATCACCACATTCTAACCATGTCCTCAGAACTCATCTTCCCTTGGAAAGTATTGGATCCAATGCCTGAATAAGAGGAGGGTGTTAGCGGTCTGTCTAAGCTCCGCCCCACAGTTACCTAGCAACAGCCAGGTATGCCTGACTCACTATAAAAGGGGCTGCTTGCACCCTCCTCTCTCTCTTCCCTTGCTCTTCCTTTCCCCCCTCTCTTCCCATTCCCATCCCCCGTCTCTCTGTGTGTGCTCATGGCTGGCCTCTAGTTCTCTGTTCTCTCTCTCTCTCTCTCTCTCTCTCTCTCTCTCTCTCTCTCTCTCTCCCTTTCTCTACCTCTACTACCTTCTTAACTTCCCTCTCCATGCCCTTAATAAATTCTATTCTATACTATGCTGTCATGTGGCTGGTCCCTCAGGGGGCAGGGATGCCTCAGCATGGGTCCACTGAGGCACCCCCTTCCCCCATACTTCACCACACCTCCATAGAACATACCCCCCTCTTTATCTTTTTATAAACACATCAGAGGGGAATACAGACCTCCTCCTAGATCTCTTCAGTTGAAAGGACATGGAACCATGACTCAAAACTGACCCTAGCCTGAGCCACCTTCCGTGGGGTAAATTGGGAGGGGTCTGGAGACAAAAGTGACAGAAGGAAGGGTGCAGAGTCAAGAGGCAGCAAAGTTGACGAAAGCCAGCTCACACTTGAGCACAGTACAACCAGTTTAAGCCTATCCCTGACTAGTTTACAAATAAATGAGGCTCAGACTATGTTCATTTTATTTGGTTTTGACAGTTACTGGGGCGGTAACCCCTAATCTATTCTTCTAACTAAAGGCCTGGCTACCTCCCCAGCAGTGTACCCCAGATACTTGGCCACATGCTCATGGTTCATCTGCCCTGTGGTGGTTTGTATATTCTTGAACCAGGGAGTGGCACCACTTAGAGGTGTGGACTTGTTGGAATAGGTGTGACCTGGTTGGAATAGGTGTGTCACTGTGGGTGTGGGCATAAGATCCTCACCCTAGTTGCTTGGAAGTCAGTCTTCCACTAGTAGCCTTTGGATGAAGACATAGAACTCTCAGCTCTGCCTGTGCCATGCCTGCCTGGATGCTGCCATGCTCTCACCTTGATGATAATGGACTGAACCTCTGAACCTGTAAGCCAACCCCAATTAAATGTTGTCCTTCATAAGAGTTGCCTTGGTCATGGTGTCTGTTCACAACAGTAAAATCCTGACTAATAATCCCCTCATGGCGGCTTCCCCTCTTCTCTTGTTCTCCGTTCTGTCTCTCCTCGTCCAGCCAGGTCACTTCAAACCCACCTATGTCTAATCCCTTCAGTAATTGGCTGTAGCCAATTTTATTTAACCAACAGTTTTTAAATCAAGGAACAAGGTCTGTACAACAAAAGCTTGTAAACAAGAAAAGTCACTCAGCGGCCTAGAATTTAGCATTACACTACGTAGCAATAGACTAAACCTCGACACTTGAGCATATGGAGCACATATGGACGAAGCTAGTGCCATGGCCTTGGTAGGGACAGAATGACATGGTTCCTGCTCCTGGGACAGGGTCAGCACATGTGGGCTCCATGAATGTAGACTGCTACTGTGGGTGTAAGCCTTGTTTGTATAATAATGTACATATTTTCACATTCCTCTGAGGAAAGTCCTCCCTGTTAACATTAATGACTCCATGATAACCAAAGACTGCATGAAGTCAGGAAGTAAAGAAAGGTGGGTCTAGTGGCTCAGCAAACTGGTACCTTCAGAACAGCCCTTAAGGCTTTGGAAAAGAACTCTAAAAACATGACTTTGAATATATATATACATATATATATATATATGTATATATATACATACATATATATACACATATATATGTATATATATATGTGTGTATATATATGTGTGTGTGTATATATATATATATATATAAAAAATTTCTCAGCTATGCAAAATATAAAGATACAATATGAATTGTATGAGGAGCTTCAGAGATCTAAAGGAACAGTGGCAGCTACAGTCCGAGCCAGCTTGTTGGAAAGACACAAAGACAGGCAGTTAAAATGCAGGCAGATTCTTGAGCTCGAGGTCACAGGATACTGATTCACAGGACAATCAAAAGGGAACCTAGAATAAATAACTGAATTGATATGTAAATTTAAAAAACTGAGCTTTTGGTCTGCATAGGAGGAGCTAGCCGAAAGCAGTAACAGTTCCTTAGAATTTTTCTTTAGCAATAACTGAGCTGTCTGGAGAGGAGAAACAGATCTTCAAGAATTTTTTTCTAACAGGATTTCTGATTTGGTCAGAAAATCCATGGAGAGCGAACATAGCTCTTTTAAAATTTTTTATAACTCTTTTAAAAATTTTTTCTCACAGGACTTTTGACCTTGGTCAATGAGAAATCCCGAGAATACTTAGAGAGCTAGCAGCTCTTTCCAAACTTCTCTAGCAGCATCCAAAGATGAAGAGCGAACAGAGCTCTTTTAGAATTTTTTCCAGCTTTCTAAATTTGATTGGAAAACCCAATAATTACTTTTGGAGTTTTTCTACCAGGTTTTTTGACTTGGTTGGAAGATCCAAGGATTTTTTTTTTTTTTTTTAATAGCAGTTTTTCTGACTTTGGTCAGAAAAGCCATAAGCTATACAGACAGCTTTTAGAATTTTTACTAGCAGAGAGAGCTGGCTCAAACAGAAAGCTAGCTGTCTCACCAGAGAGTTTTTAGAGTAGCAACAAAAAGTCATCTAGAACAGAGCAGAACAGAGAGAGAGACAGACAGACAGACAGAGCACAGTTTGGAAAGCCATCTAGGCAGGACCCAGGTGATCAGCTTGGATCCATGATAATGACTTCTAGTTGTTTCTTTTCAGCGCTCCCAGGCACCCTGTCACTCAGAAACCAGGACCCAGCCGATGCTCGTTCTTGGCCTGCATCACTGTGAGCAGAAGCAGGAGCTACACGGCCGCCCACACACAGAGCAGACGGCACGCCACCAGCGATGGAATGAGGCACCTCTGGCAGTCCTATGGCTTCAGGACTGCAGCTTGAGATCTTGTGCATTTTGAAGGAGGGTAAAGAGAGCCAGGAGTCAGTTCCACAACGAACATAGGAAGAAATGTGTTCTTAACCCACCATAGCGTGGAGCATCCCTCAATAGTACAATGATCCACTGGCTTAGGATCTCTTAGACTTTCAGTCAGCATCTGTTCACAGGGGATACATAGTGATCAGCCAATAAGCCTTGGTTCTATTTTTAGATGCTGCTCCTCAGGCATCTCCACACCGCTCAGAAACACAGTCTTAAGTCTGCCTCTCGTTTGAAGAGGGAAATGCATTGTGTTTACTGGGTCTGTTCACATCCCTTTTCATAAACAGGTTAATTTCTTGGGAATACTTAGACATGTATTTTCTGGCCCACACAAAACCACTCAAAGAGCAAACAATTGAAAATCGTATTTGGTTTTATTTTGTTTGTTTTCTAGTTTGTGAGAAACATGACACTGTAGTCTAACATGGCAGATCACAGATTCAGAGACCAGAACTGGGGTTGTAGCTCAGCGATAAAATATTTGCCTGGTACATGAGAGAACATGGCTTTCATCCCCAAATACCACACACGAAACAAGGACAAACACCATACACATAGGACAGACAGGGCCTTGGAAGAACAACAGATGCCTTGCCTTTGGAGAATTCTACGGTAAATATGGAAAAGGGTAAAAATGTCTCTACATTTTCTCCCATCAAGCAGAGACTAAGCACACTGGCAAGGGTATGTGGGGCAATCTTATTGCTTCATTCTGCAGAGCTCCTGTCAGTTTGAATGAAGCCTTCCGTCATTAGCTCAGATACCCATGGCAACAACAGCCCTGCATGCTTTCTGAATGGTAGGCTGGTTTTCCATCCTACAAAACACTTCCCTGGTGTGATCTTATTTAACGTCACGATATCTCAGTGAGGAGGGCACTACCTAATTTTCTCCAGAGCACTCTCTGACCCTTTATCACTGAGAGAAAACAAAGGCAAGCAAATGTCTTCTGCTCTGCTGTGAGATCCCAGAGAACATAGGAGGAGCCAGAGATAGACGCAGGGCCTGGGTCGTCAGGTTCTGATACTGTGAAGCCAATGCAGCAGGTAACACTTGCTTTTCCAATACTCTCTCATGGGGAGGCTCACAGTGCAGTTTGAGTAGCTGGTGTTGAGCTCACGTAAGTCCTCCGAGTGGACAGGAAAGAATGGGTCTCTGTGGCAGAGCTCGTCCTCCCTCTGCTTAGTCAGCATCTTTTCCCTCCGAGCAGGGAGCAGCTGGGCTTAGTGAGCCGGAACCCAAGCAGATCAATAGCATGAACAAGTGAAGGCGTCGTTAGCAGAGTACTAATGTTCACTGCACATGCGTCCAGGGTGCTAGTCACAGAGCGAAGGTTAAGTAGAGTTAGTGAAATGACAGATGATTCATTGTGTTGGAACATGGGACATTTTTCTGCCTCACTCCCTTAATATAGCTTCAGTGAGGGGGAACTCCATCCTGTTTTTGAGTATTTGCAACGATACTTTATGTGTAATGTTTATATAAGTAATAAAAACACTATATATATATGATGTAGATGGCTATATATGTAAATATATATAATAGATGCAGGCAGTGTGTCTACTAGTTACATTGTGTGCAAAACAAAAGCTGAATGTAGTTTTTGTTGCTCTAGCACACCGTGTAAGGCAGCCAGATGCCAAGTTCTTTGACAAATGACACTGGTCAATAGTCACTCAACATGTTTTGCAAAATCAAGTTCCTGCATTTTTTGAGATTATTTACTGCTCTATTTTTCTTAAGTGAAAGCACAAACACTATAGCAATGAAGAATGGCTTTTAACCTAAGCATGCTGGAAAGTCCCTGCTGATGCTCTGCCCCCCTGCCCTTGCAGGCATAGTCCTTCCTCTGTAAGAGTGAGCAGAAACCTAGAGCATGCTGGCACTTCCTTCCTGACACTCACCACATATCTTCCCTATGTTGTGATGGGGGACAAGGTTTTTAACTCAAGGTTAAAAAAACAAAGTCCCCTGTATCCCTTTAAGTGCTGTGAGGCAGGGGGCTAACATACCCAGTGAAATGGAGGACATAGATACGTTGATTTTTCCTGTGAATAAAGTTTCCAGGAATAAAGTTTCAAAATCAGATCGATTGCATGAAATTTGACTGAGGCCATGCATGCAAAACTGTTAGCTTTATCAAAGGCTAGGGGACTTGTGTCTCTCACAGGATCTCACATTTTCTCAAAACACTTCTGCACAGATACTAAACAGACAGAGACATTTCATCTGATGCCTAGCCACCCAGGGAAAACTGCCCTGCTTGTCTTATTTCTCACCTACAATTATACCAGGAGAAAAAGAAATCACACCTTCCTGTTGCCCTAGGCATCCCTAGGCCCTGAAGGAAAGAAATGGAAATCCTTTCAAAGATGACACATAATGATTGATCAGCTACTACTTGCAAAGATGGAATTACCGGGTTAGCACAGGACGAAATGTATTTTGTCTGAATCCTGATAAGCAAAAAGGCTGGAGTCAGGAAGATATCAGCCCTTAAAACAAGCCCTCAGATCTGAACTCTTTGCTTACATATTCAAGGGAAAGTGCTGTGTACAGCTAAAATGCTTAGGCATTTGTCTATGCTGTGCTGCTTACGTAAGTGGGCGGGGCAATTGCCACTGTGGGCTATATATTTATGCAATTGCTATCTTTCTGGGACATGGTTGACCAAAGGTGGACTAGGATCTATTTGTCTTGTTATATTGGCCTTCTCCTGGATTAATTTAGAGCAGCTTTTTAAATAAATTATAAAGGCCTCCAGATACCTCTAAACTGTGGCTGTGCATATAAATATTCAGGGGCAATAATGGCATAAATATAATATGCTTCTAAGCCTTTCACAAACACACACGAAAGTGCTTGGTACACAATGACGGACTTTTTCAAATAAGACGTCATCTCTAAATCACGGCTGTTTACCAACAAAACGGGCTGTCGTCTACAGGAGATGATGAGCTCAGAGACTGGAGCTCGGGAAGGATTGGAAAACACTGACTAGTTACGATGCAACAGAAGGACAAGGACAAGGGAAGCCCTCTCCTTGCCTGGTTCACACTCACGCTGAATCATTTGAGCTAAATCAGACAAAGCAGAAAACAGCTCAAGCAGGTTCATCTTGTTGGAGTTGTGTGTGTGTGTGCGTGTGTGAACCTTTCCCTTTTGGATCCAGTGCTGTGCTGACCCCAGGATAAGATGCGCATCCTCCAAGCCAGCACTGAATGCATCTTTACCATGATGTGGAAAGGAAACTGCTAGAAGCCTTCTTTGGGGGAAGAATCTTGAAATCAGCATAAAGACCATACCAGCAGCTTCTTATGTTCATGAAGAAGATACTTGACCTGAGTGAGTTAGCATATGTATATAATCCCAGCACCTTGGAAGGCTAGAGCAGGAAGATCCAAGGCTCCAGAATGGGACCTTGTCTCAGAAACAAAACAAAGAGACACATAAAACAAACAAGGCACTAGAGATACAGCCCAGCAGTTAAGAGCTCCTACTGCTCTCGGAGAAGCCCCAAGCTCTGTGCCCAGCACCTACATCAGCAGCTCCTAACCGCCTGTAGCTATAACTCTGAGGGATCTGACATCCCTGGTCTCTGCAGGCACCCGCACATACCCACTCTCACATATACATAATTAAAAATAATAGAAACAAAATATTTTAAAAAGCAATACGAAAATAGCACACATGGTGGTATACGCCTGTAATCCCAAACTTCATGTTTATGACCAGCTTCGCCTGTAGAGTAAATTCCAGGCTGGTGGGGCGGGGCGGGGTGGGGTGGGGTGAGGTGGGGTGAGGTTACACAGTGAGACCCTCTCTCAAAAGAACTAACAAGCCAAACACACTCAAATAGATTTTTAAAAAAATAACCTGACTGAAAGTCATCCCTAGACTCATTAGAGATATATGGTTCTTTAAGTATTTTCGAGGGACCGTTCTCCATAGAATTCCTAGGGCAGATAACAGATGACTCCACTTCCAACTAGCTGAAAATCAAGAGCCTGGAAAGGCAGTGAGGTACAAAGGGCAAGAAGCAAGTCATAAAATCCCATAAAAATGTGAAGTGTTGTTTAGGTTTATGCGTTTTCCTGTAGTCATGGTCTTTTTTTTTTTAAATCAAGATGATTTATTCATATTATTTAATTGAACCTAATAGATTCTTTACCCACCGTCACCTTCCCGTGACCTTGGTTTTATGATATGATAACTGTGTCGATTACAGCCTCGTTGGACACAAATCAGCTCTGGCATAGCCTGCTTGACAGTGTGGGGGTAGGAGCCACAGATAACCAGGGACATCTGAATTATTAGATGCACGGGGATTGGAACCTCACAGTGGAGAGTGCAGGGTGCAGAGACAGAATCTTCCCAAGACCAGCCTGGGCTTTGAATGAAACAAAGCAAGAACAACCCACGATCTGACCTGGCCGTCTCCCAAGGCAACTCTCTTTCCCTTGCAACCCTGGTCTTAGCAGATCCTTTGCGCCACGCCGCACTCACGGGCTGTGCGTCTCACGGGTGTTCACTACCTCGGTCCATCCTGTTAGTCTATGCCTTTCATATGAGAAGTCTGAGAATCAGAGATTGGATGGCTCACTTGGGTAGGTGGCTAGGGCACAAGATGAGGTTTATTAATGCTGTGCCAAGCAGAATATGGAGTGGTTTGTTGTTGTTGTTGTTGTTGTTTCCTTCCTCGATTTCTCTTTATCCCCAAAGTAAAATGCCTCGGTCTTCAGGCCCACCACCTTCAACTTTTGGGGAGCTGGTGTTTGCATTCTTGTAGAGAAAGTCCTGATAGCTCACTTGAACTTCAGCTTTGCGCTGTCATCAGGGGGGTCAGCCATCTTTGTCAGCAGCAGTGTTGGGGGTGTTAGGAAGAGGTGTACCGCGCAAGAAATGCCTCGCTTCCAGGTTCTGAGTGCGGATATTGCTGACAGTCACTGAAACACAAGGGCATTTAGAAGAGATTGAGGTCTTAGGGGGCCTCTTTGAAGCTCAAAATGTCTCTCTGAGTTGTTTTCAGATATCAGCCAGCGAATCCATTTCCTCCCACAGCCTGGAACTTTGAGAACCTTTGCTGCGGTGGCTCCTGGGTGCCTATTTATAACTGGGTACAGTTATTGATGAGCTGAAAAGTCTTTTCTTGTCCACTGACACTCACCTTTTGCTATTTATTTTAGGTACATGTGATATTGTAAGAAACACAACTTCACCTCCACAGCACGCAGGAGGAGCAGGAATACTGTTCTGCCTCATCTCCTGGAAGACTTCTCTTAAGAAACCATGTAGCAGAAGCAAGGAGAAGCCAAGCGTGCTTTAAGGACATGAAAGGTGATGTTGAGAGACTCTGTTTTGTATGTCCCTCTTCCCTCAAGGTGCAGGCTTCCCACCCTGGAGGGCTAAGCATCTGTAAGCACACCCTGTGCCCCATCGCACCTCCACCAGGGCAGGAGGATGGCCAAGAGGCACTCCCTGAGCCCTGCTCTAACCCCTGCCATCATACAGTGGGGGCGGGGAGTGGGTGGGGAAAGAGGTGCCAATCACTACACAACTTGGAAAGCTGACTTGGAAACCAGCTGGCCTTCTCTTGCTGGAATCTCTTGTGAGAGACCTCAGGGGGTGATCCAGGAAGAAAAAGTCTCCTTTTCAAGGATCAAGACACTATACCCCGAAGTTTTGCTTCCTGTTAATTGTGCAACAAGAGGTGCGTGTTTCCAGGGGAAGTCGAGATGGAACTCTGCCCACCGTTTATTTTCCTAAGGACAAGCTGAGAGAGCATGTGAAAACATCTGACTTCTAGGCTAGAAATCAGGTTCAAATGGTATTCAAGAAATGGCAATGCTTCAGGGGGTGGGAATTAATATACTTTGGGTTTTTAATTTATTTATTTAGATTAGGGAATACTGTAACTTGAGTCAAAATTCCAGAAAGAGCCTGTCCAGGTGGGAGGCAGAGGCATCAGAAATTCCAAGCCCGCTTGGGCTTATGAGTGAACTCAAGACCAGCATGAAAACTTAGGGAGACCCTGCTGCAAAATAAAAGGAGGGCTGGGGTGGAGTTCAGCAGTAGAGCACTTGCCTAGCATTCATGTGGTCCCTGGTTTAATACCAGGGCTGGGAGTGAGGGGATATAGCTCCAAAAAGATCCATGGTGAAGCCTCCCATCCTTCCCTTGTCCCAGCTACTGTCCTTGTGTGTCCTTCACGACAAGTCTACATTCCTGAGACTTCCCACATAAGTTACAGCACATCATGTCTGGCATTTTGCCTTTTATCATTTTACAGCATATCTTGGAAATGTTTGGATGCAGGTACTTGAAAAGCCTGCAGTCGTATAGTACTCCATTATGTAAATGGACTATGGTTCTCTCTCTTCCTTCCTTCCTTCCTTCCTTCCTTTCCTTCCTTCCTTCCTTCCTTCCTTCCTTCCTTCCTTCCTTCCTTCCTTCTTTCCTTCCTTTCTTTCTTTCTTTCTTTCTTTCTTTCTCTCTCTCCTTCTTTCTTTCCTTTCTTTTTTTCCTTTCTTTCTTTCTTTCTCTCTCTCTCCTTTCTTTCTTTCTTTCTTTCTTTCTCTCTCCTTCCTTCTTTCTTTCTTTCCCTCTTTCCTTTCTTTCTTTCCTTTTTTTCTTTCTTTCTCTCTCTCTCCTTTCTTTCTTTCTTTCTTTCTTTCTTTCTCTCTCCTTCCTTCTTTCTTTCTTTCCCTCTTTCCTTTCTTTCTTTCCTTTTTTCTTTCTTTCTCTCTCTCTCTCCTTCTTTCTTTCTTTCTTTCTTTCTTTCTTTCTTTCTTTCTCTCTCCTTCCTTCCTTCTTTCTCTCTTTCTCTCTTTCCTTTCTTTCTTTCCTTTCTCTCTCTCTCTCTCTCTCTCTCTCTCTCTCTCTCTCTCTCTCTCTCTTTCTTTCTTTTCAGTTTTGTCAAGACAGAATTTCTCTGTGTAGCCCTGACCTCAAACTCAGAAATCTGCCTGCCTCTGCCTCCCAAGTGCTGGGATTAAAGGCGTGCGTTGCCACCACACCCAGATGTTTTTTGTTTTTTAAATACTTGAACTAGGTTCCCTCTACATAGTACTTTAATAAATAACTCAGTGGGAGTGAGAAGTGTCCCCGATAGTCTGTGGCATTTAATGCTTTGTCCCAGTCGGTGGCACTGTGTGAGTAGATTTAGGAGGTATGGTCTCAGTAAAGGAAGTTTGTCACTGGAGGAGGGTGAGATGGCCAAGCTTTGAGTCTCCACTTGACTATACCTAGAGTTAATTGACACCCAAGCGTCTGGACCTAATTGTGAGGCGTTTTTCCTGCTCAGTTCATCGGAGGCTGGAAGCCCCACTCTAAGTCTGGGTCACGCCTTCTGTGGCAGCCATAAAAGAGGCCGTGGAAGGAGGGAACTTTTGCTCTTTGCCTGCTTGCCTTCACTCTCATTGGCGAGTTCATCTAGCCTGTTTCTGTGGCATGCCTTCCCTGGTGTTAGAAGCTATTTCTTGAGGACTCCATTGTGGAGTGAAAACTGACAGTTTTCTAGGGCTTCCCTGGAATTCCCACACTTGATTGGGACTGTTGAGACATCTAAGCTCATAGACTAAACAACTACTGGATCCTTGGCCTTTCCATCAGGAGACAGACACTGGTGGACTACGCAGATCCCAGCCTGTCAGCTACTCCAGCTGGTCAGCTACTCCTATAAACCGTCAGTTCAGTTCCTTTAGAGAATGCTCGATAACACACTGTGCTTGGAGAGTTTAAAGATGACACCATTTCTGTCTTGAGGTGTGACTTCTCAGCTCTCAGCTCTCGCCACTGGGTCTGCTGTCATGCTGTCTGTCCATACCAATATGGATCCTATTCTGGAACTGTAAGGCCAAATAAACTCTTCCATAACTATCTTAGTCATTATGCTTGTTTGTTACCATCAAAATAGAAAAGTGGGTAATATGCTTGGAGATGGGGTTCCAGAAGATTCTTTTTAAAACACGATGCTGTCATCTGAGAACTGGGTCTCTTGAATCTTGCACCCACACAAGCCACTGGGAAGTTGCTAAAAAGAATTCTATCACTTTACAGATTAAAAAAAAAAAAGAGCGTAAACTTTAATAATTAGCATATTATTATAGCTTAAACGTGTATCCACGTGTGCTTAAATGGGATTGTGCTGGCATTGTTTTTAAAGCAGAGAGCACATATATTAAAACAGAAAAACTTGTCGTTGCTCTGGGCTGCCACTGAATTTCCATGGGTACAGTTCCCTTTGCCTTATACACAATGCACTAGAAAATGATTAAATGCCTCTAACTTGGAGTGTTGGCGATTAACCTTAAAGAACATCCAAGCTATATTTAATTATGATCCTCAAATCCGTTCTCCCCCATTTTTGGAACTACATTATTCATGTCATTGTCATAATCATATCTATTTTTGATAGCGCTCAGGACTGAGTTCCATCAGCCGTACTGTTAGAAGAGAGGCTCTTGGAACATGCGCTCTAGTGAGTTAAAGAAGAGGTTTGAACGCAGCAAGTGGTGGTGGGCACAGCCACTTGCATGAGAGCTGGTCTTCCGGATGAAGCTTCTGGGCCGTCCTCTGCTGAAGCCAACTGAACGCTGATGCTCTGGGGCTCCCTGTTCTACATGAGTTCACAGGCCATTGGGAGATGTCAGTCCTTGGGCTTCTTTCTGTTACCAGTGAGGCCCCTTCTGTGCCACGCTGTATGCCAGCCTTTGAAACGGGGAGATGGAGAAGTTCTAGTTTATTCAGGGGTCACCAACCTAAATGAAGCAAGAACCCCAGACTCCCAAATCTCGCTCCCCGGGGCTAGGGCTTAAAGGCATTTATGGAATAAAAACAGGGTGGTCTCAAGTGTGGAAAACAATGGTCTCAGAGATAAGCTGAAGTAATCAGTGGTCTGAGCTTGCGCAAACTTCGCAGGTCATCAGACGGCACATGCTCAGAGTATAAGAGGCGTCAGTGTGATCTGAGGTGGGAAAGAACACTCAGCTGACTCCTGCCGAAAGGCAAATAAATGAAGGAAGGGAAAGAGGGAGGGAGGGAGGGAGGGAGAGAGAGAGAGAGGTGTGTGTGTGTGGGGGGGGGGTTAACTGGTTTGAGATAGATAGAGAAGACCTTCCGGTTTCTGAGAACATGCCCTCGTTTCCATAGTGACCATACATCGAGAGAGGTATTCTGGGTAGCAGAACTAATAAGGCATGCAGATTAGCTGAAAGCAGGTGATAAAGCCAGGGAAGCTGGAGGCTTTCTTCCGTTCCTTCCCTCTCCTCCCCCCCACCCCCACCCCCCGCCGCCGCCGGGTTTCACTGCCCCGCCTATTTTCTGTATTCCTTTTGGACCTGGTTCTTTGAACCTCCCCAGTCGGTGCTGGGTACACACTAGGTGCCCAATGTGTGCTTATCGAGTTCAACCTTCTCCGAAGTCATCTATGAAAATGAGAGGGGAAAGGAGCTGTGTGTACTGTGAATGGATGTCTACTCAAAAGGGAAAAACAAGCAAATGAGCAAATAAATAAACCGCACTGGAACGTGGTAAAAGAATTTACTGGGTACTGTATTTTTTTCATCATAATAATAGAGCTTAAATTCCAGAAACCCCCACTTGCAACGCCCTTCTCCCCGGTGTGTTTGCATTCATAACCTTAAAATATTTCCTCAAAGCCTCCCCTTGTTTAAAGCTTTAGAGTCACAAAATTTATATCCACTCTGGGCCCGAAACAGCATATGAGCATGACTTCATTTTCAAACCTAGGAAAACAAATATGTGTTACACACAAATCAGGGTGGGTATGGCTTAAAATATAAAACTGGCTTTCTCTGAGTGGCTTTTTTCCCTGTATTTTCTAATCTCAATTTACTATTTTACTGAAAGCATCCATTTGTGCCATAACAAAACTTAGATTTTTCCCCTGGGTAAAGAAATATCCATTTGAAGTTATTACTTTTTTTTTTTTTTTTAACTTCTATTTGAGTCCTGTCTTATTTCTTCCTGTTTATCACTGATTGTTCTCTGAACTCCCTGTGTAATTTTAGCTCTTAACTTTGGGGAGATAATCTTTGAGTAGAGCTGGTTCCCTCTGACTGACAGGCTCTGTATTCCCTAAAGGCTGTCTCTTCGTGTTGATAAAGCAGGCGAGAGAGTGGCTGTTACCTATGTGCCTTGGTTCCCTTCTAAGTCTTATTTATGCTGCCTGCCCCCTCCCCATGGCTGTACTCTACCTTTAAGCCTCATACTTTTAGCCGTGCTGGTTCATGCTTCTCAGCTAACATCTGTAAGAAGATGGAATCTGAAAACTCTCAGATGGAGAAAACCATGTCGGGCACGGTGCCTCCTAAGTTGGACTCTTCAGTACACTCCTAGATGCTTGAAATCACCCCCACCAGCAAGAACGGAAGACACGAGGCGGGAAAGCCCTGTCCTTCTCATCTGCCATGGCCTCGCTCTGCAGCTTGAACCTCTGCAATATCTGACCCATCGCTGGATGGAAGACTAGCAACCGGCAGGCTGAGGAAGCAGTGACATTTAGCTTCGTTTCTCTTACCTCGCTGTGTCCTCTGTGACCTGCCATGAAGATCAATCGCAACAGAAAAGGCCACACTGTGAGAGGGAGATTGCCATCCTGGTAGGTCTGATTATGTGAATTAAAAAGGGCATCGGCGTGTGTAAAGAGGTTAACTTGGGAGACAGCATTCCACCATGGTCTTTCCTTTAACTCGTGCATCCACTGAGTCACTAAATAAACTTATATCATGTTCTCCTATGTGCCAGGAAATTGTTTTGTACGCTCTGGTTACAGCCAGAGGTGAACGAAATCATGCTGCATTTCAGAATCCACAATATGCTGAAATCATTTCCTAGTCATTGTTAGTATAGTTTTAATTTTCCTAATAACACGGATATAGGAGCATGCACCCGAAGTTAAAAACAAACAAACAAACAAAAAAACACTGTTAGAGCTTTGTAATAAAGTTCAGTTACAATTAATTGTGTGTCTCAAGTGCATGGGCCAAAAGCCCTGTGCTCCAACTCTTGACTCCGTTCTTGATGACTGTGGTACCAGCCCCTCAATGAGCAAAGGCTCTCAGCACCACTTTAGACCTTCAAGTGTCTTCAGGAAAAGCGTTAGAAAGAGCAAGCACTTGCAACAGGGACAGGCTCACAACTGAACTCTGCTTCATCCATCGTCGCTCGCTCGATCACTATCACCTTCAACAGAAGGAGAGCAAACGCTAAGGGTAGGAGCGTGCGCAAAGGCCTGGAGAGCGCAGCTGACTTGGGCTTCAAGAGACTTGTGGGAGAAGACAGGACACACTGACTTAGAGCTAGGGGAGGGACAGTGGGTAGGTAGAGGCCTCTTGAATCCTGCTGCTATGGTTTGTATGTGAACTGTCCTTCCTAGTATCACGTGATTGAACAGTTGGTCCCTGTGGGTGGAGGGATTTGAGGAGGCTGTGGAGCCCAGACAGCAGGGCCAGGGGTGAGGCTTGGGTGTCAATGGGCCAGCTGAGTTTCTGGTCCTGGCTCTCGGCTTCCTGCTCCTTCACAACAGGAAGAGCCCCATTGATGAGAACAATAATCGACACTCGACACACGTGCTAACCAAGTTGGACTTTGCCCAAGAGGAGTTGCTGGTGATCTGTCAATGTCCTCAACTGGCCTGAAGGTAAACCCTCATTTGTGTTCCTGTGAGCTCTGTTATGATATTATTTGGCCTCTCTGCCTTCCCTTTCTGTCCTCCACCATACGCCAGCCAGAGTGATCACTTAGAATATGCCTGCCATCGAAACCATTTCTTACTCTAAAACCTTCATGGCTACCCACTGTAGGCAGGATTCGGTCAGTTTTCTCAGTGTGGGCAGGAAGTACCAAGGTCTCCCACCTTCAGCCTACCTGCCTGGTCTCCTCCACAGATCACTGCATCCAGTGCAGGGCCCTGGGACCACTTGTTTGCAAGTTCTCGAGTGCTTTCCGTGACCTCTTCGAGCTCCCCAGCTCAGAGCCTTGTCAGTTCCGCTTCTTCCTTGAAGCTATTTTCAGACACACAGTAGGTGGACCTTCTTGTGGTCTCAGAGCCTCCATCTTGTATTTCCTCCAAGCCTTACTTGCCACCGCGACCCACAAACCCGCTTCTTCGCACGGGCTCATAGCCTCTCTGAAGTTGGGGATATGTCTTCCTAGCTTCCTACTTCTATAGTAGCTGCCACAGACCCCTGTGGTCGCGGTGCTCATATAATGATGAACTGCAGTAAGTTATCTCGAAAAAAAAAAAAAACCAAAAAAAACAAAACAAAAACCAAAAACCAAACCAAACCAAACCAAAAAAGGCATTCCAAAAAAACTAGGACATCTGGGGATCCTCCCGCATGTGAGCTCTACCCCTGAAGAGGCATCTTCTCCCAACACAGAAGGGCTCTCTGTGTTCTAAGAGATACTGACAGCATCCTCCGCACTCTGGACATCAATGAGGGAAATCTCCCTTTCGCGAGGACCCATTGAACATGGGCTCCCCTTACAAAATACTCCAAGATGGAAAACAGGATAGAGTGGGGATCAAGCCCCAAGATGGGTTCCCCCCTACCCCCACCTTCTTAGGTTTTGCTTGCTTTCGATGGGAGAAGCCTGGTGGGCCTTGGAGGAGAGAGCCTAAGGGCTGAATGGCCAGGGCAGTTCCTGTCCATCTGGCCTGTCTGGGAGCCCAGGAAACGGGCAGCTGAGATGTTTCAATGTAATCAAATGATCCCCAGCCCTGAAGCAGTGGGCTGCCGATAACGGGGTGAGGACAGGGTGGGATAATTCCAAGGCTGGAAGCAAATCAAATCATTCCCTTCCTGTCCTTGCCCCACCCCCCCTTCCCAGTACTTTCTTTCTTTTTTTTTTTTCAGAAACCGGCCCCTGCCAGGTGTTTAAAAGCCTCTGGCCCAGTGCCTGCAGGCTCAGCGACATTAGGCATTCACAAGTTTGTCTCATTCCCAAGTTTAATTACTGTTATCGACTTTCTGGATTTTCATAAATTCAACTCACTGAGTAATGAGGTTAATAAAACTGGTGAACTCCTTTGCCGTGTACACAGACTATTTCTATAAAAATGCCAAGGCTGTGATTAGCTCAGATTTAATCATCTTTTCTACCATCTTATAAATGTTTCTAATGAACCGATTGGCTTTCCAACGGGGGGGGGGGGCTCTGCTTAGCCCATGTTAGGTTTTTATTCCTCTGGGTTTGATTAGTGTCTGTGTATTTATAGCTTCTAACATTTCTGCAGTGAATTATTTCCCCAGTGAGTATGTATCTGAAATTCAACAAATCAGATGGGCTAGAAATCACGACAGGAGGAAGAGTTAGCTCTGGCCAGCTCAGTGCCTGGAAGTCACTGCTCCTCTGGGCAAAAGCTTTATCTCATCTACAAATGTTTCTTGTCCAGGCTTGAGTGACGGGGCTCCCAGAACCCTAAATAATGCAACCTATCAGAGTGCAGGAATTTATTTTATTAATTTTTTGTTTTGTTTTGTTTTGTTTTTCAAATCAGGGCTTTTCTGTGTAACCTTGGCTGTCCTCGAACTCACTCTGTAGACCAGGCTGGCCTCAAACTCTGTCAGCCTTTGCCTCAATCTGGGAATAAAGGTATGTGCCTGGCAGGATATTTTTGTTTGTTCGGGTGGTTGGGTTTTTTGTTTGTTTGTTTTTAGTAAAGGACTAGGTTTTAAAACTTTTTTGTTTGTTTGTTTGTTTGTTTTTTGTTTTTCGAGACAGGGTTTCTCTGTATAGCCCTGGCTGTCCTGGAACTCACTTTGTAGACCAGGCTGGCCTCGAACTCAGAAATCTGCCTGCCTCTGCCTCCTGAGTGCTGGGATCAAAGGCGTGCACCACCACGCCTGGCTCTTAAAACTTTACATATTCATTCAATAAACATCACTTGACTCAAACTGCACACAAACAGTAGAGACACAAAAGGAATCAGACAGATACTGCTGTGGGACCCACTGGCTCCTTAAACTTAACATACTCACAGGACAGGCACACCTCAGACCTTTAATTTTTGTTTATTTCAAAAAAGGTCTTGATAGTTAGCTCAGGCTAGGCCTGAACTCCTGATCCTATCTGAGTCTCCTAAGTATAGGGTTCTAAGGTTAGCCAGCCTTTTGACTTGTTTTCAGTCACACATAATAATTAGTAATTGATCAGCTTATTTTTGACAGACAAAATAAATAGGCTCCATCAGATCACATTTTAAAATCTGGTTTTATTTAAAGTACAAGTAAGCCTTGGACATGGATGATGCTGTTTGCTTTTAGGGGTGGAAATTGTCCTAAAAAATAGCAAATCCTTTGGATCAAATTTCCGTCCCATTGAAAACCTTGCCCCCAAATCAAGAAAAACCACAAAAAAATGGGGATGTAGCAAAATCGAGCAGAGATAAATGAGGGTTATTTCAAGGGTAAAATCTGTGATGACTGGGAGCAGTGCATTTAATGAAAGCGCCACATACGGAAGTTGCAAGAAACGGAAGGTGGTTTCAAGTTGATCACGTGATCCAGTGAAGTGAAGTGAACCGGCATAGAGGTCGGCTGCTTATGCTTTGGCTGCAGAGCTGGGGACAATGGTGGGGGTTGGAGGTAGGGATTGGTTCTTTGCATACGCTTTCTAGAACCTCATCCTACAGACAGCTTCAGTGTGTGGAAGAGTGCTGGAGAAACTCCGAGGATGCCTTGAGGGACATTCTGAGATGGCCCTGGCCATAAAGTGATGCTGGAGACTGGTCATACTGGGCACCAGACCCATGCAAACAGACCCACCCAACAGGCACCAACACAAGGGGAAGACACTCCCAGGACCAATACAGGATGTTGTTAAACTCCTGCAACTCCTTGTGTGAGCACCTTAGTTGTTTTTTCTGTTTGTTTGCTTGCTTGTCCCTTTCAATAATCATTTGAGCAAGCACTGCTTTCACTCCATCTTAGAGAGCAGAGAACTACAGCACAGGCAAGTTCAGCTCTTCAGCTGTTGACTTCAAGAAGCAGCATGCGTTCGCTAGGAACCTCTTTGTAACCTTGGTTGCAGGGGTCACTGGTGCCTTCGGACGATTATAGTTTCCACCCCAGGGCCCAGAGGAACTTCTTGTCTACTGTCTACAGTCTACTAAGAGATTTCCTCTCGTTGGGCTGCCATAGGGTTTGGAGAAGCAAGAAAGTCTTGGCTCATTCACCCTCTGAAAGAGTCCACATTAGCGAGGCTGGGGAGAGAAGCTTTCATGGCAATAATACAAGGATAAAAGCACTCCTAGAAAAGCAATAGTTGGGAGCCAGAGACAGGATCCAAACAGCAGCATGACCCATTCCCAGGTCACTAGGGTCCAGGAGAGCTCAGTGGAGAGGTGAGACATGCCAGCTGTGGGATCAGGGAGCTACAGGGTGATGTTGAGAAAATATGTGCTCAGGACCAGAACAAGGAAGAAGTAAGTGTGGAGAGAGCCTGCAGAGGATGCCCCTGGATGCAGGAGGCATGAGGAGAAAGAGCCCAGCCTACCTAGTGCCCAAGAGAGACAGATGCTTCAGCCAAGACTGGGGCTGGGTTTCTCAGGGTGCCACTCTTTGTGAATCAGGCACCTCAGTCCATTCTATCTCCTGGTCCCTGGAGAGTGGGAGCCTTACACAAAGCCATGTCACTGAAAGGAACTGGGATTTAGATAAAATGGGTAGTATCTTAGGGTTTCTATTGCTGTGAAGAGACACTATGACCACAGCAACACTTAAGAAAAATAACATTTAATTGGGTCTGGCTTACAGTTCAGAGGGTTAGTCGGTTGTCATGATGTTGGGAAGCGTAGAGGTATGCAGGCCAATGGTGTGCTGGAGAGGAGTTGAGAGTTCTATGTCTGGATAGCAGGTAGCAGGAAGAGAGTGAAACACTGGGCCTGATTTGAACATCTGAAACCTCAAGGCCCTCCCTCAGTGACACACTTCCTCCAACAAGGCCACACCTTCTCCAACAAGGCCACACCCACTCCAACCAGACCATACCTATCCTACAAAGCCATGCCTCCTAATAGTGACACTCTCTATGGGCCTATGGGAAGTGGTCATTTTTATTCAAAGTACCGTAAGTAGAAATGCTATCTTCTGTCAAGGCTAATTGCTATGGTAGGTAATTCACCCCCCAAATATGTCCTTGGAAATGCTGAGCACTTCACAGTGGTAGACGGAGGGAGATGAGAAGTGAGCAGAAACAGGAAGCCTAAATTCCAGCTATAAGAAAAATTGCTTTGAACTTCCTTCCCTATACTAGAACCTATGTAGTGAAAACTGTCTCCAAAAGGGGATGGGTGCCTTGGAAAACTCTAAGAGTAGCATTGTGGTAGGTAGAGATAAAAATATCCATATTCTGAAGGTTGCCCTCTGTCGTTCTGAGGCAGCTTCACACGGGGAGGTAGGGTAAGAGCACAGGGCAGCTAACAGGTCTCCTGCTGGCATGAGCTACTCATCTCAGTGTCTGAACCCAATGGATGGAGAAAAGAAGACTAAAATCAGCCTTAGCCATCTTTTCCCCAGTCGGGGTGCCAAGGACCAGTTAGGTGGGGTAACCATGACAGAGCCTGTTTTAGGTAAGACCCAGATGAAGAGTAGGAGGCAGCCACACTATAGAGAGTCTTCTAGGTGAGGCTGGGGTGAAACCAGGCTTGGTGTGTTGGGAGATGGACAGCAGAGAATGGGGCTGGGGGGTATACAGGTAAGCTTGAAATAGTATCTACCTCTTAGACAGGAATGAAATCCTGGGGGTACGTGTTGTTTATAGCTCATTTTCCAGAAGAAGCAGGCTTTGTGAGGTACCATCAAAGTCACATTGTCTTGGGATTTCCTTGGCTCCAGAGATCATGTGTGTGACTACGTGTGGTTGCCCCATTCTGGTAGCACATAGCCTGTGAATGGTTGAATATAGGTGGATAAGCAAATATTATATACCTTTTTAGTCACTCCCCAGAGAGGCCAGAACGCAGAAATATGAAGGTCAGTGATTTTCAAGAAGGCTCACCTGAACAAAAGCCGAGGAAGCCTGGGCTTGCTTCCCCTGGCTTGCTCAGTCCGCTTTCTTATAGAACTCAGGACCACCAGCTCAGCAATGGCACCGCCCACAATGGGCTGGGCCTTCCCCCATCAATCACTAATCAAGAAAATGCCTTACATCGGGATCTTATGGAGTTATTTCTCAAGTTTCCTGCTTTCAGATAACTCCAGCTTGTGTCAAGGTGACATAAGACCAGCCAACACAGATGGCGTGCTGAAGGGAAAGGGGTCCTGAGGAAAACCCACCGCTGAATTATGAGCACTGGTTATTTATTTGCAGGGGGAAGGTTTGTGGTGAATTAGGTTGTACTGCCTGCATAAACAGCTCAATGACTAGGCACATATGTATAACAAATGTATAACAAGGGTTGGAAGCTGACCCTGGTATAGTATTGATAATGGGGAGGGAATTGGAAGTGGTTTCTGTTTCACTTAAAGAAGGCTTTTGTAAGGCTCTACAGAGACCACTGCTCAGGTGCCTCGCCTGCTAAAGTCTACATATGGGATGCTTGGCTAGTCTGTTTTCTACATCATCTGTTGTGTCTGTAATGGCTCCTGAGGACTATGAAAAACAAAAACAATAGGCTAACTAGAATGTGAAATATCATTTCTTATCTTAAGGCATTTGTCAATACCAAAAATAAAGCAGCCAGCATCAGAGCAAATAAAAACTACCTTAAAACTAACATCTACTCAGGAGCTGTGGACAGCATCACCTGTATCTTACAGTATATTTTTTACAAGATCAAATAAACAAACAAATAAATAGCCCACCGCTGTGTCCTCAGCAACTGTCCTCATTTCTGATACCCCAAGGGTATACAGCCGGTGCTTAATGAGTGAGTGATTGAATTGTGTGCATAGAGATGGTGTCGTTTCTTTGTTGTTTAGGTGAGGATGCTGACACAGAGGGAGCTAAAGGAGATTGTCCTGCCCCTAATATGGGATGAGATTGGACGACGAAATGAGGAGGCTGCTTGATAACCTCATCCTGCAACTGATGAGTATCACACCATGCTCTAACATATGCGAGGCGCATCTTTAGGGATTATTTAGATGTAGGGAGGGTGATATTTTTCCTATCAAAATACTGATTAAATATTTGAAGCTTATTTTGCAGGGTGATAGAGTCAGATACATAAATATTGGTCTAATTTCATCACTGTCATTAATGCCTTCCCAGTATGCCCTCCTTGGTGATAGTGGGGAAGGAACAGGAAAATGCTCAGAAGAGAGCATGTATGACCCAAGATACACACAGTGGCCCTGAGTTCAGATGACAAAGCCCTGTCACTTTCGAGGGTTTTATTCATCCACCTGCCATTACTATTGAAGCCAGTAACTGTTCCCAGGCAGATCCAAGCCTTTCTTTACAATTAGTCTTTACTGAGGCTGGGCCTGCTCCTGCATGCCTTTAATCTCATGGATAAAATTTAATCTCATGGATAAAGTTTAATCTCATTGGAAGGCAGAGGCAGGAGGATCTGTGTGAGTTTGAGGCCAGCCTGATCTACATAGTGCCTTCCAAAAGAGCCATAGAGAAATCCCATTTCAATAAAGCCAAAAAAAAAAAAAAAAAAAAGAAACTGCTCTTTATTGTGCTTGGTTTTATTTGTTTGCAGCCATGCTGATTATCAGTCATCTTTGGAAGTTGGATATAGTTAAAATGTAGGCAGTTTTTCTATCTGCCAGGAGAGTATATTGTTTAAAAGGTTGAACAAGGACAATTTCATCCTTATTTCTGGAGATGTAACGCTACCTCTTGTCAGTGGTGCTGGTGACCTCACTGTGCTTGTTTTATATCCTGGGAATTGAGAGTTGGTTTTCAGAGGTTCTGAGAAGCCAGTCCAGCAGCCTGGCAGCCAGGCTTCAAGGAGCCCAGTCGCAATCCCACACACCCTTGGTTATGTAGATCCTTCGTGCTCCACTGCCAGATCTTTCTTATAGTATATCCACTGTGGTGGCTCTATTCTTGCTGCCTAATGTGCACCAAGGAACGATGCATCAAGAGGACATGAGATGCTGTCATATTTCACATGGAGTCTGTAGCATCACAGTTTTTAAAGCTGCACACGCACGCACACACATGCACACACACACACACACACACACACACACACGCACATGCATGAACACACATAGACATATGCACATGGGCACACACATGTGCCAAACCTCCCTACATGATATAACTTGTGTGGTGTTGCCTATGCTAAGTTATCTGATGGTGATAATAATTTTATGCTGTGTGAGTCAAACCATCACATTATGCACAATAAATATATATTTGTCAATTTGCCCTCAAAGCTGGGAGAGAGAAGAATGTTTAAAATACCAATTTCTCTGCTTTTTCCTCTTACCTATACCTGCTTGATGGGCATTGGTCCAAATCTGCTTTTTTCTCATCATCTCTCCTAGAACACACAAAGTATCTGGCACATAGTAGATGCTTATTAAATACGCCGATTCAAGAATGTGTGAGTGGTCAGACTAATGACTCGTTTTTTTCCCATACTATCACAACCAAAAAAAACTTTCTTTCATCTGGGTATCTGAACATGGTTTTCTGTTTTCTCATCATTTTTTAAAAGTAAATACACCCCCCACCACCACCCACCCACACACTCATCCACTCACCACCACCACCATGCACACACAGTCCATCTAGGAGGTAACTAATCCACAAATCACAAGTCTTACAGCACAGCAGCTAGTGGGAAATCAAATACTTAGTGACCATGGATTTGAGCAATGCCACCCAGGACAACATTGACTGTATCACTGTTCACAGCATTCTCAGAAACTCTTATTGGACTTTATACTATGCAGAGGGTGGATGCCCAGTTCCCTGACTGCTCATGCAAGGAGCTCAAGGATGAGAAATGGCAAGCCAGAGGTCTTACAGGAAGCTCCAACCCTATACTGCCCATGACCCAGCCTGCAGGGTGGGTAGGTCTAACAGAGCTGGCTAGAATCCTGACTACATGAGGGCATTTCAGGCACACTCAAGTAAAGAGTGGGCTAAGTGTCTAACTCATTACATTAGTTTCCTCCTCCTGTGTAACAAATTACAGCAAACGTGATGATGTAAAATACCTATTCTTTTTTTATTAGATATTCCCTTTATTTACATTTCAAATGTTATCCCCTTTCCTAGTTTCCCCTCCTAAAATCCCTTCTCCCCTACCCCTTTGCCCTGCTCCCCAACCCGCCCACTCCTACTTCCTGACCCTGGCATTCCCCTATACTGGGACATAGAACCTTCACAGGACCAAGAGCCTCTCCTCCCATTGATGACTGACTTGGCCATCCTCTGCTACATATGCAGCTGGAGCCATGAGTCCCTCCACGTGTTTTCTTTGATTGGTGGTTTAGTCCCAGGGAGCTCTGGGGGTACTGGTTAGTTCATATTGTTGTTCCTCCTATGAGGCTGCAAACCCCTTCAGCTTCTTGGGAATAAAATACCTATTCTTAACCAGTTCTGGAGATCTGCAGTCCTGTATCTTGGTGTCAGCATGGTTTTGTTCCTTCTGGGGTCACAGTGGGGAGAATCCATTTCTCTGGCTTGCCCAGCCTCCAGAAGCTACATTCTTGGCTTATTACCGCCCCCTCCCCACCCCATCTTTGGATCTCAGTCTTGTCTTTCCCTTCTCTGCTCCCTTCCTGTCCCCCATCCTTCTGTCCCCTCTTCCATGGTCACATCTTCTCTGACTCTAACACTGAGTATCTCTTACAAGGATCATTTCGAGCAGATCATCTGTGATGGTTTGTATATGCCCAGCCCGGGGAGTGGCACTATTAGGAGATGTGGCCTTGTTGGAGTAGGTGTGTGGGTGTGGGCTTTAAAACCCTTATCCTAGCTACCTGGAAGTCAGTATTCTGCTAGCAGCCTCCAGATGAAGATGTAGGCATCTCAAGCTCCTCCTGCACCATGCCTGGATGCTGCCACGTTCCCACCCTGATGATAATGGACTGAACCTCTGAACCTGTAAGCCAGCCCCAATTAGATGTTGTTCTTTATAGGAGTTGCCTTGGTCATGGCGTCTGTTCACAGCAGTAAAGCCCTAACTAGGACATCATCATACCCCAGAATCCTTCATTTAATCATATTTGCAAAGGTCCTTACTATTAAAACAACAGTTCTCAACCTGTGGGTCATGACCCTTTTGACAAACCTCTCTCTCCAAAAAATGTTAACATTACAATTCAGAACAGTTGCAAAATTACACTTAGAAAGTAGTCATGAAAATAATTTTATGGTTGGGCATCGTCACAACACGAGGAACTGTATTAAAGGGTCACAGTATTGGGAAGATGGAAAACCACTGCGACAAAATGACATGTACAGACAGGGATTAGGGTGGGGGCATTATTCTGTCTATATTCCTTCCCAGACCCCATCAGCATTGTTCCAAACAGCTTTTGAAAGTGACCTTCTGTACTGGCTGGTTTTGTGTGTCAACTTGACACAGGCTGGAGTTATCACAGAGAAAGGAGCTTCAGTTGGGGAGATGCCTCCACGAGATCCAGCTGTAAGGCATTTTCTCAATTAGTGATCAAGCGGGGAGAGCCAGTTGTGGGTGGTGCCATCCCTGGGCTGGTAGTCTTGGGTTCTATAAGAGAGCAGGCTGAGCAAGCCAGGGGAAGTCAGCCAGTAAGTAGCATCCCTCCATGGCCTCTGCATCAGCTCCTGCTTCCTGACCTGCTTGAGTTCCAGTCCTGACTTCCTTGGGGATGAACAGCAATGTGGAAGTGTAAGCCGAATAAACCCTTTCCTCCCCAGCTTGCTTCTTGGTCATGATGTTTGTGCAGGAATGGAAACCCTGACTAAAACACCTTCTGACCCTTGGCTCTGGTGGCAGCCATGTCCCTTCCTTCTGAACTTTCCTGGTCTCCTCAGATGGATGTAGCTGCTTCTTTTTTACACTCTGGATCAAGCTCCTTTTCTGGGCCTGACACCCTATTTCCGTGTGTCTGTTACTTTCTGGAGAAAGTCAGCTCCAACTGTGTTCCCTCACGCCTACCAAGGAGGCACTAGAAACAGCACAGGGTAGAATTACAGGTGCTGTCGCTGTGTTAATGTTCTTCAGGTGACTTTAGCCTGGCCTAGTGCCACCTACATGTGGCCCCTAGAGTCTCAAGGCACATTTTTTTTATCTCATTCGGGATTTCTCGGTTAGCCAGAGATATCCATCCGCATGGTGAGCTGGGAGGACTGTCCCCAGTGGCCACTGGCACCCTGGGAAGAGAGCCTGTATTTGTACCTGCAGCTTGGCTTTGCACTTGAGCTGCAGACTGGCTGGCTATTGCTCTGCTGTGGGCTGGGTGGCTGCTTGCCTGCCCTGCCAGCTGAGAAAGCCATCTCCAAGCAGGCCTGGCTATTTCCAACATAATTCTTTCTCTTGGCATGTGGTCCTTTGATGTGTCAGAATGACTCATTTGGCATTTGCAGCCAGTGAGTGCCAAAGCTTAAAGGAAAGGCACTGGACGAGAACTTCCCAACCTCATTTACGTTCTCTCCTTCTCAGGCCTCATCTCAACTCAGGTGGAATCTTACCTCACTCGGCAGTGGACAGCAGCCCAGTCTGAGCTGCCCAGTTGCTGACACCTGAAGACACTTAGGCTGGGGTTGAAGTGGCCAGAAGGCAAGTGGGGGGAATAAAAGCATAAAACCAAAGAACCCACTCTCAAAGATCCTAAAATCAATTGAGGAGAAAGATCAGACACTGAAGCATGACATCATGCTGTAAAAGCTTGCATCAGCAAAGTGCTAAGGAACTTAGGAACTGATAAGTAACAGATCTCAGCCTACATCTGGATATATCCAAAATATTAAATATTTAAGTCTCCAAAGCACTGGACAAAATCCAGGGAAAATCTTCTTGTATAATCTAATTAATGCAAGGCCATTTTAAGGCCCAAGTATGAGAGAGGAGCCAGAAGTGAAACAGCTGCATAATGCTATTTCCCAGGGTAAGATCTACAAAACAGTCAGAAGGACAGATGCCAGCCTGAGGAAATAATATTTGCAAGTCATACCATGAAAATGGCTAATTCCCTTCATATAGAAAGAACACACACAAATCAATAAGAAAAACAGGAACCATTCATCAAAATGTAGGTAGAGGACAAAGCATACGGCTCCTTGCACACACAGGAAAACCTACTCAGCTAGGCTGGACAGATGGCTGTGGATGACGGAGACCTGGGGTCAGATCCCAAGAACACATCTAAGAAGCCTGACATGGTGGTGTATGCCTATGATCCCCATTAGGGCAATAAGAGGTTTGTCAAGTGAATCACTGAAGCCTCAGCCAGTCTAGCCAAATGGATGGAATTCAGATTCAGTGAGAGACTCTTTCTCAAAAACTAAAGTGGAAAGTGATCAAAGAAAGCCACAAAGAGTTACCCCCGGACCTGCACACACCCATGCACATCTGCAGGTGCATGCACATGTGCACCTACAACCACTACACACACACACACACACACACACACACACACACACACATGCACACGCACACACACACACACACACACACACACACACACATGCACACGCACACACACACACACACACACACATGCACACGCACGCACACACACACACACACACACACACTGCGGCTGAAATCATAGAGAAACTATTATCTATAACACTGGAACAAATAAGGTTTAAAAAGTCTTGCACGTTGAGAAGCAGCCCAGGTGTCGGCCACTGGGAGAGTGCGTACTGACACAGATTGTGAAGGAGGCAAGTTTTCGCCATCTTTCAATATTACAAATATGTTTCCCTTGACTCAGCAATTTCTGAAGCCCCCCACATCCCCAGGAGAGAAATGCCAAAGGCTGCAGTGTTGTTTACATTGTCTGATTTGTTCCTAACTACAGCACTGCTATTTGAGATTGGGAGTCATCAAGACATCAAGACAGCCACGACTCAGTAAGATTTACCCACACAAAGGAACGCTCCGCATTGGTCAAAGGCACCGGGGATGCCTGCCCTTCATGATTAGGACCAGGGTGTGTGGAGACGCTCCCCAGCAAGGCGAAGGACAGAGTGTTCGGCTCACCACCATTGCTTCCTATACAAAAGGAAGGAGGGGAGCACCAGCTCTTTTCAGGGGCGAGCTCAGTGTGTCCCTGCTGGCTGGCTTTGCACATCCTGTCCCTTCATGAGCATGTCCTCTCTATATGCCTGTTACAAAACAAAAACAAAAATAAAACAAACAAACAAACAAACAAACACAAACACAAACCATTCTTCTAGGGCAATTTAAAATATTTCTTCCTGATACCCTCTTAATTGAACATGTCTATAAAATTATTAGAATGCTAAGGTTTGGGGGAAACTATATCCTAATAACGCATAAATAACTTTCTTCCTTATAAGGTTGGTTGAACTGATAAGGTCAACTCGGTCAGAAAGGGACCAAAACACAAAACTCAACACAGAGAGGAAACATTTGCAGCATGTGTAGAGTTCACTGGTGTGGGTAAATCTTAACTGCACCGTGCTGTCTTGATGACTCCCAATCTAAAACCATGCACCTCCTCCTAGAGCTTACTTATCCAGATGTATGGAGATCCCTGCTCTCAAACCAATAGTTCAGCCATAGTGAGTTCTATGCCAGCCTGGATTGCATCAAATCCTATTTCACAAACAAAAACAAAGCAGGCCAGCCAGATGTCTCAGCAGGTAGAGGCACAGGCAGCCAGACCGGATGACCTGAGTTCACTACCCAGCGCCCACAGAGTAGGAGGGGAAAAAAACCCACCTCTTGAAAGTGTATATCATGTGTATACTCAACCCCTCCTCCTAGTCATATATATCCACACAGGTAAAATTTAAGAAATTATCAAAAACAAGACAACAATAGCAACACAAGAAGCTAGCAATCCAAAAGGGAAGAGAGAGAGAGAGAGATTGATTTAAGAGCACATGCTTAATTGATAAAACAGAAGAAATGTGATTTAAAAGATTAATGGGTGGGGGCAAATAAAAACTTGATTTTTTTTTATAAGAATATTTATCTGTTACGAGGAAAACCCTGGGAGTTTGGAAGAAGAGGTGGTGATGTGGCAGGAACTCAGCAGTTGACTTCCCTTGAGGTCTCTTGACAGGAGGAGGCAGCTCATGTTAAAATAAAGTAACACACGTAGCCTATCTGCTCTACTCCAGCCGTCTGTGCCCAGAGAGCTGAACACACATAGACACACGGCCATTGCCACATCAGTTTGAAGAACGCAGAGATCTGCTGAAGGTCTGCAGATGGGGAAGAGCGAATGAACGGCAGACGAATCACACTGTGGCTTCCTGTGCAGGAGTTTCGAAAATGAGGTCAAGCTTCACATATCTGTAGAGAGCTTCAAGAAAGAAACACTATTAAAGAACCATATGTAAAATATTATTGACTTAGGGGAGGAGCTATACATATATGTACATGTATATATGTGTATGTATACATGTGTGTAAACACATGTGTGTTTACATTTATATGTTTAAACACACACACACACACATAAAAACAGTGCTCTATCCAGTTGTGGGGTTTTATGTTGACCATTCCTTTCCTGTTGAAGAAGACTGACTGGTCAGTTCACGCAGCTAACAGGGATGTTACCACAGTTGCCTCCTGAGGCAATATTTCCTCCCCCCTCAACACTGTACCAAAAGAAGAGGCAATTTCCCAGGCAAGCATAATTAAATATAAGTGAGTGCAAGACACTTCTCTGTAGCTGAGGTTATGAGCGTTGAATTTGCAGAAATGCCCTGTAGAAATAATGCAAATGGCCCACAGAGAACAGTAGCCCTGCCAATGACGCAGCACATAATACTATTAAAACTGCCTCTAATAGCTCATACATTATAAATCATTTCCCTAATTTCTTGTTTCTTCCCAGACTTTGCTGTTTTCTATAGCTAGCTTAGAATTTGGGCAGCAAGGCAAATTGATGCTGAGCAAACCCAGCCTACGTCCTCATCGCTAAACGTGCCCTTGAATTACATTCTAGAGTCGTTCCGAATTGAAATGATGTTTTTACTTAATCTTTAAGAATTTCATCCAACATATTTTGACGATATTCTTTTCCTTCTTCCAACTTTTCCCAGCTCCCCCCTCACCTTGCTACCGACCCAGCTTTGTATTCTTTCTTTCTTAAAAACACAAAACAACAAGAAAACTCCACATTATCAAGTGCTTAGCATGTTGGTGGGAATTAACTCAAGGCCAGCAGTCAACCTTAGCACAGTGACACAACCCACAGATGCCACCGGTTTTTGTCATCAGAGAGGGTTTTCAGTTACTAAATGAACACAGACCGTCCTTGGGGCACTAAGAACACTAAAGTGAGCTGGTATGTTTGTGTATGAGTGCCTGCGTGAGTGTGTGTGTGTGTGTGTGTGTGTGTGTGTGTGTGTGTGTGTGTCTGTGTGTTGAAGGAGCTCTCCAGAAGTAAAGACATGGCCTTCACCCACCCTAGAGTGCACACAGAGTCTATGGAGAAGACAAACAGATTTTAGAAATTGCTTACGTAGGTGATAAATTAAGTACTGCAGATAACCAAGGCCTGGTGATCCAAGTGCATCTAAAAAGGTCAGCTGGAGCGGCTTCCCCACAGAAGTAATGGCAGAGCTACCACCTGTGGGGTTAACTAGGAGAGGTGAAGCAGCCAGTGCCAGGCAAAAAGGTCTACATAGGGAGGAAAGAAAGCTGAGCAGGGGTCAGCTGAGGGTGACTGAGGCTAAAAGACAAGGGCAAGGCTGGAGTACAGGTTGCACAGGGCAAATAAGCAGGGGCTAGATTATTTCTTGGGGTCCTTGTAGGCCATGTGAAGAAGTTTGGTCTTGGGTTAGGCATGGTGGCACAGGCCTTTGACCTTAGCACTTAGGAGGTAGAGGCAGGTGCATCTCAGAGTCTGAGGTCAGCCATGGTCTACACCAAGGTTACATAGTGAGATTCTTTCTCAAAACAAGGCCAACAAACCAAAACAAAAGAAAGAAGAAGAGGAGGGGGGAAGAGGAGGAGGAGGAGGAGGAGAAGAAGAAGGAGAGAAGGAGGATGAGGAAGAAGAGGAAGAAGAGGAGAAGGACAAGGAGAGATAGTAGTAGTTTGGTTTTTATTCTAAAGATAATATGAGGGTTGAAGAGATGGCTCAGCGGTTAAGAGAACTGACGGCTCTTCCGAAGGTCCTGAGTTCAAAATCCAGCAACCACATGGTGGCTCACAACCACCTGTAATGAGATCTGACACCCTCTTCTGGTGTGTCTGAAGACAGCTACAGTATACTTAGTATAATAATAATAATAAATAAATCTTTTTTAAAAAGATAATATGAGATTTCAAGAGGAGTGAAGTAAAATGACCAATCAGGTAAAATCATTCCCCTGGTGCTGTGTGGCTCACAGACTGGCTGAGGATTAGCCAGCCAGGTGACCCTGTTGTTACAAAGGGAGAAAATAATGCTAATAATTACTGTGATGACTATCTTCACTGTTGGCCTGACAGGATATAGTATCCCTTTGAAATCCATCTTTAGTGAGCGTATCTGTACGAGCATTTTCACCAAGGTTTAACTGAACAGAAAAGACCCATCTAGAACATGGGTCAGCACCTTCTCACGGGCAAGGCCCTAGAATGAAGAAAAGGGAAAAACAGAAGTGGACCAGAGTGTGAGCAATTCCCTTCTCTCTCCTGTCTCACTGAGACACACAAGGCCAGCTCTCTCAGGCTCTTGCTGGAACTGATCTTACCCCACGCTTTCCCCAGCAGGAGGGACTGTAACCTCAAACTGTGAGCCAAAATGAAGTCTTTCCTTCCTCAAGCTGCTTTTGTTGAAGGAAGAAGAAAAGTAACTGATAGAAATATTGTTTATAATATAAGTCAAGTTAGAGATAGCCCAAATGCCCACCAACAGTGGATTCTCATCAGTAAGTTATATATAAACCTAATGGATTACTATGTAACAATAGAAAAGAATGAGGTATATACCTCACTCATATATATGTATATATATATATATATATATATATATATACATATATATACACATATATTTCACATCAGGATATATTATTACGTAGTATGCATTTACTGGTTTATTGTTGTTTTGTTTGTTTGTTTGTTTCAACTGCAGGGATTAAGCCCAGGGCCTAGTGCAAGCTAAGTATGTGCTCTGCCAAGGAGCTACACCCTCAGCCCTGTATTTAGATTTGTAAAAGAAAAGACTAAATAAGCCCAGACAACCAGGATGGGGGTGGGCTGGAGGGGTGAGATGGAGGGGTGGGGTAGGTAGATAGGCAGCGTGCCTCTAAGGAAAGTCAGGGAGCATGGTAGAGGGAATATAAGTAGAGACTGAAGTCGTCTGGGTACAAATTGTCTTATAAATTTGACCTTGAAATCATATATTCATAATTATAAAGCAAAATTGAATTTAAAATTCAGCTCAGAAATATTGCAAATGAAACCAATGAATCTATGTATTGAGTTAATGGCATCATCCTATAAAAAGGAATTAATTAATTAGACTGCATAAAACTGTATGCCTTAGGGAGAGAGCTATTGAAAAAGGAAATTGCCAAAAGAAATTGCAAGCTGCTTTCAGTAATGCTGTTGATATTGGTATCTTGCTACTGTCCTGAAAAGGGGACAGGGCTGGGTTCACAGTGACAGAAAGCAGGAAGGGATGACCATGCCAGTGTCTGGTGTGATACATGCTAAGGACAAAAACAACTGCAAAAATATTTAAATGGCAATATTGGCCATACGGTTGCCAAAAGTGTTGCGTTTTTAAATCTACAGTACTGTGAGTGTAAGGCAGAGAAAAGGAGGTGCTCTCTGCTCTAATCTGTCCTTGTCTTTGAGAAGTCCAGGTGTAGGACAAAGGTGAAGAACAAGCAGACCCTGTGGCCTTCACTTGTGTTAGAGTCAACCCTTAGTGTTTTCTCATCTTTAAAAGACAAGATCCCTTATATATGCTTACTGAAAATGAAGACCAAGATGGTCAAGATCTCTAAGTCCTATTTTTAATTAAGTAGTGTGGGCTTCTTAGAGAGGCAGATAAATCCAGTTTCTGAGGACAATACAAGGTAAAGGGGTAGTATTCTATATACTGCTTGCCAAGAGGGGGAAATGAATATCAGTAAGAATAACAGCACTACGGGAGATTTCAATTAATTAATTAATTAATTTTTTACTTATTCTCTTTACATTCTGCTCACTACCCCCTCCCTCCTAGTCACTCCCTCTCATAATTCTTCCTCCTTCCCCTCTCCCCCATCTTCTCCTCTGAGCTAATGGGGCCCCACCCTGGGAATCCTCCCAACCCTGGCACTTCAAGTCTCTGAGAGATTAGGCACTTCCACTCCCACTGAGACCAGAGAAGGCAGCCCAGCTAGAAGAACATATCCCACGGACAGGGATATGTTCACAGCTTTTGGGATAGCCCTGTTCTAGTTGTTCAGAACCCACATGAAGACCAAGCTCTCCATCTGCTCTATCTAAACGGAGGGCTAGGTCCAGCCTGTGTATGGTCTTTGGTTGGTGGTTCAATCCTTGAAAGCCCTGAGGGTCCAGGTTAGTTGACTCTGTTGGTCTTCCTGTGGAGTTTCCTATCCCCTTTGTGGCTGCAATCCTTTCTTCTGTTCTTTCATAAGAGTCCTCAAGCTCCACCCTCTGTTTGGCTGTGGGGTCTGCCTCTGTCTGAGTCAGTTAGTGGGTGGGGCCTCTCAGAGAACAGCCATGCTAGACTCCTAACTGCAAGCATAACAGTATCATTAATAGTGTTAAGAGATTTGGTGCTTGCCCATGAGATGAGTCTCAAGTCGGGCAGGTAATTGGTTGGACATTCCTTGCTCCATCTCCAATTCTTGCATTTCTTGTAAACAAGGATAAGTTTTGGGTCAAAAGTTTTGTGGGTGGATTGGTGTCCCTATTGCTCCCCTGGGGTTCCTGCCTGGCCCCAGGAAGCAGCCTCCCCAGGCTTCTAAGGTAGATATTAATGAAGAAAAATAGCGGTTGCTTTGGAAGAATGGTATAGAATGAACAATGTTGACAATTAGTATATAAAGAGCCATGTGTTTGTCCTTTGTCCTTCTTTCCTACATAAACTATATCTTAGGCTAACCAACTGGCAAGGTAAGGATTCTCCTAATGTCTTCTTGCTGTCAAATAAATAATAAAATATTATAATATTAGAATTTTCATATTCCTGTTTTGTTTTGTTTTGTTTTGTTTTCTGAGACAGGGTTTCTCTGTGTAGCCCTGGCTGTTCTGGAACTCACTCTGTAGACCAGGCTGGCCTTGAATTCACAGAAATCTGCCTGCCTCTACCTTCTGAGTGTTGGGACTAAAGGCCCCCAGTTCATTGCCAACATGTCTGGATGAGGGAGACATTTACTCTAGAACTATTTTTTTAATCTATCTATCTATCTATCTATCTATCTATCTATCTATCTATCTATCTATCTATCTATCTATCGTACCTCTCATAATGGCGAGGACTGGGACCATGATAATGGAGAGAAGTGGATGGTTGAGGAGACATCTAGAAGGCGAAAGTGAAACTCGCCAGGCTCCTTGTAGCGCTGACTGCACTTGAAGCCAGGGAAGGGTCCCAGATGTCGGCATGGTTTCTACCTTGCGGTGTGGGATAGATGTGTTACCGTTCAATGGAACAGATGCGCGAGATCAGCGCTAGAGGATGAAGATGATTCCGGCCTGGAGCCGATCGAGTTTGCAGAGCCTTTGGGACACTCAAGTGTAGTCACTCAAAGCTGGTGATAGAGGCAGGCTTCCTTGTGGGTGCATTTTCCTTCTCTTTACAATTGTCTCCTTTGTCTTGGGAGTGGGGACTTTTCTAACTTAGAAGAGTGGCTGACCATGTTGGGTTTTCTTTTATTTTTTCTCCCAGAGGTGTTGGTAGAGGGGTCACCTGTACATATTTTGTAAGGCTACCGTTACTCCGTTGTCTAAGAAAATGGGGGTGGGGTATCATCTAATCACTCATGTCTTGATGCTTAGGCTGATCCCTAGCCTGGGTTACGTGCTTCTGAAGTCTCTTCCCTTTACTCTTCCCTCACATAGTCACAAAGATCCAGTTCTTTCCATTTCTGCAACAAAAGGACTGGACATTAGCTGACTGCGTGTAAAGTAGCCATTGCTAGTCTGTGTTCTGCCATAATATCCCTGGATTGCAAAGGGTGGGCAAAGAATGGGGTGGATCCTGGTCATGGCTTTCTTAGACAGAGGGCCACCGTGAAGAAGCTCTTTCTTCTATTGCACTTATTAAAATTAATTAACTAATGTGCATGGAGGTCACAGGACGATTTATGGTAGTCTGCTCTCTCCTCTCATTGTGTGGATCCTGGGATGGAACTTAGTAGGTCCCCAGGCGTGGCAGCAAGTTCTTTTTCCTCCTGAGTCATCTCATTGACTTCTTGCATCTTTCATCCAACAATCTATTGCAAAATATGGAACAATTCAGTTAGGTAGGTGTTAGGATATTCCAACACGTCTCTGTTTTTTTTTTTTTTTTTTTATCTTGGATAGTACATACCTCAGGCTCAGTCCTGATCATATAGTAACAATATGTAGCAGAAATTTAATTATCTTCTTTTCATTCTGTATAATTTTCGGGGCTACCTCTTATTTATTTGGGATATGTGTTTCCATGAACACAAAAATGGAGACTTTTGTTCCAAAATACATTTAACGAGGTAAAGGGACGCTGCTGTCGACGTGATTATTAACTTGATTGGGTGGAGAGCTTCGTAAAGCACAGCTCTGGGTATATCTGTTGCGGTGTTTCCAGAGAGGATTAGCTAATAGGATAAGAACCACACTGGATATGAGCAGCAGCACCCCATAGGCTGGGCTCAGACCGAATAAAGAAGAAGTACTGCTTCCTGCCCATGAGGAGGTGAGCAGCCCTCCCACTGCACGGTCCCTCCACCACAATGTTCTGCCCAAAGGAATGGAGGCAACAGACCATGGTCTGAAACTTAAGAAGCTGTGGGCAAAAATCAGTCTCCCCATCCCCAAACAATCTCTCATAGAAATGTGAGACATGAAGCAACACAAATACCCATATAGGCATAGGAGTAATGGCGGTTCAGAGAAATGGAGGACAGCTCACTAGATGAAGCCATCCTGGTGGTTGGCCTCCAAGAAGATGTTCTTTGCCTCCTCACCTCCACCATGGATCATCCTGCTGCCCTTTCCTAAGAGTAACTGCATATCCTCTTTAAACTTGTTCAATTGTGACCAAGTCTCTGCGGCAAGCTTACTGCAGACCCCTAGCGTCATAGGTCAGACATCATCTTTAGTCACGACTCATCAGACTAGTGTGGTGTTTGGCTGCTCACTGAGTATTGTCTCTTTAGGTTTCAAGAAAGAAACGGGGCAAAAAGGCCTATGTCTTAGTCAGGGTTTCTATTCCTGCACAAACATCATGACCAAGAAGCAAATTGGGGAGAAAAGGGTTTTTCAGCTTACACTTCCACACTGCTGTTCATCACCAAAGGAAGTCAGGACTGGAACTCAAGCAGGTCAGGAAGCAGGAGCTGATGCAGAAGCCATGGAGGGATGTTACTTACTGGCGTGCCTCCCCTGGCTTGCTCAGCCTGCTCTCTTATAGAACCCAAGACTACCAGCCCAGAGATGGTCCCACCCACAAGGGGCCTTTCCCCCTTGATCACTAATTGAGAAAATGCCTTACAGTTGGATCTCATGGAGGCATTTCCTCAACTAAAGCTCCTTTCTCTGTGATAACTCCAGCTGTGTCAAGTTGACACAAAACTAGCCAGTACAGCCTATGACAAGTAAATCGTGGGAGTCAACACCTAAGACACTGGGCTATCGGGAAAGTCTCACAATAGGTTTTGTTTGTTCTGTTTCATTTTTAAACAGGGTCTTATGTATCCAGGCTGACCTTGAACTCATCAGCTAAGGATGACCTTGAACTTCTGATCCTCCTTGTCTGCATCGCCTGAGTGCTGGGACTACACTGCCCAGTGCTTCCGGTGCCAACATGGGCGTGAAGTCCACCAGCTAAGCTACAGCCCCTCCAGTTGGTATTTTAAAACTGGTGTATACTCCAGTGTTAAAGGTATATTGACTAGTATATACCAAACTGCTATTTAGTATGTTATATTTAGTATAAATTAAAACTAGTATACACTCCAATATTAGTTATTTTAGATGAAAATAGGCTTTTCCCCCCTATTCCATCTAATTCCATCTATTTTCTCTTCTAAAATGATCCCCAGTCTTCATGATGATGAGGCGCTTGCCCCCCTCTTCTGCCCTAATACAGAAATGTACTCATTAGATTTGTGAGAAATGAATGTTTACGATGGCCTTTAGAAACATTATTAGGAGTTCTTCTAAATATAGACAAAAGCAATAAAAACTCCCAAAGCTACATGTATCTTAAAAGACATCATTGTCACACAAAATAATTTTGCCTGTGTATCCCCCAAGGAACTGAAAAGCACATTATAGTCGCTGTAATCCTGCAGAGACAGTGTCTTCTCTATTCTTTGTTATGCCTGATGCTATCTGTTCAGCATATTAAGAAAAGAAATCTGTATCTAGCATAATATGTCTGCCTCTTCTCATTCATTTCCCATGAGCACCAAAAGCCAGTTCTTTTTTGAGCGTTAGTTAGTCCTTCCAGACTAGACTCCAAAGTCTGAACAAATTAGGCTTAGGTCTTGCAAAGTCTCTTTTAAGCGAAGGTGATAAATATTCCTGTTGTTTAAAAAAAATGGACAAATACGCCTTTCTATATCTACAAGGTCAAAAACTCAGGTTTGTGTTCTTGGGCGGGGTACCCTCAACCCAGCGCCCACTGTGACTGCAGCAATTACTCAAATTCTGACTTCACGTGGATGAGGCACAGGCACAGGCCTGAAGATGCGGAATCTGACTCAGGACATAATCCCGCTCTGAAACAGGAAGTAATCCCCACTCCCCAGGTTGATGGTTTAGGGCAAAGAAAGTGTGTGTATGTAAGGGTGATGGTGCAGAAGGCCCTCGGGTTGCAGCAGAGTTCTTTGGGTCCCCTAGAGCCTGGCTCCTGGCCCTGCCCAGACCATTGTCCACACACCTCGTCCTTCCAGCTTCCGGGCCGCCGGCGAAATGATTTGCTGCAGATGACATCAGCCCTGGGCTAAGGGCTGGAGGAGTGGAGGCAACCACCACGAGGACGTGCCGGGTGGTCCTTTCCTCCTCCTCTTCCTCCCAGGCTCCTAGCCTAGTCTCCATATAAACGGCACCGCCTCCTCGGCCTCTCACTCCCCGCTCCTCTCTTCCGCGCAGGGAGAGGGCGGAGGGGGAGGCGACGCGTGCGCCGGGAGGAGGGGGGACGCAGGGGGCGGAGCGGAGACAGCACCTTCGGAGATAATCCTTTCTCCTGCCGCAGAGCAGAGGAGCGGCGGGAGAGGAACACTTCTCTCAGGCTTGAGCAGAGCCGGCAGGATGGCGACCGTGGTGGTGGAAGCCACCGAACCGGAGCCATCGGGCAGCATCGGCAACCCGGCGGCGTCCACCTCGCCCAGCCTGTCGCACCGCTTCCTAGACAGCAAGTTCTACTTGCTGGTGGTGGTCGGCGAGACCGTAACCGAAGAGCACCTGAGGCGTGCCATCGGCAACATCGAGCTGGGTAAGCGGTCCCGAGGCCCCCCAGGGGCGTGAGTGGGGAGACGCGCCAGCACGACCCCACCCAGGGCGCGACGGCCACCTTGTTCTCCCGCACGCCCCGCACCCACGCCTCTCCGGGCCACCTCCCACACTCCATCTGGACTCTTTTTCTGGGCTAATTTCTAAATTATTTTATTTGAGACCCAGAGAGGGGATCTTTATAATAGCCCTGAGGGATAGGTCACCTGGCTGGGTCCGTGGCCACCGCCGACTTGGCTACCTCCTCTCGTGCTCTTTGAAATGCAGGTGTCAGAGGAGCGGAGGCCATAATAAAACCGCAACCGCAGGCGGAGAAAGGGTGGGGTGAGCCTAGCAAAACCTCTTCTTTCAGCTCAGCTCTCGCCCTAGCCAAAGGCTGGGACCCACCTCCCCTTACCCGAAAACCTGGGGTCAAAACACCATGTGCCAAGGCCCGCATGGAAATCGTCTTTATCACAGTCACCTCGTGCTCCCCGCCCCCGCCAGTCACACACACACACACACACACACACACACACACACACACACCCCTCTGAGAATAGAGAATGCCTTTTCTGACTTAAAACTTCCCGATTCTTTCTTTCCTGGGAATGACTAGGCTAGTCCTTGGGCCACGCCCGTCCCCCCCCCTCCCCCCCAGCCCCCGAGGATACAGGCATGGAACCCGTCTGCGCTCTGTTTCTAGACGAAGCCCAGCCTCGCTCTTGCCCCTGAGGTCCTGGCTGCAGCTTTCAGAAAGGACAATGGGACCCCAGGTTGCGTGGGTGGGCTTCTTTGAAAAGTCTTAGCTTCAGGAGCCATAGCTTGAATGGGAGGAGGAGGTGGCAGGGGAGGGTCAGCTCCTGCGCTGCTGCGCGCACCAGGAACGGGCTCTGCGGTAGCGGAATAGCGGTTCCCGGGGAACCCTGGGCGGGGCTGGGAGGGTCCGGGAGGGCACAGCCTTGGGCGGGCAACCATCGGCCCGCCCTTCAGCCCCACCCGGTCTGCCGCAGTGCCCGCGCTGGACAGCCGCACCTGCCCCCGCACTGCGGCGCCCCCGGCTGGCACGATGCTGGCTCTGCCCGAGCCTCGCGCTGTCAGGGGGCCTTGCGCCCACCTTTGGCTGTGAGCGGTTTTGTTGCGCTCCCGACTCCCCGGTGGCAGCTCTAGCCTCTGCTTTATTCCGCCCCCCTCGCATCCCTCCCTTCACTTCATCCCTGGCAGAAGTCCCCGGGTCCGTGTGCAGCTCCAGCCTGAGCGCTCTATTCTCTTGGGGTGGTGCTGAAACGTTTCTGCTAGGAGACACCGGCTGGTGGGCGTGGTGCAGTCCGCACTGCGGTCTCTACGGCAGCCCGAGGCGGACAAAGGGCGTTCACGTAGCCCTCCTTTCCTTCTCCCTATCATGCCAATAAAAGATGGATGAAATGATTTTGGTTTAGATGAATAAATAAATAAACAAAAGCTTGTCACCTGCCTCTGCATTTGGAAATGCCCACTTGTCCCCAGAACAAAAGGCTTCAGGGTGGGGACTGGAGTTGCAGACCCGGTTCTTTTGTTTAACTTTAAAGCACGGATTTTCCCTTTCAGCTTAAAAGGAAAAAAAAGTGATCAGAAAGCCTGTCGTGATTTTTCATGAGGGGAAGATCAAGAATAAGAGATTTCAAAAGTGGAATGCTTTTTCTGAATGTCTCAGTAATCATCCTTCATTTTCAGATTACGGGCTTTTGATCTGTTTCTCAAACTTCGTTTATTTCCACGTTTTTCTCCTTGGAAAAACTCACAAGTACTGACTTTGGGTGTGGCTATTGTGGGAATTAATGGCTAGGTGTTTTTAAATCTTTTTTTTTTTTTTTTACTTAATATTTCTGGAAACAATCCATTAAGAAGTGCTTTTTCATCTCCAGAATGTTCAGAATCACCCATTGTGGTGCCAGGAGAGGAATCATCACGCCCATTTTTAGAGCTTGAGAACAGACATGAGGGAGGAAGAGTGAGGGACAGACTCAAGGTCACGGAGCAAAGCTGTGCCAGGAGAACGGCTACTGCAGTGTCACTACTTGTGTGACCCGGTCTAGATAGGAGTGCCAGCAGGCTAACATCACAGATTCAGCAGGCAGTCTTCTGACCTTGTCTTTGAACAAGTCATCTACTTGTGGGCACCTCTTGGTACAGGGAGGAGGCTCAGCCATCGCCTTGCAACCACGTTTATCTTCCCGCTTTGTTACCGGGTTTGATCATTCCTTATGCGATCCGTTCCAGGCTTTATTCAAGCCTCTTTCTGTTGGAGGAGAAAATAGATGCAGCCAAGGAATTCTGTGCGTTATGTCCTGGCTTTACTAGCATTTAGTCCTAAATCCAGATTTGTCTTCTTAACAGCAGAAAGTAGGAAAGAAAGGGAAAGAAGGAGGGAAGGAGGAAAGGAAGAAAGGAAGGAAGGAAGAATATTTGAGAGAGAGAGAGGGAAAAGCACAAACCGCAGAGAACAGTTCACTGAATTTTCACAAAGTGAAGACACCTGTGTTGTCCAGCTAAGAAACAGCCATTTACAAGAATCTCAGAAGTCACCCCACCCACCAATCCTAATGTTCATTTTGCAATCACCATGCTTTTTTTGATTTTTAATTCCCTAATTTGGTCAGGTTTTTTTTCTTTCTTTCCTTTTTTTTTTTTTTTTTTTTTTTTTTTTTTTGGAATAGATTTCTGAAATGGTTGTATCGATCTCATTAAGAATCAACCAAGTGTGTGAGCAGAGCCATTTCCTCCAGGGTAGTAACAGATGTTGCTGATCCTCTAGAGAGTGCTCTCCTGGGTCCCCGGGTCTCCCGATGCAGCTCACACTGCCCGGGTTTTCAAGGATAAGTGAAAACTCTGCTTCCCCGGCTTTTCAAACAGTCTGAGATGACTTAGCAACAGGGCAGTCAGGCTCTGTTTCCTTGGCGGGGCGCACTGCTGCTTCAGCTGGCAGATCCCAGCTGGGCCTCCTCCAGAGGTCACTATGGTGCCACTGCTATTGTTGCCTGCAGGCTATGTTGCTTGAGGCAAGAAGAAGCTGCTCCATGGGGCTCAAGCTCGGCTGGTCAGCTCCCTGAGGGCTGGGGAAACCATTTCTCTCAGCTGTTAGCCTTTCTTATTCCCTCTTCCTTTCCCATCCAGACTGAGGCACTATGTAGCTGGAGACCCTGGAGTCTGGCATATTGGCCATCTGATTGATTACCCAAGAGCACTCCAGAAAGGCAATAAATAAATAAATAAATAAATAAATAAATAAATAAATCTAGACCCCTGTAGAGGGATGGTAGATACCGAAGCAAATCAACAGGCCCGAAACACCCTACATGGATGCTAAGTGCTTCTGGAGACCAAGGAAGAAAAATGCTCAGCTGTTTTTGAAAAGCACAAAATCAGGGTTGATCATTTCTTCTCCAGAGCTTCAAACAATAGTGTTCACTTGCACTGTTCGAGCTACACTGATGCAGTTCTATAGGACTTGATCCCAAACTACAGTGGACACCACCAACTGATTCATCTGTCCTTCCCTAATTGTCCCCAATGTGGAGGTAGCCTGATAGCCTTATTCTTACCAAAATGCTGGCATCTGGGTATATTTTAATATTTAGACTCTATACAACAATACCGGTCACACTGAAATTTAAAACATGGTACAATTGAGTTTTCATCAGTTCGTGCCATTCTTTCTAAAGAAGCCAAAGTCATCTAATGAATGTTAAGTGTCAGTCTGATGCTTTCAATTATGATTAGAGGGCAACTAACTGTCTCTCTAGGTGACATTAGATATAAGCAAGATGTGCTTATGAGAAGATAGATAAGTGTGCTATCCACTGCCTTGAGTCTTTAGGTGTGAGTTAAGCTGGTTACATTGTAATAGTCTGATGCCTCCTTAGTGAAAATGTTCTCTCCAAAATTGTAGGCAAGAAAATAAAGAACCCAGAAAGGCTTTGGGATTTCATTTTCATTTTCTTCTAGCAAAGAAAAAGAAGTGAAAACCATATATGGTAGGAGATAAAGAGACGCTAGAATGTGTTACATTTATTATATTCATCTTCACACTTCCAAAATCAGGAGGCAGATGGATTTTTGCTTGTTCTGCCTAATTGGTGTTACCACTAAGGGCTCTGTGATCCTAGCTGAAATCCAAGCGAGTCAGTCCCTAAATGGAAGGTCATTAAATCAATGCTTTGTTGTAAATCTTCCCTAAAAGCTTGCTTTTAAAAGTAATTTCTAGCTTTTAGATTTAGAAATAAATTCTTATAGATAACTATTTGCTTCTATTCTAAGATGTTATCCAAGACTTGAGGTTGTTTATTTTTCTTTTTCTTTCTTTTTTTTTTTAATTATTGCCAATGCTCTGAAGTGATGTGCTGTCCATGTGAGATATCATTTTCATTAAACACGAATATAAGACGAATATTAAGTTACTGGCTTTGTAAAAAGAGAAGCAAACCAAAGGCTAGGTCAAAGGAAAGCTGGGAAATCTTTTCTCTAAAAAGCCTCTTAGCATTTTCCGTTTAGCTGCTTCTCTGGTTTATACGTCTATCCTAGGTTCAAGTTACCTTCTAGTGTCGTTTTCCAAACAGAATCATAGGATTATAGGCTGACCATTCAGATATTTACAAGAAATACTCAAAAGCCTGCTTTTAAAAGGGAACGATTAAATTGGGCCCATTGAGGAAAATAACTTGTCAAAGGCCCAGGTAGCTGTCACGTGTCCGGCATGCACGGTGTGGTCCATTCATTTTCCTTTCTTTGATCTGCTGCTTCGGTTAGAAATAATGCAGTTTTCATCCACTAAAGGAGAGGTGCTTTTTGGTTTTATTAAGCCAAAAGTTTCTACAAGATCAGGGTAAGCTTTACGTAATCCAGCTGGAAGACCCAGTATATGATACGCACCTTCCTTCCTCACCCTGACCAGCTCTGAAATACCCTTCCCCTTCTTTTCCCCCTCTCTTAAACACCACGTGCACGCCCACTTCTTTGTGCATCGCTACCACATGGGGTGAGAGAAATGAAAAGAAAAGATGGTCTGATGCTTCCTGCCCACCTGGAATGAACACAGGACAGTGTTTTCCTCCCTGGGCAGAGACAGGATCCCGGAACAGCCTGGAACCTGAACCCTAGCCCCTTGAACCTAGCCAGGCATTTGAAACACAGGTTAACTACGCCCAGTTGCTCCAGTTGTTAGCCCCTGGGTAATCCAGGAAGGACAAACTCCTCTTAGATGGCTACAGAATCAAAGCCTCAATGAAGAGCTTGCCCTTAGAGGGGCGAGGAATATAATGTGTCCCCTCCCCTCTCCCACGTCCCCCCCCCCCCCCCCGTTTCAGAATCTCTTTCAGAACTTCTTAACAACACCCAGGTATCTCCCCTCTTTGGCTGCAGAGTCCAGAGGGAGAATGTGCAAAGGGCTTATCAACTGCAGGGGCTCCAGCTTTGGCTCCCAGTTAGGCATGAAGGAGAGACATGGAAAGACAGTCAAAAGCAATCAGCCTTCATTGCAAATGTCTCCCTTTGCTAGCAATATCCAGCATAAGGGACCAACTCGTGACTAAGTGTTTTATTTCTAAAACTGATAAGGCTCCAGAGTGTTCACTCCCAACTAAAGTAACCATGAAGTCTATATAGTCTTTCTATAAACCACAGCACCAATTATGCATCCTTAAATATTTTGACTGGAAATTGCTCTCTTAGAGAGAACCTTGAATATTTTTCTTTCATTGGCAGTTTACACACCGGAAGTTATTTTTACCAACTGTCTACTGGTTTTATTAAAAAAAAAAAAAACATCAACTCAATGGATTTTTTTAAAGTTTAACATTTTTCTGTTGTCAAATTATAAATGTAAATGACATAAATGAATATAAAATGAACAATTCACCACTGGTGTCGTGACAAGGGAGAAATAACAAATATCAATGCAAGAGCAAGCGGGTACCCAGCCCCAGACAAAGTCATTCAAATAGTGCAGCCATTTAGACGTTACTTAGAACAAAGATGGAAAAATAGTATGAATTTAAATACATATGTCTCATTATTAACTTATTGACCTGGCTTGACAAGCCAGAAGACAAAATGGAGCTCCATCAATGGTTCCGATTAAGCCACTCCGACAGGAACTCAATGGCTTTGCACACGAGGCTAGTATAGAGTGTATATATGTTGAAGTAAAATATTCTAATGAATTCAGACCTCTCAACCTGTCAAGCTCTGCGGGGAACAAAAAGAAGCCATTTATCATGTCTCCACTAAAAAGACCCACAAACTCTCAACATGCCTTTCTTGTTAAAATTTAAATATTCCATTAGCACAAATGCAAACTGAGGCTATTTAATGTTTCCAGGGAGACTCATAAAATTTTCCCTTATAATTTAGCCTCTCCTTAGGAGTGTTAACTCTTTCTTGTCTGAATCTTTCCTGCTATTCCTGTGAGAAATTCTCCCTCTATTGAAGGGACACCCAGCTGTTGAGAAGGTTCCTCTGATGGAACAGGTCTAGAAGCTCAGGCATCAGAGTTACAATTTCAAGGCCACCTGAACTAGTTAGAGCGAATTCTAGGCTGGTTTGGCTATGTAATAAGACCCTGTCTCAAAAAAAAAAAAATAAAATAAAATAAAAATGAGAGAAAAAGAGAGAGAGAAAATGAATTTGAAGATATCTTTTTATGTATAGTGAACTGAGTTCTACAATCTTTTAAAAGATCTATATCTAATATATCTTTAATCAAAATATTACATATAATTAAGACCTGTGTTGTATATACTATAGTATAATGCACATGATTATCCCTAAGATAGGAAAACAATGGTGGTAAATGGAGGTAGACATTAAGGATTTAGAGGTGGGTTTCATGCACTACCATGTAAACCCTCTAGGCTGATGGCATAAATACTAATCAATCAATGGATCAATCAATCATTGGCCTTTTGGTTAGAGATAGCTCACTTGCAGATATCCACCTAAGGGCTTAAGCCTCTCTCTGAGGAGTCTGATAATAAATACTTGTTGGCTCAGAAATTGGTTTCCGGCAGTTGAGGCTGTTCACACCAGTGTACAGTCCTGGTGCTGTGTACTGGCTCCATCACACGCAGTCTGTTGGGGAAAGTCCGAGCACATACCCATGAACGCACATACACGTGAACACACACATTACATATTACATGTGAACACACAGAGAGATGTTGTCTGGGCTTTGGCAGCTCACAGCTTTCCTGGCTTCTGTCCAGGGTTCTCATAACTTGATGGTCTCTGTGTTCCCTCTGAGACACCTCCTTTGGGTTGAAGAGGGAGGGAGAGGAGTACAGAAGAGACCGAGGAGATATGGCCAGTACTGAAAACCACAGTCACTCTGATGCTTCACTGTGGGTTATGCTGGCTCTTGATGGCTCCTTCCAGGCTGACGCATGGGAGTTCATGCCCACCCCCAAACTACCGAAGTTTTATCAAGTATAAAAAGTTCCCCTGGATTTAAAAAAAAATTCAGTATAGCTCAACAATTGTGAATGAAAAGCACTCCCTGACCAGCTGACTAAATAAAGTAAATTACTGATAGGACTCCTAGTCTAAACCTTGAGTTCCACCTGCTTATCAAAGATCACACAATTTGAGATTGATATGGGGGGGGGGAAGAAACCAAGGTCAAAAACAAGTAAAAAATCACACACATGCACTGCAAGAGCATCCTTTGGAAAACAGAGAGCCAGGCTTGAATGGCAGCCGCCCGTCCCACCTGCATCTGACATTGGCCACTTAGTGGAGCTGAAGAAGCTGATGGTAGTCTGGGGCCTCTTAGCCAGAACTGTCATCTTCTGTGCCTCCCAGCCTGCCTTGAGTCTGCTGTTTGCTTTCAGCCCCCAGCCTTGCTGCACGTACCCTTTCTGAGGGGGGCAGAACTTCAGGCTCACAGTTAGTTCTTCCTCCCTTGTGTCCCAGGGGAGGGGCCTTCCCTTTCCCACTTGTGGGCATCCACCGCTAGCCAAGGTACCTGCCATCAAAAGGCCCGAGAGAAACGTCCATGGGGGTGCTTTCCAAACCACTCTGAGGTGACTCCCAGAAGCCTGCCAACTGTCCTCCTTTTCCTCCACAGGGATCCGATCGTGGGACACAAACCTGATTGAGTGCAACTTGGACCAGGAACTCAAACTTTTCGTATCTCGACACTCTGCAAGATTCTCTCCTGAAGTTCCAGGTGAGGTTTCTACTCAGTGTTAGCCTAGCTCTTGACAGGATGAGGGGAGTGACCGTTGTCTGGAAAAAGCTTTGGTCTGGCATGGAAAGAAAAAAGAATTTCCTCTCCTTGCTAGAAGTTTCTTTGTATGTATGTCAATGACTTGAGCCAGCAGCCACAACTTGGAAAAGTAGAATTTAAGTAATCACCATGTGGATTATTGATGGTGTGGGTTCTTATGAGAGGTTTGAAAGTCTAGCTTACTTCCCTTTGGGTTTCAGTGTTCTCTGACCTCAAGGGATTACAGACTACTTCAATATTAATTTTACTCAAAGTTCTGAGTATAGACTGGGTGCTCCTACAATCCTCCACCTCCCTTCACTAGAAAGAGAAAGGACACTTGGTGTTTCAGACACAAAAGATGTTTTCAGCTCCTTAGTGTGGGAAAGAACCTGATGTTCCAAGCTGCTGTAAAAACAGCCTTTCTTTCAGAATAAGAGAATCAAAGGTAAGGACGCAAGCACCGGTCATATGTAAAGCTGTTCCCTCTGCGAGGATGTGTCCCGCCCACCTCTCTGGGCTTCGATGATGCAGATTCATCTCTCCCTCCTTTCTGAGCTATGAATTCCTCCTATCTGGTCCCATTTGGACATAATAAGAGAAGATTCTGGCTCCTATTGAATTCTCTCAACCCAGGTGCGTCTTTTCAGAAGGGTCACCATGGAAATGATACTACATTTTATTTCTTGACTACCACTTGAGCCGTACATAAAATCAAGACTTTGCTAGCTATGTGGCTCTCTTCTATGAGTTCTGATTGGCATGGGCAGAACATCAGGCATGAAGGTCGGTCTCTCTTACAGGACTAGATCATATCCCACTACCCCATGTGCAGAGATTCAAAGCCACTTGTGTGGAATGTAAACGACTTCTGGAGTCACTCTTAACTCAGCAAGATGGCCGTGGCACCTCTCCGCTGCGTCTTCCTTTTGACTTTGAGGATAGAGTAAAACCCACCCATTTCAGTGACCCTCTATTGTAGCTTTCCAGCAGAGAACTGAATGTGCTAATAAAAAAAAAAAAAAAAAAAAGTGGATGAGGTGGGTGTGGTTTGGGTAGGGTGGGGGGTGGGGCGGGGAGGAAGTTATCTAGGGACCATCAGCACATAATTTGCTAAAGGCTAGGTACAGCTTAAGGTGTTTACTCTGGTCATTATTGTGTTTTATTTTTCTGTCTTGCAAACCTCCGTAACCATCTGACAGGAGATAAGTGCCCTTTGCCAACAAGTATGCTTGTTTCAGCAACTAAATGCCAAGTTTCTGTCACTTCTCTGTAGGTCGTTCTGGCTTTCTGTCTTGTAAGACTTTTTTTTTTTTTCATTTCTACACATGTGGCTTTCATTGTATACATTCATATTTGGACTGCCTTCCTATGATGACAAATGTGCATTGCAAAAATGAAAGGTTGAAAAAAAACTGCAGAAGAATTAACTCTTTCCAGCCTAAAGGCCTAGCTTGGACTACTCTTGGAGACTAGGCAGAGAGCTCTCTCTAAATTCTCATGTTAGTACCCTGTCTCTCCATCTTCTTGCTGTCACCTGCTTTAAGAGTGGGTCACCTATCTAAGTGATGTCAGCAGTGCTCAGTGCTGGTTTGGGGACTGGCTTCTGGACGTTCAGCATCCTTAGCATTATAGCCAGCTGCAGAGCGGGTTAATGTTAGGACTATTCCTTTCCAGGCTGTGCAGGACCCAGCTTCCCTCTGAGCAGAGCCAAGGGAGTGGTGCCCCTGTGGAGTCATGAAGTTTTCTGAGCAAGACTGTGCTACGGGCTGAGTATTCCTTATCTAAAATGTTTAACACCAGAAATTCTTGGATTTTGGAGATTTGGAGTTTGGGACATTTGCATCTCTAACCCCCAAATCTAAAACCTTTCATCCAAAATCTAAAGCCTGTTGCTAGCCAAACCCTCAACCTGTCATCGACAAAAGCACAATGCAGAGTGCATCTTGAGCGTGCGGTGGAAAGAGGTTAAAGGTCAAGGACACAGACTGGGATGAGTGAAGGTTGTAAGATGATCCTTATGTAAGAGTTCCTAGTGTGTTTGAGACTAGTGGTCCCTCCCCACTTGCTTGAAACTCAGTACAAACCATGTGGTTTGTCTCTCACGCCACTTACAGTGAAACCAGCCGTGTCACCCTCATTAGAGTTTCAAGAATCTAAGTCTACTTGGAGAGAAGGAATAAGACGAGTGACGGAGTCTATCAAAACAAAAAAGTCATTCGGTCACTGTAAAACTGTTTAAATGGATGCTAGCTAGCATGCGCCATACACTGGGAAGATGAGCTGAGTAATAGAACCGGCATGACCTTTGTCACACTTCTGTTGTGAAAGTCATAAAGTCCTGCACCCTAGACATCAAACAGGTCCCTCTTCCCTCCCCGCATTGGTTGATTGATTAGGTTTGGTAAGTTTACAGCTAGCAGTCATGACAGTAGGATATTGGTCATCCTATGAGACTGAGGAGCCAAGGGCTCAGGTGCTAATCAGATGTGCTGTACATTCATGTTGGCTGTTATTTCTTTTGCTATTCTTAGGAATCAGAGGTCATATATGAAGAGTTGGTGGCTGCCTTAAATTGCAAAGGGCAGACCATGTATCTGGAGTTAACTCTCATACTAGCTTAGACTTTGTACTGAGGCTTTGGAGTTCATTGGGAGGCGAATCAGGTCTCACTCAAGATCACCCTGAATAGTCATTCAGCCTGGAATGTAGGTTGCCTTCTGCACAGTAGGTGGGTTGGCACAGTGTGACTTCTTGAAGACGTCAGTCCAGTGATCATGAAATCCTGGAGAGCACTGACTGTGTGATTTTTAGATTGGTAGTCACTGAAGTCTGCGTCGGTCTCTCAAACCAGCTGAGCATGGACCGGCTTTTGAGGTCACTCAGAACACTCCTGCTGTGCACCAAGGCCATTCTCTGTGGATTGCTCTCACCGAAGCTTTCTGGTCAAGTCAGAGCTGGACCGATAGGCACAGTGGTCCTGAGAGAACAACCCAGTCTTTCACTCAAGAGAGGGCTCTCTGCAGCTGAGTCTCTGAGACATCGAGCACTACCTTATATGCCCTTCTATTTCTGAGTGCACACACCATCATAAACCTTTTGTTTGTGTATATGATTTTTGTGCCTTAATGATGTTGGACTTGAGTCATTCATTGTTGCAGGTCTCCAGGAATAAGAATCTGCAAAACTTTCTATGGAAGCTCAAGTCTGCCATGACGCATAGAGTTTGACTGGCTTCCATTTCTGTTGTTTCTTTCCCAGGTTTAACTGTAGATCTTGGTGTATATAGTTACAGGGGAACTTATCTTCTGAGGGCATAGACAGTATCCCATAATCCCCTGGACTGGGGAGAAGCCTTCTCATACAGAGAGAGAGAGAGAGAGAGAGAGAGAGAGAGAGAGAGAGAGAGAGAGATTCCCCAAAGGAAAAGAACACCAGTTTCAATAGTCTCTTTTATCTCACGTTGTCATTTTTATCTGTTCTTTAAAATGGCTAAATTTTTTGATAACCCAGTTTCTTGCCATCAGTACAGATTACAATTTACAGATTGTAATTGACAATTACAGTATAGTTACAGATTCTGGAGCCAGCTTCCCACATTTGTCCTTAGCCCAGTCATGGGTGTCTCTGAGTGGCCTTGGACACTTAAACATCTCATATCTCAGTCTCTTTGTTTGTGACTCAGAATGCTTACCTCTGCTTCCGAATGAAGGCCAGTTGGATAAGTGTGTATGAACACATGGTAGCCTACCTTCTGGGGAACTAAATATAAATGAGTAGCCAGCTCTCATCTCCACAAGGAAGATCTGTATGTGCGTGGCTTGTATGTGTGGTGATTATTATTGTCTGTGGGAAATACCGAGTTCCGATATATGTCTGGCTTCCCTCGTGTAATCCTTTTTAAATTTATATTAAAGACAATCCTTAGAAGCAGTTGCCATGGGCATCCTCAGAAGGCACAGAGCTCTTCTTTTGTCTGGAGGTGGCAAGACTCTTCCAGTTTAGTCGTAGATAATATTTTCAGCACTGCTCTCAGTTCTTTGGGCAAAATGAAGACAGTGCGAGAGTAGAGCCAAGGCAGAGGTTAGACCATCTGCAACATGGCCTACCACGCTGGACACAAGGATGGTGATGTAGGGTGATAGCCTTGGCTGTCTCCCTTACTGCCATGACCCAGTCCCTCCAAACCTCATCCGCTCCATCCACCACTGCTTCCCTTCTCTCTTCAACCACAAGTGACAGTAGTGTCTGCCAATTTTCAGAGACTCACATTTCCTGTGGTTTACTGCCTTAGTCAGCTGAATTAGTAGTACAACTCTAGCGTATTTACATTAGTTCTCTCGCCACTAGCTACTAGATCACGTTCACGGAAGCCTTCTTCTGTCTGTGATTGAATCTGAAAGGTGTACATGGGCGGTTCTGCTTGAGAACCTGTGCCTTCCCCGTAGAGGATGAAAGATGAGCAAACCGCAGGCAAGCATCTTTAGGTCTGTGCTGAGAGACTGCTAAAAATATCCTTTCCGGAGATTGGCTCAGGTTAGAGAGTTGACACCGATATTTTACGTTTCAGTCAGGCGAGTCTTTCCCTTCCTTTCACGTTAGTGAGTTAAGGTCTCCTGTCTAACATTTGCCTGCAGAGCTGTAAGAGAAAGAAAGAAAGAAAGAAAAAAAAAAAAAAACCTCAACCATAACCCTAGGCTTTGTCATATTTCTGTGTCTATTCCTGGACAGCTAGCCATCGCGTAGATTATGACTTAGTTGTGTATGCCTAGAGTGAATCCACTGCTCTACAATGGAGAGTCATGGATGCAGTTTTCAGCCTTGCTCTCAGCCTTTCTTTAAGCAACAAAGCACATACACGCATCGTCCCTTTGCGTTCCAGGGACTGATGATGTGTCACTCAGGGAACCTGTGACCACAGGTTAGGCAAGTCTCTGTCCTGCTGCTTCCTCTGACCTATGTACATAGTCAGGGGAGGGCCCCTGTCAACGTGCCCACAAGGTTCCTTTATCCTTTGTCATTACGTCATTGTCCAAGGTGACAGGAGGAACTCAGTCGTTAAAATGACGAGCCTTATTTTCATGAAATAACCAGGCTCACTGAGGTAAATGGTGCCTGCCTGGGAAAGAGTTATTTTATTGCAAACCCCTAGCTTCCATCGGCCTTCCCTCTCGAGCCTGCCTAGCCTGCTTGCAGGGAGGGCAGCCTGCTTGCCCTCCCTTGGCCATATTTGCCCCTGTCCTATTGTCCCCTTCAGACTGATGGGTCCAGATCACAGCACAGAGCCTGCCATTGTCAAAACAGCCCAAAGTCACACTGGACTCGGAGTCCTGTGGTGTCTGTGGCACGAGGCTTTTGATACCTGTAAGATCTGCATGCCTCTTGGCTTTCAAGTGTCAGGGGTTCTTTATATTCACAGCCTAGCACACTAGGCAAGTTCCCTCCTTTGACACAGGTGTGGCCAACGTAAAGGAAAAAAACACACACACATCACCGTGTCATTTCTGTGTTCGGGTGCCTTCATCCCCCAGGGAGTTAATGACAGCTTGTTCACACCACCTAGAAATAACTATTCATCTCACTTCTCTTTTGAAAAAAAAAAAAAAAAAACCTGAGTAGAAAGGATGTTTTAGTCTGCCGACAGTAATGGCTCTCAAGCCGTTCCTAATGGGCACTGTGGAACTACTCCATGCAGACTAGCGTAGGCAAGACCGTGGCAGGAAGTGGTCTGCCTGGGCTCAGGGGCCGTGTTAGGGAATGCCAATAACTGGCCATTAAGTGCAGCTAAGTGCAGTCTGGAGCAGCTGCTGTCACTGCTCAGCAAGGAGACATCACAGGCGGCCTCCGTGCATTTTTCTTCTTTTTGGGGGACTAAAGTGCCTGTGATTTTACTCGGGGTCTAAAAACACACAACAGTAGTGAACCATCATGCCCGCAGTCCCACACTTGCTTCCGGCCACCATTTGGGTCTTTGTGGTCCATGTCCAGCATTTGTAGCAATGTGCTAGGGAGACTGGCAGATGAGGGAACAGATGAAACACAAACGGAGAGATTGCTTCTTGAATTTCAGGCACTTGGTATTGTGTACCTATTAATAAGCAAAGAGGGGTGAAGGGAACTGTGGGGGAAGATATGCCCGCTGTTCATGATCTAGATGGGAAAAGATATCATTCATTCCTTTAAAACTCACTGTTATTTTACAAAGAAAGCACTTCCTTAGTCTACAAATTGTGTGTTTGTGTGTCTGTGTCTGCATGTGTATGTGTGTGAGAGAGAGAGAGAGGCAGACAGACACAGAGACTGACATAGAAGAGCTTTTTATTCTCTATTCCTCAAGACCGGGAGTGAAATGAAAACCCTAACAAGCTCTATGTTTTGATTGTTCCAACCCGTGGTGACAAAGGTTGCCCAGGTACCAGCACTCCGCCCCCAGCAGCAACCCAAGACTAATTAAACGCTACTGCGGCAACGATCAAGTATCTCCAAACATCATACCCCAGGGCTCTCGCTGGCTTTGTTTTCTCACTGCAGTCTGAGGGTGATAGCTATTGTGTGAAGTCATATTTCCTTGGTCCTGGAGACATGTGGGAAAGTGAAGAGTACTTCCCCCAGGGACACACCTTAAACATGAGCTGCAGGGCCTGGGCAGCTAACACAAACAAGACAAAAATAATGTGACTTTAATAAACTCTTCCAGGGCTTAGAAGGAGTGAGACAAATGCTCTCAGAAAATAAGATGAGACAGTCAGTATAGGATTTCAGAAGAAGTATGTGATTCAAAGCAAGGATTGAAAGCCCAGAGAGTGTACCACACCTCAGTTTGAAAGATTCAAACGGTTGCTGCTAACCGTTGCCACAGGATTTGGAAGGACTGAGGTAAAACCAACACCTTAAGGACTGCCCTTATTGTCTGCCCTTTGCTCTTAAGCCAGTCTTTCCTTAATAAAATGGGATTTCAGCCGTCGTGAAAACAGTCACTGCCGAGTGTCTGGCCCAAATGCATAGATTCCTGGGGAAGCCTCTCGAGGCTAGTGTAGGATGGAGTAGCTAAGTGCTCAGCACACCACACCTGGCCCTGAGCCCCCGCCTCACAGTGTTGCCTTTGGGTTCCTGAAATTCAGCCCCAAATACCACATCTGGCCAAAATAAAACAAAAACTGAGAGAAAGGATCAACGATGGGCTATGTCCTGCTGCCTAGGTGAATGATGCTGATAGGTGAACAGCTCTGCAGCCCCCTGGTGGAGTCTTCACAGGTTTTAAGCTTTCGGCTGGGAGACCACACTTGCAAAAGATCAGTGCAAGCTGCCAGTTAACTGCACTAGACAGATGCACTGCATGCCTGCTCAGATGAAGGAGTGACTGTTCTTCAGCTAGAATTCCAAGTATCTTCTCAGTGCAAAATTCAGATGGTGCAGTTCAGGAGGAAAACTCTGTGTGTGTGTGTGTGTGTGTGTGTGTGTGTGTGTGTGTGTGTGTGTGTGTATGACGGGGTGGGGGGTAGGGAAATATCCCCTGGAACTGAAGTTAAGTAGACAGTTATGAGCTGTCATGTGAGTTCTGGGAACTGAACCTGGGTCCCTTGGAAGAGCAGCTAATGAATGCTTTTAACCTCTGAGCCATCTTTTCAGCCCCTTAACATATTTGAAACACTAGGATTGAAAGGTCTATGAAAGAAACTTTATTTAAAAACTCTGCCTGTCCCACCTACTAGGACTGTCAATCAGGAAACAGTCACAGCTCAGAGCATTGACTTCTCAGGACAGGGGCTCTTAGCCCTTGCCTTTTCCTCTCTCTCCCTGTAGAAACTGTGAGCCAGACCAACTTAATTGTATTTGCACAACAGCAGACACCTGTGTGGAAAGTATTTCAAGACTCAGATCGGTGGGTGTTTCTATCTACACAATGCCAAATAGGAAATAATGTCATTGTCTTTTCCCATTTAAATAAGAACGTGCATGCTGGCATGTGGTCCTGCTTTACGCCTCAGACTAAGTACTTATGCACAAGTTTTGGAAGAAGGCCGAAGGATTACAGCCTATAAATTCGGGGATTCAGTGTGGTTTGAGTGTGTTAAAAGTCCCAGGCACATCGTTTGTTGCACATAATTGAGAATAGCCTGCATTTTAATGAGCATGATCAGCTATGCATATCTTGTCATGTGAACCATCAATTAGCACGGCATAATTTAACAAGTCAGTACGTGCAGATATAAATACCCTTGGGGAGCTATGATCAAATCAGATTATTACCAACAATGTGTGTGCAGGTGATCGTTACCAGAGAGCCGGGGTTATCCAGATGGAAAAGTGATTTTTATGGTAATATGGCTTGTGATTGGCTATTGCCATCTGAGGCCGTATTCACTCACTCATTATCTATCTATCTATCTATCTATCTATCTATCTATCTATCTATCTATCTATCCATCCATCCATCCATCCATCTATCTATCTATCTATCTATCTATCTATCTATCTATTCATTTATCTATTCATTTTTGTTTTTTGAGACAGGGTTTCCCTGTTATTTCCTGGCTGTCCTAGAACTCCCCCTGTAGACCAGGCTGGCCTTAAACTCTGAGATTTGCCTGCCTCTGCTTCTGTGTATGCCAATGCTGCCTGACTTACATATGAGGCCTGTAAGGCAATGGCTCAATTTTTCCCAAGTCTAATTTGATTTTTTTTCCTAAAGGCTTACTTTAATGTATGTATCCAACCCTATATGACATTATTGTGTGTTTACACAAAACCCTTATAGAGCATGCTGAAACTTGAAAGAAAAATGTATGTATGTAATAGTGCTATTAGTGATAATGTATGTTGACAACAGTATGGTGGTCAGTCACTCAAGGTTCTGTTGATAACTTTTTGAGGGGTTATTCTTCTCCAAGTTTTACAAATTCAGTGATACAGTCCTTTTGTTTTGTTTTGTTTTGTTTTGTTTTGTTTTGTTTTAGGCAAATACGTCAGAATTCACTTAGACTCCCTGAATCAATTAAGATATTTGTAGTAAATATGGGTTTGGAAATGTATTCTTCCTTCTTCTTTCCAGAGTGATGTCTTTAAAGATAGCAGAGAGGAGACAGAATGAGATGCCTTCCTCTTTCTCTTTTTTAGTTCACCCTTTAAGCAAGTATTGTCATTTACTAGATGCACAGGCAGCATCACTGAAGGGGTCACAGAGCCCCAGCCACACCCTCCTCCTCTCTGAAAGTGTAATGTAAAGTGTAGTTGATTTCTTCACCCCACAATCCTTTAAGAAGCCACTAAACACAAAATCCAGTCAAGATTTAGAGCAGTGGCTCTCAGCCTTCCTAATGCTAAGAGCCTTTAATACATTTTCCCTCATGTTGTAGTGACCCCCCCCCAACTATAAAGGCATTTTCACTGCTACTCCATAACTGTGATTTTGCTACTGTTATAAATCATAACACAAATATTCGATATGCAGGATATCTTGTAGCAACCCCTGTGAAAGATTGTTTGACCCGAGAGGGGCCGCGACCCACAGGTTGAGAACCCCTGATCTAAAACGCATGGAAAGTGAAATTGTTTTTAAAAGCTTGTTGCCCAAAATATCTTAAAAGTTTACATTTTGGAGCCACTTATATTTCCACTTATATTCATAATGTGTGTGGGGGGGTGGGGGGTGTATCACTTCACTTTTAAATTACAGTTGTACACTACTATAGGAGCATAAGCAATTGAGGTTGCATAAACTCCTAATAGATCTGGGAAACACTGTTTTTTTAAGGGATGCCATAACATCACAGGGAAACGTGACATGCCCCCGGCCACGCTGATGAAAACCCCTCTACATTGTTACCTGTACGAAAGTGTAGCACATGCTACGGTGATAGTACATCGTGGTTGATAAGGATAACCAGCTATCACTGATCAACGTGGTTGCTAAAATACGCTTCTCATTGTGACTCAGAATATACTCTAGGAGAAAAAAAGTTTTCTATGTGCAAACAGTAACAGAGCCCCCCTCATTTGACTGTCGCTTGGTTTTGCATTGGGCCTTCACACATATCATTCATTCACACACAACCTCCATGTTGTCTGCTTCTCTCTTGCTTTCATATTTCCACTTCATTTTTTAAAATAGTGTGTCTCCCTACTCTCCAATCACAGTCATGTTTTTTACAAACCATGTTGGTTTGGGTTATTTTTAGGCAGGAGGTCAGTGTTTTGTTTTTTAAATAAGCCTTACATCACGGTTGGTTATGCTATTATGTCCTGTCTGCTTTTTGTTTTCTTGTTTTATACATAGAACAGAGATTATTTTGTGCCTTTGGAATATCATTCCAGTGTATAAATACAAATGAAATAATGTGTCAAATTAGCTCACTCCATGGGGTCATCTAGAAATAGGCTTCTCTCCGTAGACATTCTGCTGCTGGCAACCTAAGCAAACTTCATACGGCAAATGGATTCTCTATGCCTGGTAAACAGACTCCTCGCAAATTTGAAATTAGTTAGCAACAAAAACAACAGAAGTTCCGATTTACAATTCAGGAAGAAAAAAAATAAAGGAAATAAACAAAAACATACTTTGAGTAAGTAAAAGCAAGACCTTAAATTAATCACGGAGCAGATTTCAGAACGGAACCTTCCAGGAGTCTAACTTTCTGATCCTACTCCTTTTCCTTGTGAGAAACCACAGAGACAAAGAGGCTTTAAGTTAAAGAGCCTTAGAGGGTAATGCCAGGACCTAGGCAGACAAGGTCAAGATGGTGAGTCATGAGAAATCACTGGCTCAAGAAACTAGAACCACTTTACAGAGTGAAAAATAAGCCATGTTAGACAAATGAAAACGTGCAGTCATTGCTTACATTATTAGCACTTTTTTTTGTTGTTATAGATTTCCTTTTAGCATGAAGGTGTTGGATATTTATTTACAAACTATCAACTTTCAGAGACTTGACAAAAACAAACAACCAATTTCTGAGAGAGATAGAGCCCTCCACAGGTGGGCCTGGGATGGACAACCTGGGCTTGAATCACCTCTGCTGATTAGATGTGTGCTCTTATGGATAAATTCTTGAACTTCAGTGTTTTCTAAACTTTATCTCAAAGATCCTTTTACACTTAATATCCTGCTATTTTTTTTTGATAACATCAACTCATAGTAAAAAAAAAAGTCACTAATATATTTGGTAAAGTGCTTTATATACAAAGGTAGTCATAACTGTTAACTGTGAACATAGCCGATGGGTCAAGCCAAGATGTGTTTGTATGAAGTTCTTGGGCATTCAGAGTAGAGCAGGAGAACTTACTGGGATGAATCAAAATGTAACTCTTCACACTCACCTGCTCACTGTCCCTAATGGGCATCGCTTGTCTGTGGAGTCTGGGGCTCTGTCATATATGAGGGCTAATAACGATGTGATATATTAGTTAATTAATTAATTAATTAGCTAATTAATTAATTAATAAACAGACGTTTGTTCCCACACACTCTCCTGTGGTTGGAACTAACTGTCCATCAAGATTCAGAGGCGGGCTGGTGAGATAGCTCAGTGGGTAAGAGCACCTGACTGCTCTTCCAAAGGTCCGGAGTTCAAATCCCAGCAACCACATGGTGGCTCACAATGATCCGTAACGAGGTCTGACGGCCCTCTTCTGGTGTGTCTGAAGATTGCTACAGTGTACTTACATATAATAAATAAATAAATCTTAAAAAAAAAAAGATTCAGGGGCACTTCTCAGTCACACAAGTATGTGCCTCCAACTGCTAAGGAGGAGAGGAGAGTGTAGCGCCATCTAGCATATGACAGAGGAACAGGTCCTCCAAGGATAACAAGGGAAGGGCCTTCACGGGTGAAATTCAGCAAAAGTCTTTTTCTTTTGTGCTTAAGAAGGATGATGGTCGCTACTTATATTTCCTAAGTTAGCAGTCTGCACTGCCTCGTTGTAGAGGATGCAGGGTTGTTTTTGGTTTTGTTGTAGACTTTGTGAGGATCACCGGAAGCTTACGATCCTCTATGGCTTAGGAAATAGGAAGCGGGAAATGGAAATTATTTAAGATCTTTCTATAAAGATGGTAAATGTTAAATGTATGAATATTTTTCAGAAGACTTTACACTATTCTGTTGAGATATAAGAAAAAAGGCTAGAGGCTGACACGAGTTTTCACTGACCACCTAGAGACTCGTGATTAGTGACAATTGGTTGGTGGCATCAGTAACTCCAGGGACCAGAGAAAGAAACCAGCGCGTTTAAACATAGGGGCGTCAGAACTCAGGGGTTGGTTGTAACTGTTACTGAGGTTCTGCAGTAATGGAACCACAGCACTCAGAGAGGTCCTCAGAGGCTCAGCATCCTCCTGCCTGCCTTTGTTTACTGGATTCATAGGAAGTGAGGGTGCTCCAGCGTCCGCCAGGCTGGTTATCTCTACCGTTTGCTTTTCATAGGTCATCGTGATGCCGCTTGCTTGCATGGTGGCTCACTCAACTTTGGGTGGCTCTCTATCGTTTCATAGAGGACATGTCTAAATTAATTTTGGGGATACCATTATTTTCCAGAAGTCTGCTTTGTTCCTTTAAGAAAGCCTTATAATTTTTTTTTTAAGATATAATTTTCCACTGACTCTCAGGCCAGAGTACTCATTTTATCATGTGCTGTAGAGCTTTTTTAAAGGTCCCATTTTGAGTTCTGTTTGTTTTCTCCCTGGAAATGTTCTTCTAGGCTCAGCATGTGTCAACAGGCAAGGTTGCATAGGTTCTCCTTCGGGAATCTCACGATCCCTCTTGAGTCCCACCCAATGCCGCCTCCCCTTACAGGGACATTTCCTAAACTCTATCCAGTCCAGGTTGCCAACCACAGAGGCCTCATCCAGACTCGGCTCTCTTTGGTTCTTAAGAGGAGGAAGGCTCAAGAAATGAGACCGGTTTCCCCCAAAGTGTGTCTTGCAGCCTAGAATTATGGACAGGTGTAAAGGACTGAGTTCGAGCCTCTCCAGCCTTCCTGAGTCTGACTGAACAGGTAAAGGGGGAGTGCAGAACAGTTAGGGCTGGACCACACAGGTTCAAATGCAAGCTCCATGTTATACGTCAATGCTCTGTGCCTCAGTTTCCTTACTGAAGACCCTGTTCTACACACAGTGGATTTATGAGTATTCGGGAGCTACATGCTATGTGAAGGGTGGAGATAGTGAGGCCGTATTAAATGATGTTATTAATACGCTGCTTTCTTCCTTGGGTGAAACATGCTAAAATGGATACTTTGATTGCGTTCTATGCATCTCTTCTCCCGTGAGGCTTCCCCCTCGACGTACCTTTTTGCATGACACCGGTTTACTTTAAATCACCATGGCCATGTTTGTTGTCATTAGTAGTGATGGTTCTATGTCTTTTCATGAGTTCTTCAAAGACTCGTGAATTTGGAACAGAGCATCTTCTTGTCTGTCTCCATGCCAACCCACTTCTTTAACTCAGCCCAAGTTGAAGCAGTCATTGTATGGCAGAATCTCTGTTTGCGGAAATCTGCCATTCAAAGCTGTCAGCATGTTACAGTCTTTGAGATGATTCAAAAGCCGTATTTTTCTAGAGGGAGTTGCGTTCTTATTTTCATTCATTTCATTTATTTTCGTGTATTTAAGAGTCCCCCGGTAAGGTTGACTTGCTCCATGGTAATTAGCAGAATATCCTCTTACTGTTTGTCTTGCTCTTTGGTGTGAGCCTTACTGAGCTGACCTTTACCTTACAGGGCTCCTCTCCCCTTAACTCCTCCAGGGCTGTGACATCACATTGAACTCTGCCATCGTGTCCCTTCCCTAAGTAATATGCAGTTACTTTGAACTATAAACCAATATTTCACCAAGAATGCTATCTTCTGTTTTTCAGGTTTTCAGATACATGTTCTTAAAAAGGGAAATATCTGTAGTGGTGAGGAGAGCTTTCGTCCCTTTAGGGGAATGCTAACAAGTGTCAGGAAAGCTGAGACCTCTGCTGCATCCTGACTGTTCAAACTTAGCATACCGTTGGCCACTCTGTGCAGTGATGTGTAGAGCCACTCATATAAGTGGTTGTGTTGAGCTTCTAATTTTCTCACAATATTAGCTCCAAGTTCCCTGGAGCCAAGTTTTTCTTTTCTTTTCTCTTCTTTTTTTTCTTTCTTTTTTTTTTAAACTTCTCTTCGTCTAGTCAAAGTCTTTCCCACCTTGAGACCAATTGAAATTCCTGTCTTCCCAATGGTACAGTTTAAACAGCAATCCCTTCCTATAGCCTCGACACCTACCAAAAGAAGCCGCACATCAATTCTTCATGTCACTCTAGGAGTGGCTATGCATGAATTGCTTGAAAATGCATAAATTGGACAAGGCATATTAGACTGTTTGAGTCTGCCACCATGGTAGCCCACCGGCTTCTTTAATCCTGTCTAATGGAGGCAGGCAGTCTGTAAATGCCATGGTTAGAGAATGTGCTAGCTACTGTCTTATCATTTTTGATACATCTCAAAAACCTGTGTTTTAAAAAGGGAACTTAGGTTATTTAACATTCAAAATGCTGATGATATTAGTTGCCTTCATGTAAATCAGTGCATCATCCATATGCCAGGCGCTGTGTGGATATCTTGTGCTATGAGTGTATGGTGTAGCAGTGCTTTTAAAATGCTCTTCTCTGTCTGTGCTTGTGAGGTTTTTTTATGTGTTCATGTTGTCTTTTGGGACACTGCAGTTCAATGGGCCTCGATAGGGGGGAAATGCAGTTTCACTTCACTGGTCTCTAGGAGATGTTTTTGCATCAGAAAATGAAGGCTGGCCAGTGTAGTCCTTTGATTTCTGCTCCTTTTGGTATTGCCACAGCAAGACCCCCTCAAGTGCATTACTGAGCCCCATTATATTCACTCCCCCTCCCCCCACAAGGCCTGGTGAGAAGGGCTTGCCTGTAGCTCCCATCCACCTCCCTGATCCTGCATATTAAACCCTGTAATTATAGCAGACATTACATTGTCTCCTGTCCACACCCACCCTCCTCCCTATAGGATGATGTCATTGCATGTCAAACAGGGGATTAGCATGAGGAGAGAAATTCTACTGCCTTTTTTTTTTCCCACTAAGAAGAATTTGGTTCTGATAAATTTTCCTACGAATAACTGCTGTCTTACTTCATAGGAGAAGTTTTTAAAAGGAGAGGAAAAACCTTGATAGCACAGAAACACACACACACACACACACACACACACACACACACACACTGGCCGCATGAACAGAGATAGGCGCTGCTGGCCGCATCTGCAGCTCTGTCTATCACTTAGTGGCCGAGCAGGGACACAAAGCAAGCCTGGGAAATCGCCCCCTTGCCTTACAAAAGCAGGGGCGCATCAGTCTTCTCAGAGCCCACAGTGGCCCTGTCCCTGCTGCAGAAAATGGCCCTGGAAAAAAAGCAACAGCAACAACAACAACAACAAGGTCCAGCCAGGGTGGTTGCTGGGTAGAAAGGGGATGCAGGCAGCTGGTCCCATCCGTCTTCAAAATGTTTGTTTTTTCATGATGGCGGGGATGGAGGATGTTCAAGTCCAATTTGTTGTGTTTCAGGCTAGAGCTCTTGTCTTCCCAGATGGAAAAATAAGTTAAGGTGCAAGATGGAAGCCGGGTGTCATAGAGTTTCTGAGCCCGGATTGGAGTTTAACAACCTTTTTCAATTCTTCCAACAAATGTAAACATCGACTTGGATATAGAGAAGAAAAAAAAACAATAATTCTAAAAAATAAGGAAATCCTTTTCTGTATAGGCAGGGCGAGTTGTTTTCATGTTTGAAGCAATCTGAGAGCTCTAAGTTGGAAGAGTTAGTGTAGGCCCAAGTGCAGCCTGGCTTAGCTGTGGGACCCTGGGCACCTCAGAGCCTCGACCTGCTCACCTGTGCAATGGCATTGACTAACTAGCCTCAGCAGCCACACCTCACAGGGGAAGTCTGGCAAGTATCAGAGGTCGTTTCCACAACCTAAAATCAGTTCAGATAGCAGGCTAGAGTTCTGAGAATAAGACACTACCCTAAAGGACAAAGCCTCTCTCCCTATTTCTGTCAGGCTTTCACAGAACCAGACAAGGACACTGCCTCCAACCTGTCTAGCCCCTTTTCTTGTGGAGGAGACACGGGGACTGTGAGCTCCAGAGCCACCTGCATTAGAGATCCTTTGAAACTGTTGGGCTGGCGGATGTTAGTTGTTTGGAAATTGGAGTGTTTAAAACCTTTTGCAGTGCACTTGGGCCGCTGAGACCCTCCTTAGAATTTAGTTTCTTTGGGTCCAGACCGTATTTTCTTGTCAGGGATGATATTGCATACATATACCTCATCTTTCCATCCTATTCTTGCTCTGCCTGGGAGGGTGGTGGCTGAGTTGCTTTTTTTTTTTCCTCCTTTTTGGGGGCATTAGGGGGGTGGAGGTTTCAAACAGGGTTTCTCTGTTTAGCCCTGGATGTCCCTTTGTAGACCAAGCTAGCCTCGAACTCACAGAGATAAGCCTGCCTCCCAAGTGCTGGGGTCAAAGGCGCGCACCACCAAGCCTGGCCTTTTGTTTGCTCTTCAGATCTTTTTCCCAAGCGGGGCTTTTAGGTGAGTGGTGCTTGAGGAGTAAGATTCTGAAGGCTAGTAATTTGACCAACAGTCGTCAATTGCAGTTCTGGGTTGGCTACGTGGTTGGAAGGACCCTGGGATGTGTTTGAGGGTTCTAGAAATACTATACTGTCAAGGCCACCTGTCACATTGCCCCTGTGTAGAGTGGGAAGAAGGGAGATGTCATGGCCACGTGCTGTCTCTGGATTCTGCTCCATGCAGAGTGGGGGCTTCACCAAAGCTGACTTCAGACATGGGCTCTCATCCTCAGTTTCTCCAGAACTTTCTTCTTCATTGGTGGGATGCTGCCTCCACTCCAATTGTCTGCCAATACGCCTTGGGTCACTTGGAATGTGGATAGCTCTCCTACCTTGTCATCATGGGAAGGCTGTTACAGAAGGGTTGTCAGTACTTGTTCTGGAGAGCTGAAATTACTGTCTGGAGATGGCCACATCCTCCTCTCCCAGGTTGCTGTAGGGACATCAGGGTCATCTTCCCCATTACCCCACTTGTGGCCCCGCTACACTCTCAACATGGCTGTCATCTGACTTATCCGTGGCTTGGGTTTCTGGGATAAGGTTGAATCTGCCTGCTAGGACCTCCTTGCCCGGATGCTGGGGAGCGATAAGTCACCTTGGTTGCTTTTCACGGTCATTTCACCATTACCGTCTGCCAGACCCTGCTCTGAGCCAACCTGGCTGAACTTTGTTCCGTTTTTTTTTTCAGTTGCTGGCCAGATGCTCTTCTGCATCAGGGTGCGTCCAGGCTTGGTTCTCTGTTGTTACTTTTTGCCTCTGGGATATCGACTTGCCATGTTGCCCTGGCTAGCCTTGCTCTCCCTATGTCTGTCTCTACCTTCAGAGGGCTGAGATTATAGATGAGTATGATCACATAAGGTTCTTCACATATCCCCAGACACCCATTCATTTTTTAAAAAATAAACTATGATCTTAATTTATTGTTCTCATTTAGTTCAAGCTAACAAACCCAACAGGGAAAATCTTGTCTGGAAGTTGCTATCCCATCCCCCACCTACCTACCAAACCTACCTACCCAAACCCAACCAAACAAAATCAGCTCTTTCCAGTGTTAAGGGATCCATACATACAGGAGGCACTGAGTTACCCTCTCAAGCACCCGCATTAGTTTTATTGTTAGAAACCTACGTACCTGGCTCAGAGTGTTCGCATTTGCTCATTTCTGGTTGTAGAAAGGTTCAGGTTTGCACATCCTCTGCTGCCTGAGGATAGAGCTACCTCCCTGCCCTTGTGCTCCTGGCACTAAGTTGACCAGATTCTTGCAATAGCTTGCATTTGGTTTACATCAGATCTCCCAAGGGCTGAGGAATGATTCACAGCCCCCAAAGATCAGCTCAGCACACTCCCAAGTGCAGCTTCCTATAAAGAGAGTGGCTACTCAACTGCTGTCTGTCCGAACAGGCCAGTGATGGCTCTGGTGCTTGGCTATGGACCTGCATGCATTGGAGCATGATCAGTGACCATTGGTCCAGTTACTGTATTCACCTGATGTTTCTGCATTATCTTGGAAAACACTACTTCTCCTAGATCTGCTCCCAGAGGAGTTGGAGCCAGTCAACATGAGTCACAGCTACTGTTTTACATGAGCCCCAAGTTAAGTCGCATTTCCTGGTTGAATTCCATGAAACCCTATGATCATCAGCTGGTGAGACCCATCTTCACCAGAATTTGCCCTAGCTTCTCCTTAACTACCCGAAAGCATTGGCTTTAATCTCATTTGGAGGTGTTTCTAAAAAAAAATACATACTGAAGTCACCTTTATTCATGTATCTTATTACAAAATTCAAAATTTGAATTACTATGATTCTTTAAACAGGGCTCACATACCTATCTGTGATCAATATTCACTCCAGAAGTATGATTAGGAATTAGAACTCAACACTCCTTTGGGTTTGGCTGAAACCTCTTCTCTCTCTTACCCAACTTAAATAGCTCTGATATTTGAATGTGATTGAAAATCTGTAGTCAAAAAGCCTCTAGTCAGCTGTTCATCTTTGGTATCTAGTATTAAAATCACCGGCGTGGGAAAAGCACTAATACACGTACTACCTTGGCCTTATGAGTAGTTGCCAACTCTTCTGCTGTTTACCAGCAGATGGCATGACTTAAGGCATATCGCCATGCAACTGAAAGTGGTTCTCAAGGTATTTGCCTCGAATTTCATAGTAAAAAATTCAATTTCCCTGTTTTATAGAGAGCTCTTACAAATATCTAAATAAAGCCTTAAAGATGGGCATATGCTATGAACATTCAGTTTACACACACACACACAAAACCTATTGGTAGAGAGAGACATATTACACCATTATGAACCTCTGAAAACCACAGAACCTCTGTAGATGAAGCAATAGGAGTGATACGAGAAGGTGCAGCCTTGCCCGCCATCCACATGGCTTTGAAAATCGTTCCGCACAGTGTTGGCGAAGAGCGCAGGCCAAGTTCTTCCCGTTCTCCTACTGGATACAGATGACCTTTCTGACACAGGAATTTCAGTAAAATCCAGGTAGTAAAAGTGCATAAGCGTTTTGACGTAACAGATCCATACCAGCCATTGAGCCTATGGAAAGAAACAGAGATGTGCATATAGTCAGGTAAACATGGCTTGCTGTCGTATTACTTATATGTTTGAAAAACTCAGGGAAACCCCTGAGATTCTCCACAGTAGTGAGTGGTTTAGTTAACGATGACTACGCGAGAGGATGCAGTGCTCAGCCCACATTGCAAACCACGCATCAGTACACACATGGTGGCTGAGAGGAAAAAAGAATCATGAAGGTCGTTACAGTTTGGTCCTAATGTAGTAGTAGTCAAAACAATGCTTGTCTTTACAAAAATGCACCAGACTTTAATGTGGGTTTCCATCTGGATATTTGCACCTATATTTTCTCTATACTTTTACGTTTTGCGCAGTAGTCGGCTGTTACTTTACAATCAAGAAAAGCCGTAAGCATTTCTTAAAAATGATACGCCTAGCATTTGAGACGGGAGTCACTCCCCACTTTGTCTCATGGAAATGAGATTCAGTAGTGAGCGCTGTGTCCAGGGGAAAGTCGAGCACATTTGAGTCAGAGGTTTGAAAAGCTCTTCAGACCCTAACCTCAGAAACCTCAGACGTATGTAATGATACAGCACTAAAAGCCGAGATGTCAGCCTGAGTTAAGGAGGTTCGAGTAGATTCGTAAAACAGCAATGAGAGAGGAAAAAAAAACAAACAAACAAACCAGGCTCTGCGATCTTGGGGTTGGGCAGCCTCTTTACTGAATCTGTGTCAAAGTAGATGGTGTTGGGCCTGCTCTGGCTGCCTGTAGGTACATTTTGTGTTTGATGTTGGGCATATCACCAGACTCTCTGTACTATCAGTATTGGATGATTATTTTTGTTTGGACTTTGGCATTTTGGTACTGTTTCTACCCCTGCACAGTGAGGTGTGATTCTGAAGATGACTGGCCAGTGCAGAGGCAAAGGGAGCCTGCTTCTCCATCCCACTCTTGGATCCAGTGTGTCTGAGGTCCTACGGTCCCCTGCCTCTCTGTGTCTCTCTGTCTGCCTCTGTCTCTCTGTCTCTGTCTGCCTCTGTCTCTCTGTCTCTTTCTGTCTCTCTATCTCTGTTGGTCTCTGTATCTCTGTCTCTGTCTGCCTCTGTCTCTCTGTCTCTTTCTGTCTCTCTATCTCTGTCTCTGTTGGTCTCTGTATCTCTGTCTCTGCTACCTCTCTCCCTCTCTCCCTTAAGCATAAGTAGTTCTGGCAGATCTGGAATGAATATGTAGATCAGGCTGTCCTCAGATCCACAGAGCTGCACCTGAATCTGCCTCCAGAGTGTGGGGATGAAGGAGCACTGAGGATGAAGGTAAGTGCCACCACACCTAGTGGCCCAGGTATTTTTGATTAATAAAACACCAGGATATAATCCTTGGAAGGACCATAGTTGATGCAGCAAGAAAGGACGTTTAATTCTCTCTTGGGGATTGATCACAAAATGAAAGCAGAGAGTCGCAGAGTCTGGGCAAGCCTGATGTGTGCTTTAACAATGGGTTTTGGTTTATAGAGCTCAGGCTAACTTGCATCTCATTTCTGGTGGAGGTGTTTTTAACATTGATACCTCGTAGGTTCTTCATCCATTGTAGCTGGTCCATTAGAAGGGCTCTGTTCAAAGGATTTTTTTTTTTATCATAAAGACTAACATTCATGGGCCAAGCATGGTGGTACATACCTTTCATCCTGGCACTCTGGAGGCAGAGGCAGGCAGACCTCTGAGTTTGAGGTCAGCCTGGACTATAGAACAAATTCCAGGTCAGCCAAGGCTACACAGAAATCTTGTCTCAAAACAAACAAACAAAGCAAAACAAAAAGAAAACATTCAGAAATATATTATATAGGAATGTCTTACAAACGTTTTACCATTGTACAGCTCACATGATGACTTATATTTACATAATCTGAGGGAAGAGTTCAAATGAACATTGGCTGCATCTGCTCCTGCCCCTTGCGATGCATTATGTTATTTGCGGTCAGTGTTATTTTAGCCTGTTAGACTTACTACAAGGTTGAGCCATTGGTGTGCTAAAGTATTGCACTACTCATTTTTGAATGACCGTTGCATTGAGCCTTTGGAAAAGATGGAGGATGGAGAGTGCCCCCCTCCCCCAAAAAAAGCCTATATATTAGGACAACCTTTAAATAATACCTACAAATTTCTTTGCAGAGAATCAGAAAGGGGTTGAAAGAAGTGGCTTTGGCAGGTGAGTGTGTGAGACGAGATCATGACATGGGTAGAACAGGCCACAGCAGGAGTGAAGTTTGGGGTACAAGATCCTGCACCCTATGGCCCATGCTTTGGAAGTCACAGAAAGACATGAAATAGGGTATGCCAAATCCTCTGAACATGGCAGGCTGCTGGGTACCTGCATGCACCCAGTGGCTTCGTGAGAGCAGCCACACAGGAACTAACAGTGAGTGGTTGCATCCCTGCCTCCACCCAGGGCTACCTGCCTGGAGCTGAGTTCCTTACTAGGCACCCTTTGTTCACAGTGACTCCTACCCGGGGACTGGGATCGACTTGAAAAAGGAAAGTCCGAGATAGACACTCAGGACAAAACCACAACCTCTCAAATCTTAGCTTTTAATTTTATTTTATTATTTTTCCACATTGTCCAAGTTGATGGCAATTTCCTTCCTCTTCATGGTGGTGGTGGCGGTGGTGGTGGCGGTGGCGGTGGCGATGGTGGTGGTGGCGGTGGCAGTGGCGGCAGCGGGCAGGGGTGTATGATTGCTTCCAGAAGCACAATTTCACCTTCTCTCAGAGATATCAGCATTATTTTTATTTGAAACTATTTGGTCTATCTTTTTGTGGTGCTGGGCATTGAGCCCAAGGCTTCATGAATGCCAAGTCAAGTGCTCTACCTCCACTCCAGCCTTTCATGTCTGCTCTCTTAAAACAAGTCCTTCTATGTTATTGTTGCTTCCCTTCCTGCTTGCGGTTGTTTGTGAAGTTTTTGTTGTTTTGTTTTGTTTACACATGTTGTCTTTTCGGACACCGCATTTGGACTTGGTTCAATAGAAAAAAAGATGCAAGTCTCTTTCAGTGGTCTCTTTCGTCTATTCATTGTGGTGACACCTTGGTCATTTCTAAGTGTGACTGGAGGAGCTAGGCAATACTCACTGGGGCTCCAGATGGTTAGTGGCGTTTGGTCCTTGAGCAGGACTTGGTAGCTCTTCAGCTTTTCGGCAGGAATGTAATGGCCTCTGTTGCTCGGTTAGAAGGAGGCTTCAGGGCCACCATTTAGGATCTGTTCCAACAGTTGCACCTGGCCTCTGAGCCCAGGAGTTCTTTGGAAATCATGATCGTTACCCAGGGACAAGCAGAGAGTGACCTTTCCTGCTGCTGACCTGTTGTGGCTCTAAAAGACCAGGCGCAGTCCTATGTACGCCACCAGGTCTGTTCCCATGTCACAGTCAGCAAGTCTGACCACGCCCCAGGGCTTCCTCCACGGAACCCAAGAAACGCTCAGAATCCATCTGTTTGGAAATGCCTTATATGGAGAGGTTCTGAGGCTATTTTTGTGTTTGGTTTGTAAGAAGATTATGTTCTGTAAAAAGAGAGAGAAGAAAGAAAAGCCTGAGGCAGTGGGTACCTTGTTACTAAGAGGCTTAGGTAAAGGAGAAAACACTCGGTCCAGGCCTTCCCACCTTGATTCCGAGATAAGGTGGCAGCTTTCCATCCATCTGCTGCTGCTCGGACCGACCGTCCTCTGTGCCTTGTGTCTTGTGTGAGAGACCTGCCTGCCTCCCAGCACAGCCCCGCAGAGAGTCTGCAAGGCTGGGACACCAAGTGCTGGCCACTGCTAGCCACTGCTTGCCACGTGCTTCCATAATGGCTGCTGTTCGTTATTCCTGCAGCTCAGCCCCGAGTCCAAAATCCTAAAATGCTGAGAAGGCAAAGCAAAGGAGACCCTACCCAGCAACAGGCTGGTTGGTGGTCCTCCCCACTTTGGCTCTGTGCCCAGCTCAACTGTCTGGAGGGGCCAAGTGGCGGCAGCAGTGATGGGCTCACAAGTGAGTGGGCTGCTCTGCCTGCACGACCCCGTGACCCTTCCACCTTCTAAGAGGTAGCAAACATTAGTCTGAAAACAAAAAAAAAAAAAAAGATCAACTGGGGCCATTGAGATGACTTAGCAGGGAACCAAGCCTAATGGTCTGAGTTCAATCCCAGGACCCATATTGGGTTGTCATCTGACCGCCACACATGTGCCCTGACATACTTTCTCCTGGCAAATGTGTGTGTGTGTGTGTGTGTGTGTGTGTGTGTGTGTTATTCTAGGGCGCTGGACTGAAAGCTCACTGTCCTATCTTCCAAAGGACCTTGGTTAGATTCCTGGCATCGACATGGTGCCTCCTAACTGCCTGTATGATGCCCACTTGTGGCCTCTATAGAGACCAGGCATGCTTGTGGTACACAGAGATACATCCAGGCAAAGCACTCACACACATTAAAAAAAATACCCAAAATTTTAAATGCAATTGAAAAATATTATGAATAAAGAGGTAAACCTTTGGTAAAGGCTGCCAAGGGGAAGAATCAAAGACCAATGCAGAACTGATACATACCACCTTATATGGAATACAGTTCATAAGGAAACTGTTTTCTGCTGTGGTTTTGGTTAGTTGGTTGGTTGGGTGGGTATTTTGTTTTGTTTTGTTCTGTTTTGTTTTGTTTTGAGACTGGGTCGAGATGCATCGCCCAGATTGTTCACAAACCCCTTATGTAGCTTAGGCTGGCCTCAAACTCATGGCCATTCTCTGGCCTCAGCTTCCTGAAGGGCTGGGATTAGAAGTATGCACTACTGCAGCTTGCTCCCTGTTTTCTTTCTTACTGGATGGAAGGGAGGTTGAGGTATAGAGGTTGTTAGTGATTTGAGGACAACTTATAGTCAATCTAAGTCTGACTTCCATGTTCACCCACTGGAAATAAGGTTTTCCCTGGATGAAATCCACAGTGGACTATGGATGGCTGTGGCCTTGATGGATCTGAATAGTGGTAGATGGTTCTTGGTGATGTTCTTAGGGTGTGTGTTGAGTAAGAAGATACCAATATTAGTAAAGTGTAGAGAAATCTTTCGTAGATAATCTGTATGACTTGCTTGGGATTCCTCCCTCCAAAAAGAAAAAGTGAAAGTTTAGTCTCAAGAGTTTAGTAATAATAGAACTCACTGCCAAGTATGAGAGTGTTCAGTGCAGTGAGAGACAAAAACAAGCACACTTCCTTTTTAGGAGATCTAGTGAGGCAGCCCAGGGATGCCCTGCTGGACCACTCTGCACTGAAGCCAGCCTCTCAATGACCAGCTCAAAGTTGTCTTTATGAATACCATGTCCACTGGGTGATGTTCTTACATCACCAGCAGACTTGCTGGCTTGCCACCACACAGACTGATCCCAGCTCTGCTTCTTCAATTCATTTGTCTTTTGAAAACATCTCCTTCCTGCCTCCCCCTGGGAACCACACTGCAGAAGTTTCTTTCTGAACTTTTTTCATGTGTCCTCAAGCTGCCACAACAAAAGGTCACAAACCAGGTGGCTTACAAGGACAGGAAGTTCATGTCTTGGGTTCTTGAGGCCGAAAGTCCAAGACAAGGTGTTGGCGAGGCTGGTTCCTTCTAGGGTTCGGAGGGAGACTGCTCCTGTCCTCATCTGATGGGTGGTCTTGTCTCTTTGGTTGTACAACAGTCCCTCTAGTGCAAGTTGTTCTCAGCCTTCTTAATGCTGTGACCCTTTAATACAGTTCCTCATGTTGTAGTGCCCCCCCAACCATAAATTATTTGTGGTGCTACTTCATAATTGTAATTTTGCTACTCTTATGAATTATTATGTAAATATCTGTGTTTTCTGATGATCTTTTGAGGGTCACAACCCACAGGTTGAGAAACACTGCTCTAGTGTCTGCCTCTGATGCCATATGCCATCTTCTCCCTGTGTGTGTCTGTTCTCTCTTATTTTTTAAGGACTTGTTATTATTTATTTGTGTATGTGTGTGAGTGGGGGCACCTGTGAGACCTGTAAGAGGATGTCAGACCTCCCGGAGCTGGGATTGGCAGATGTAAGCCACCCTATGTGGTTGGAAACTGAACTCAGATCCTCTGGAAGTGCAATAAGCTCTTTTAATCACTGAGCTGGCTCTCAAATCCCCTATTTTTCCTTCACATAAGCACACCGGCCATTGCATTAAGGCTCCCTCTAGTCTTGTATGATCTCCTACTTTCAGCAGAGGTCACATGTTGAAGATCCAGGTAGATGTATGTGACTTTGGGGAAAGGCCAGTCAATACAGTGTACTTTCTTTCTATGACCCTCTCTTGAGACTGCAGTAGACCCCAAAACCAAGTAGCTGACCCAGCTTCTAAGGACTCCTGACTGAAGAAGCAGAAAAGAG